>NC_136518.1:36397464-36544964 GCF_053919585.1 Euprymna scolopes | reverse complement strand
AAAAGATATGTAGTATATTTCATACATTTAAAACTATTATATATAAATTATACCAGATTTATGCAAAAGATATATAGTATATTTTATACATTTAAAACTATTATATATTAATTATACCAGATTTATGTAAAAGATATGTAGTATATTTTTGTACATGTAAAACTATTATATATTAATTAAACCAGATTTATGTAAAAGATATGTAGTATACTTTGTACATGTAAAACTATTATATATTAATTATACCAGATTTATATAAAAGATATGTAGTATATTTTGTACATCTAAAACTATTATATATAAATTATACCAGATTTATGTAAAAGATATGTAGTATATTTTATACATTTAAAACTATTAGTTATAAATTATACCAGATTTATGTAAAAGATATATAGTATATTTTATACATTTAAAACTATTAGTTATAAACTATACCAGATTTATGTAAAAGATTTGTAGCATATTTTATACATTTAAAACTATTTGTTATAAATTATACCAGATTTATGTAAAAGATATGTAGTATATTTTATACATTTAAAACTATTAGTTATAAATTATACCGGATTTATGCAAAAGATATATAGTATATTTTGTACATCTAAAACTATTATATATTAATTATACCAGATTTATGTAAAAGATATGTAGTATATTTTGTACATGTAAAACTATTATATATTAATTATACCAGATTTATGTACAAGATATGTAGCATATTTTATATATTTAAAACTATTATATATTAATTATACCAGATTTATGTAAAAGACATGTAGTATATTTTGAACATCTAAAACTATTATATATTAATTATACCAGATTTATGTAAAATATATGTAGTATATTTTGTACATGTAAAACTATCATATATTAATTATACCAGATTTATGTAAAAGACATGTAGTATATTTTGTACACCTAAAACTATTATATATTAATTATACCCGATTTATGTAAAAGATATGTAGTATATTTTGTATATTTAAAACTATTATATATTAATTATACCAGATTTATGTAAAAGATAAGTAGTATATTTTATACATTTAAAACTATTATATATTAATTATACCAAATTTATGTAAAAGATATATAGTATATTTTATATATTTAAAAAAGAATACTTTAAACTCGATGCCAGCTTCTTCCGAAGGGGGCGTTTATAGGGAATATCCAATTGATAAACAGTCACCCAGCGACATGTATTAATGACATACTCACACTTAGCATTCCAAAATTTTCACCTATCTGGTACTGACACGACGCTTGACTGTAGTGATCTAACAAGAACAAGTTTGTTTACCCAATTATTGCTTCTCAAATGAGGAAGTTCTTAATATGTCTATTGTTTTTTAGCACTTGACGTTCGAGCCATACTTCTTAAAAAACAACGATATTGTATGAATAAACATCTCCGAAACTTTGTAACAAATATGTTTGTGAAGTAAATGTAACCGTTAGGCAGATAAATATAATGAATGAATTTAGATGGTTTTTGGTTTGTTTATTTGTTTATAATTAAACTATTCTTTGTTTAGTAACTATGTAAATAATAGAATGACTCCCGAAAGTTGTTTTATCCATAGCATTTTGTCAAAAATTATTTTTGTATACTTAAAAACGATGTTGTTTAAACATTTATTAAAAGTCCGTGTGCGCTCCATGGAGATAAATTTCAAGAACTAACACACATTGATGCACTGCTCAAACAGATTTTTCTTATGTTCGGCGAGCTAGAAAAATATACTTATCGTTTTCGGATGATACATGGAATATATAACTATATATGGGGGTGCGTGTGTGTACTTTGTGTGTTTATATATGTGCGGGAAACCATAAGATAATTGTTCATGAAAGTAACATATAAAATATGTTTATATATTATGTTTATATATGTGCGGGAAACCATAAGATAATTGTTCATGAAAGTAACACATTATATATGTTTATATATTATGTTTATATATGTGCGGGAAAACATAAGATAATTGTTCATGAAAGTAACACATTGTATATGTATATATAATATGTTTTTATATGTGCGGGAAACCATAAGATAATTGTTCATGAAAAAGTAACACATTATATTTTGTATAAAATATTATTATTGCATTTTATTAATTTCCTATTTTCATCTTGGCTGATTTTCATTTTCTAAATCAAACATCAAATCGTATGCGTTGGCACAGATGACTTGCACTTTAAACTAATAATTATTGCGCAAAAATTGCCATCGATATTTGCCAAAACCTATGGCATTAACATTTAGAATGTTCATGTCGTTCCAAACAGTTTAACACTTTCTTCATTTGCAAATGTTTATTTGTTCTGGTTTCACGTGGCTAATATATTATTAGAACAGAATTTGCATTTATTGAAAACAACACAGTCATCGAAGTGCATGTTTACACTTTATTGCATTTATTTTCCAATTTACTTTTCTGTAAAATGAGTTAAAAGAATAGGGAACCCTTCCATAAAAATTTCATTATCTCCGAATTTTGATGAAGTTTGAACAATAGACATTAAACATCAATTAATAAATATAACCTAAATTTAAATTATTTTGAAGTATTTTAAAAGATGTTTGGGGGGCATATAATATGACATAAACCGCTTATTTAAAAATATAAATATTACAGATTTCCATTAAATGTGATCCATTGTGATTAGACACCAATTAAGTAAGATTTCCTGAATTTTAAATTGTTCTTTAAGTTTTACATTTTAAACATTATCTAGAATCGAAATAATCTAATGGATTTTATTAAGATTTTCATAAAAAAAAATTCTTAATGCGTATAAAATTGCTAGTTGTGTTAATCCAAAGTATTTATGTTGAAGAGGTACAAATGTCGTCGGAAAAAATTTGTGAAGTTACTTACAAAAACACAGAGTTGCAATATAGGCGGCGATGGGGCAGATGCTACAGTGTGGAAGACAATTCGGGACCTTAAGTGTAACAAAATAACCGGTATAGACTTTAATATATATATATATATATGTTAACGTACCTAATAAAATACTTACTTTTCTTCAATCTGCACGTTTATTGATAAAAATGATATTTAATTTTTATTCATAGATAATATAGTTATCCATTAACAGGAAAATGGCACAGAAAATATTACCACACATTTAAATTTTGCGTATGCAGACAAACAAACGAAACTGCATTGTTAGAAAAAAAACAGAGATTTGAAGTCGATATAGTATAACGTGTCGATTTGGTTCTTGGTAATATCAAAATACGCAATCTGCGTTCAAAATGACCCTACTAAGGCCAAGGGCCACATTTCAGTATTAATACTCCCAACGTTCAGTAGACACTTCTACATTATTTTTTTTTACATAGGAGTTACCACTTATCAAGGCCCGGGGGCCACTCGAGGATAAGGGTTATGGAGTGTACAGTAGTCAATGGAATGATATTTTAGTAATCGTTAGTAATGGAAATTTGGTAAATTGGATTACTTAAAGGGGCGGCTTATGTTGAATTTGAAGACAACCAGGTTGTAGTTAGCTGGGAAGACAAATGGAACAAACAGACAAATGGAAGAGAGTTCCACAGGCGTGCAGTTCTAAGAAAGAAGCTTTGATGACTTTCGATATTGAACACGAATATGAATGGACGACTTCCTTAAACTCCCCCCACCGGAGTCGTGGAGTCGCTGCATTACTTCATGCTTTGGGCAAGAAACCCTGGTGGTGCCCATCTCTTTCCAGGCTTCGAGTACATACAATGACTTTTATATTCCTCAGTGTTTCACTTATATCCAGTTTAATGCTCATCCACAATTGTTCAGAATATTTCATTATTTTTCTCCCTATGTAGGCAATTTATAGAACATGTCGAAATTTTATTAGCAATTTACAGAAAATGTCGAAATTGTTTTTGGCAATACCCAAAGACGGTATCATCCTCCTGAATAACTCTCTACCAACACAAGTGACTACATCTCAATATTGATACTTCTACATAAACGATTTCCGATATTGAGCACAAATATACAATCTTCTGATAAAGTTGGAATCATACGTTCGGTAGACACATCGTAATATCACCTACTAAAGAAATAACGATAGAGTTATATCGTTTCTTCAGTGATATAGGGGCTGGCAATTAGAAAATATATAATTTTTCCACTCGATTGTAGAATCTGTTTTGGTTGTTGATCTACCAAATATACTAGTAACTTAAATCTGCATGTTTTCGCATGTAAATGTTAAACTTAAGCGTTATCGATCGATGAGCCGTGGCGCTTAGTCGCATCTGAAAAGTATTAATAACTTATGTGTGGGTTTATGCCGGTTCAGCAATTCATGTCTTAACCATATTTTCTGATTTCAAACTTGCTATCATTCTATCCGTTCTCTTTTTCTCGGTTACTGCGTCATTTTCCAATGGCTATATTACTCCGTCATACACTCCCTTCAATAATCGAGAAAAGAATTTTGATTGAAGTGGATCGAAGGTCAGAAAGCAGCTGAAGGGCAAATCAGCTGACCATTGATCAAATTGAATGCGACTAACGAAATAGAAGAGAAAAGCACTCAGCACAGATCCGGAGTAACTGACTCACACCTCGTACAAGACATTGTCACTTTTTCCCCTGTCCTCAATAAAGCTCACCTTTTTTTTTACATATATTCACTTGATGACATATATTCACTTATGGCATATTTACTTAGATGACTGCTTCACACTACCTGACCAAACTGTATATTAATTTAAAATACAAATGTTCATTTATGTATAAAAACATACATATATATATACATATATATATATATATATATATATATATATATATATAATTGAATAATAAAACTACATTTGAAATGTCTATATAATTAAAATACACTAGGCATAATTATATAATAAAAATAAATGAGGAAAATATTACGATAAAAAGTATTAGAAATTATATCATCCACTAATACACTAGACCTGATTATATAAACAAAATACATATGAAATGTCTTTATAATCCAAATATATTTGAAAAGATTTTAAAAACTCCGTGCGTACTTATTAACGAAATGAAATCTGATTTTTATTTTATCATATTACTAGCCTGGGTGCCCGACGTTGTCCGGGTGTTTGGAGGTGTGTGTTGAGCAAAAAAAAGTTGCAGTAGACAGACAGGCTCGAATCAGTAACGCGAATGCGAAAAAGAAAGTGAACGAAAACCTGACGTCTTATACCTACTCCATGACGTGACCGGAAGTTCAGCCGTTGAAATTAGTGAAGTCATTCCAATCGATACGAGGACTTGCAAAAATGGCAACGAAAATAAACGACCCACCTTGTAGAAAACTGCCTAGTTGAAGCGAAGATATTAATGCTTTTTGCCAATTTTTCGATATTTGTCGTCCGAAGTGACGAACTTAAAATGATACAGATGTCGTGAAAATCTGTCGCCTCTGTCGAAAGTTTTAGGCCGACATACATACATGCACACATACATATATTTAAACAGACAGGTGAGATTTATATTATAAACTAGCGGGGCTACCCGGCGTTGCTCGTAACCGTATAAACAATGAGAAAATTGAAGCTGATTTTGAACATATTTGTTATTCTTCGGATAGAAGATTTTTTAATGTCTATCATTTGCTTTTTCGAGCAAAAGAATAGTTTACCTACCCTAGGACGGGTATTACACGTATCAAATAATTGTACCTTATCTAGGATAAGTAATTTATACAATATATGTGAAATAATGTCTCCTTTGCGGGCATGGGTAATATACAACACATATTTAAAATAATTTTCCTGCCCTTGGACTGGTAATTAAAAAAACATACATGAAACAATTTCACACAGATATTGTACAACATGTTAAATAATTTCTCTTACCACCAAGGCTACCATAATTTTAAGAAAACTGAAACAATTTTTAGAAAGTATATCATTAGACTTTCCAAATTAGTACATAAATACATCATCTTGGTTAAGAATTAGGCAACCATTATTTCATCATAAATTTCAATATTACTGGGTTTTTTCCTTCGTCACTATCAGCACTAAAATTGTAAGAAAAATTATGACATTTGTTAACAATGTCTCAGTAAGATTTTTAAATTAATGCATAAATATCACAGTTAGTGATTAGACAACGCTTGCTTCATTATCAAATTCCACATTACTGATTTTCATTTTAATTCCCCACTACCGACACCAAATTTAAAAAAAAATAGTTCATTTTCTGAAGATTACTTTTACAAACAATTACACAAATGTGTTAAGTTTAGTGATTAGACAACCCTTGCTTCCACATTACTGTGTTCTATTCCTCCCGACTACCGATGTCATATTTTTAAGTGAAATGATATACTTTCTGGAACATAACTGAGCAGGTTTTCCTAGTAAGTATAGAAATGCATTGACGCGGACTGTGATTAGGCAACTTTTACTTTACCACGAATTTCAATATTAATGTAGTTATTCCCTCCCACATACCAACAATATAAAATAGTAAGAGAAATTATGTCTTTTCTGGAATATGATTCCACAGATATTCTATATTTTTGGAATATGACATTGTGGGACATTGCTTTGTAACCCCAAAACGGACATTACTCTCTCCAAAACAACCGCAAGAGCTTGTTTAAAATTAACATAATCATTCTTCTTTCTAACCCCTCCCCCACTACAACCATCACATAATTCCTGGATTATAACATTAAAAATTCAAAAAACATATTAATCACTCCCTACAGAAATTGGCCTAGTAATCTTTCATAGAAAACCAGCAATGTATATGAATTAATCTAATTTTGAGATCGTAAACTGTTTAAGCCATATCCAGAATTGACTTTACAAATAAAGTAATTCTGAGATTGAAAATTGTTTAAGCCATTTCCAGGACAAACATTCTACCATCCTCGTATAATCCAAGCGACGCTGCGTATTCTGCTAGTATATATATGACCAAAACAATGTTGCTTGACTTGCTGATCTACATAAAGCATTTGGTATTCTCAAGTAGTAACCCTTCTGAAAATGGCCAAGACAATGTTGCTTACCTTGCAATGTTGGTGATCTACATAAAGCATTTGGTATTCCCAAGTAGTCACCCATCTGATAATAACCAAGACAATGTTGCTTAACTTTGGTGATCTACATGAAGCATTTGATATTCCCAAGTAGTAACCAATCTTAAAAATTGTCAAAAAGCACCTTCGAAATTGTCAGACCCATACTGCACAAGAACCTTCACAATTGTCAAATCGGATCTATACTGCACAAGCACCTTCAAAATTGTCAAATCGGACCTATACTGCACAAGCACCTTCAAAATTGTCAAATCGGACCTATACTGCACAAGCACCTACAAAATTGTACAAATCGGACCTATACTACACAAGCACCTTCAAAATTGTCGAATCAAACCTATAGTGCACATCGCCTCCAAATGATCCAAAAAGCAGAATTCGGCCTTGGCAGACGTGTTTTAAATATTCTCTCCAGTGCTTTTTCTGTGCACATTTGAACTTTTCTTTTAATAATTTTGAACTCATTCCATTTGTGATTTTTTCCAAGGAATTCTGCTTTGTGGATCATTTTGTACCATCTCCCAGTTACGCGATTCCTTTGGAACTTACCTGTTCGATTGGAAGTTTTTAATTCGACCGTGTTTGGATTTTACCATTCTTGGATTCTTTACCCTCCACCGGACTATCCATTTATGTGAAATCTTTTTATCATTTTTTTCTTTTACCTCCTATTCCCCTTACCTCACCCATTTTTTAACCAAGTAAGATCTGTGACTTACTTGTGGTTTCATTAAATACTTTTACATGCAAAATTCCTGCCCTCTGATGAGAAGGAGGGTATTTCTTCGAAACTCCACGGATTAAGGACTATCCACTTATCTTGTGCTTCCTTTTTAAGATTAAATATGTTTTTAACTCTTTTTCAAGATGTTTTTAACATATTTTATTAATCATTTGTTCATACATACATATATATATATATATATATATATATATATATAGTTGGACGTCAAAACACGACATTATTTTTGCATCAACTTAATACATTGAAGCCTTCTTGCTAGACCCTCAACGTTATAGTATGAATATAAATAGTAACAGAAGTACCCAATGAAAATGAACAGCCTCCTGTTTTACATATCGGTGCCAATGAAAATGTATTCTTAGAGTGACTCGCGATTAAGCTCAAACACTTTACCATTTTATTTCATACATATACTATTTTATAATCAAATAATGTAAACGATATATATTTGGGGGCATTTATTCCTACTGCGCCGTTCTTGTTTGCGCAAAAGTATTTTTTTAACTAAATAATAATTAGGCTTTTTAAACTCTAAACAGACATTAATAAAATCGTGCAGTTCAGCGTTTAATTCAATATTTCATTGTCGAAGACTTGTCATAGTGATCACGTTGCGCCGAGCTACTATAGTTATATCTATCTCTACTGTTATATAAAAGGAACTTTGTGAGTTTGTTACCTATTGACGCGAAAACAGCTAGGCGGATGTTATGAAATCTTACATGAAGGTACTTTATGTGCTTGGCAGTTTTCTTAGATAGGTTTTGTATCGGAATGTCTTTGGTAAGCATCGATAATTGATAATAGAAATAATCCGATAAAAGTAAGAACAGGCGATTTTGACTAAGGTTTTACACAGTTTAACATCAAAAGTCCATTTTAGAAGCTTTATTACAACGCAAGCTGAAAGGCCCGACATATAAAATCTACAGTAGGTTCTTTGATATGACAAAGGCGCGCTCGAAATAAATGTTTATCTTTAGAGCACAATTGAAGGATGATACTTGACTTTTTCATTTTAAACTTTTATTGAAGCCATTATTTAGAAAAAAATAATTTTATAAAATCAACAGTAGGTTCTCCACAATGCAGTGTAGACTACAATATAATGTGAACTAAGTCAATGCGAGAAGCATGTGCGCTTTCTCCTGGTGCACTGTGATGGGTTCCCAACTAGAGCATGCAATCAATCGATTTGATTGCAAAATAGGCGATTTCACCGATTTCGATGACAATAAAAACATAGAAATGTGAAGCATTCGTCAATCATCATTCAATCGGGTCTGCGCCGAGTCACCATGCCAATACACTATATAATGCATTATCACAACATCCTACGCCATTTATCATTATAACGTTCCCCATTGTAATGAGGCACATAAACGTTCCTTGGTACAAAAACATGACTAATCACAGCTGCAATAATTAGTGGTGTTGTAAACGGATGCGGATTAGTAAGATTATGTTCCTATATTTATAATTAGGTTCAGGTTTTTGTGATGTTTTCTCCTTTGGCGAAACCTAATCCTCACACATACTACCCCACTGCTTTTCTCAGAACTTCTTGCACTGGCTTGACATTGGCGGCAAAAATAAATGACGCTACACTTGAATCATTCATATGTTACAGTTCAGTTTTAGAGTTCAAATGAATCAAAGTTGATTAGTTAAAAACCAGAGAAAATACAGGTAAAAGTAAGATAGAAAAATTATACCCAATATTGTAGAATATATATATTTCGGAATTTTTAAATGAAGATTACTAATTTGTATTATTCAAACTATTATTCTTTTTCTGGTTCTGGTTCATCAATCAATGGTTAAAGGCGTTTATTAATGATCATTCTTTACTGGCAATCTTCTGAATGAATATAATCATTAACACTTCTACCCGATCATGGCTGACTGAAGAAGAATAATATACTACCGAAAATTAAATCAAAGGGTTCAGTTCTAAATTCTGTATAAAGTTCAAAGTTTGAACAGAGGCAGTTGAAAAAGGTTGGATGTTACATCGGCCAAAACTTTGTGAAATAAGTCCTCAAACATACTAACAAGCACATTTCTAAGAATATTTTTCACTTGGTTATCGTTGACAATAGACATAAAATATACAGCATTTGTACCGTACGCCTGTTACAATCTAGTTTTGAGAATCAAACAAATCAGTGTTGATTAAGAAAAACGAAAAAAATACTGGTTGACATGGGATTTTTATAGTAGCCTCGCTATGTTGAAATGGACGGTGTATTACAAAATCATTTGCTATTTAAGTCCGTATACATGAAAACTGGTGAATTGCTTTTTACTTCCATTCCTTGGTCACACTTGCCAATCGCCGTGTGTGTTAGTCAGTAAATGTTATAATCTATATTCTTGTCTTTGTATTTTCTTAATTTACACTAGAATAAGACAAGTGTCTAAATTTGCCCTAATTAGAAGAAATTGTAACAAGGGACTATGTTCAGTTATATTATTTTATTACATATTCATACACTTTTAATTAAATATATTAAATAAAATAATACTCTTTTGATACTCTATATGTAAAAACATGAGACTTTCTCTTCTTTTATTCCTTCGTTTATACTCTTCAATCTCACTCGGTATTTCACCCCTTCATCTGAATCTTCTTAACTCCTACTCTCTATGTGTGTATCTATATGCGTATGAAGTCTCTCGCCGAGACTCATAAATATTTTGTTCTATTGATGAAGAGGTCGGCTTATTAAGGCGATGAACTTAAAAGTAAAATAAATCACTTAAAAATATTTTTTATGATACAAATATGTGGTTTATTCCAAAGATTAATTTTTGGCATTTATAATTTAAATACAATATATATAGTCTTACGCGGCTCGCGCGTATATGGCGTAATCTATGGGTCGAATTTCACAAACTCACTTCCTTAATTAAATTAGTCTGTATTTCTGCAATAACGCGTCAGATATTGTCTACTAGATTATCTATTGTGCCTGGTTTATCATCGTAGATATGGAACTTAACGTTTCATCAAAGAAAATAATCGTATAGGGTTAAATCACAGGAATGAGGTGCCCAGTTGACTGGTTCATTTCGTGAAATGATTCGTTCATCAAATTTTTCTATCAGTAAATTGATTGTATCATTTGCAATTTTCAAACGCTGTCCGAGTGCCAGTATCTTCATGACAAATTAGCAAACCAAGTTGAACTTAAAATAACTGGGAGCAGCTAAATCTGAAATTAACGAAAATATAGTTGTCAATTTAAAGTCAACTAAGTCGACTTTGTATGATAAGAAGTAAATATCGTTCGGTACTTATTTTTGGATTCTTACATATTTTCTTCTTTTTTTTTGTTTTTTCATGTTATGATATTGCTGCAATAATACCTGTGATGTGAACAGACAAGTAATATAAATATAAAATCGTTATCTCTATGGCCGACCGTCTATATTCTACAACTTTCCTCGTCGTATAGGCTATGAGCGATACAGTTCTTTTGGTTTTTACTCTGTTCTAATAGCATTGGTACATAAACGACTAATCAAATAGTGACATTAACTTTGCCGGAACTCTTGAGACTTTTCTAGTGACACGCAATATCAGTATTCAATCCTCAATCGAGACTCAGCAAATTGTATTACTTAAATACTCAGCATTAGAAAGTAAGGTCAACGTAGAGCAATTAATGGGAAAGAATTAGCACTCTCTCGTAAATTTTGGTTTAATAGATAATGCAAGGAGGGCTCTTGAGTCGTAATCCACTATTGCGAATCATTTATTTTATCAAGAGTTTTGGTAATAAAATCATGGGGCATTATATCGTATCATATATATGCCAAATATCATATTCGTATCATATCTATATACATAAAAATGTAATTCTTGGTCTGTTACAAGTGAATAAAAACATATTTCTACGTTACCAATTTATTTGAAATTTTCAGACAACCCATCTTTAGAGTCGAGGGATGTTTTTATGTTATTAAAGTAAATTTTCCTCGCGAATTATTAAAATATTAAATAAAATAAATATATTTTTTAACCGTCAGTGCGAACCTGCTTTGGTGATAAAACTGAACTTCCGGTTCGATTCATTTCACAGCCACGAATTGACGAAAAAGAAGTAGATTTCATTTTCTGTTTACTCGATAAGTAAAAAAAAACAAAAAGAAAACATAATTCATTTGTTTATCTTCAAAATTTTTTTAATTTACACATTTTTTCTTTATTATATAAGGCCAAAAAAACAGTTTGTCGCTTGCTTTTTGAGTTTTTTTTTTGTTGTTTTTCGATATAAGATTGGTTGGTATAAGTACAGTTTTTTTGTTACGGATTGATAATTTGCTTAAATAATATTGGTGCTAATTTTTTAAATCGTATTTCCAGGTTTAATTAAAGTTTTATTATATGTTTTTTTATTCAATTGTAAGGTTAAAATACACCCTCCCCTCCCCATGTTAAGAATGGCTTTTTAAATATTAACGTTATTATTACAACACGGATCACTCTTTGCATGAGTACTATACTTCTACCTAACAATTTAATAAACAAAACATGGTACTTATGCAGAGAAACAATATAATAATAGAATAATAACGTTATTTAGAAAGCAATTCTTAACATGGGGAAGACGTTTTGTTACTATTCTATACTTTCACCTGACAATTTAATAAACAAAAAATGGTACTTATGCAGAGAAGGTACACTGCTGAAATAATACCGTTATTTAGAAAGCTATTCTTAACATGGGGAGGGAGTTTTGCATCTATTCTATACTTTCTCCTAACAATTTAATAAACAAAAATAGATAGTGCGTATGCATAGAAAATACCGTGCTGAAATAATGTTATTTAGAAAGACATTCTTAACATGGGGATGGTATTTTGTAACTATTCTGTCCTTTCACCTAACAATTTAAAAACAAAACATGGTACTTATGCAGAGAAGCTACCCCGCTGAAATAATTACGTTATTATTTAGAAAGCCATTCTTAACATGGGGATAGGGGTGTTTTGTAACTATTCTGGACTTTCACCTAACAATTTAATAAACAAAAGGTAAACTTAAGCAGACAAGGAACAGTACTGAATCATTAACATTATTTAGAAAGCCATTCTTAACATGGGGAGGGGGGATGCTTTCTAACTATTCTGTACTTTCGGTGCTGATGCAGAGAGTGATCTGCGCTATTTTTTAAATCGCATTTCCACGTTTAATCAAAGTTTTATGATATGTTTTTTATTCAATTGTAAGGTTAAAGTACAGAATAGGTACAAAACCCCCTCCCCATGTTTAGAATGGCTTTTTAAATAATAACGTTATTATTTCAGCAAGGATCACTCTCTGCATGAATACCGATTAACATTTTGTTCTTTGATTTTTTTTTTACCGTATTTTTTGTTTTGTTTTTTTTTCAAGAAAACCTTTTTTTAACAAAGATTGAACATGCACGTTTTTTCTTTTTTTTTTTACAAAAGTTGTTTTTATATAAGAAAATATGAATGCTTATAAAGAAATTGGGTACTCGTGCACTTATTGATCCGTGCTGAAATAATAACGTTATTATTTAAAAAGCCATTCTTAACATTGGGAGAAGAGGGTGTTTTGTACCTATTCTGTACTTTAACCTTATAATTGAATGAAAAAAAACGGTAAATTTTTAGATTAGGTCAACCTCCACAATTTTCTTTTAAATGACGACTTTTATAGGTTTTCGACTATGCTGAATACGGAAATCGCATTGAAATTTTGCAGAAATAAGTAGTTATCGAGATATTAAAAATGTGTATAATGCATTGTAATATCTGGCAGACGTCTTTTTAGACGCTTGCGCGCGTCATAAACAAATCTATGCGCGTAACAAAGATGGCCGCCAAAGAATACAATGCATAAAACAACTATCTATATCTCGATAACTACTTATTTCTGCAAAATTTCAATGCGATTTCTGTATTCAGCATAGTCGGAAACCTTTAAAAGTCGTCATTTAAAAGAAAATTGTGGAGGCGGACCTAATCTAAAAAAATACCAAAAACACATAAAATTTTAATTAAGCTTGGAAATACGATTTAAAAAAAATAGCGCGGATCAGTAAGTGCATTAGCACCCATTAATCGACTCACGTGACCTTATTAACAAATATTATCAAAGGCAAGATATGTTACTTTATTACCGAAATGGATAATTTTTTTTTGTTTTTTTAATGCAAAATTTTTATTCGGCTCAAAAAACACAGCGTTTACTGTTATATTTGAAAATTACAAATGGCGCCAGACTGTGTTAACACATTAGGTTTGGGAAAATGAGTTAAAATTTAAAAAAAACTATACAAAATACTGTTAAAAACCACTGAATACATGTCTGCCTATGTCACAGTAACATATATTGAGTGAGTTCCGGACAGTATTTTGTATAGTTTTTTTAGTTTTAACTCATTTTCCCAAAGTTAATGTGTTCAA
Organism: Euprymna scolopes; assembly: GCF_053919585.1. NCBI lineage: Eukaryota > Metazoa > Mollusca > Cephalopoda > Sepiida > Sepiolidae > Euprymna > Euprymna scolopes. Next base: position 36,530,707 of record NC_136518.1, on the reverse strand, counting down.
CAGTCTGCCGCCATTTGTATTTTTCAAATATACAGATAAACACTCCATTTTTTCAAACCGATTAAACATTTTACTCTAAATAAAAACACTAAAATCTTATCCAGCTAGGTAGAAAAGAAACTTATCTTGCCTTTGATAACATTTATTTGTTATATTTATTTTTCAACAACTTTTTCGATTTTGTGTTTAGTAATACAAACCCGTTTTATTTACTATAACGTTTAGTCAGCTCGAAGAACAGTGTTTATCAGTGTATTTAAAAAATACAAACGGTGATGGACACTGTTGATGATGTTAAGTTTGAGAAAATGATTTAAAACTAAAAAACTATACAAATACTATCAGAAACCCACCGAATATGTCAGCCTATGTCACAATAACATATAATCAGTAGGTGTCTGACATTGTTTTGTATAGTTTTTAACTGATTTTACCAAACTTAACGTATTCAACAGAGTCTGCGACCATTCGTCTTTTTAAATACATAGATAAACACTGCGTTTTTCAGCCGATTAAACATTTTACATTAAATAAAAACACTAAAAAATTATCCAGTTAGATAGAAACGTAATTTACCTTGATTTGCTTTCATTTATTCGTTTTTGAACAACTTTTTTCGAATCTGTGTATAGTAACACCACCCTTACCCAAATATTAATTAAAAACTCACATTTTTTAATACAATAAAAAAGAAAACTATTTAGCGTTTCAATGGTTTAGCAACTTTCGGCTGATTCCACTGAATGTTGGTCGAGCCCAAGCCATGATTGATGGTAACTCCCAAAGATCCAAATCCAATTCTGCAAGAGTACCATATATTTCTTTATTTTCGCCTTTTTTTTCTTTTTGGAGTGGATTGCTGTACTAAGAATATAAGAAACATGCATTTCCTCTTTTTATTAGAATTTTCCATTACCCGAAATTAAACCACAGCAACGCGTGGCAGGGTACAGCTAGTATATATATATATATATATATATATATATATATATATATATATATATATATATATATATATATATATATATATATCTTTATGCGCATGTGAAATATGAAATATGAATGATATAGTTTAGTACATGCCTTCTAAAACAATATTATAAAACTTTTATAGTGTAAAAATTTTACACAGCATCCAATGATAAATATTTTATCCGATAGCTTGTTCATGTGGATTTGCACCATCGAATACACTAAGTATAATGATAAGTATAATAATACAATAAGTATAATGATAAGTATAATAACACAATAAGTATAATGAAAAGAATAATAAGGTAATATGTATAATGATAAGTATAATAATGCAATGGTATAATGATATGTATAATAATACAATATGTATAATGATAAGTATAATAATACAATAAGTATAATAAGTATAATAATACAATGTGTATCATGATAAGTATAATGATACAAAAAGTATAATGATAAGTATAATAATTTTATAATTTTTTATTTTATATGTATAATGATAAGTATAATAATACAATATGTATAATGATGAGCATAATAATTACATAAGAATAATGATCAAGAATAATAATACAACAAGTATAACGATAAGTATTAGAACACAATAAGTATAATGATAATTATAATAATTCAATTAGTATAATAATAAATATAATAATACAATAAGTGTAATGATAAGTATAATAATACAATATTTATAATGATAAATATAATAATACTATATGTATAATAATAATATAATAATACAATAAGTATAATGATAAGTATACTAATACAATATGTATAATGATAAGTATAATAAAACAATAAGTATAATGATAAGTATACTAATACAATATGTATAATGATAAATATAATAATATAATATGTATAATGATAAGTATAATAATATAATATGTATAATGATAAGTATAATAATAAAATAAGTATAATGATCAGTATAATATTACAATATGTATAATTATAAGTATAATAATACAATAATTATTATGATAATTATAATAATACAATATGTATAATGATAAGTATAATAATACGATAAGTATAATGATAAGTATAATAATACGATAAGTATAATGATAAGTATAATAATACAATATGTATAATGATGAGCATAATAATACAATAAGTATAATGATAAGTATAATAATACAATAAGTATAATGATAATATAATAATACAATAAGTATAATGATAAGTATAATAATACGATAAGTATAATGATAAGTATAATAATACAATATGTATAATGATGAGCATAATAATACAATAAGTATAATGATAAGTATAATAATACACTAAGTATAGTGATAAGTATAATAATACAATATGTATAATGATAAGTATAATAATGCAATACGTATAATGATAAATATAATAATACAATAAGTATAATGATAAGTACAATATACAGATAAGTATAATACCAGAATATGTATAATGATAAATATAATAATACAATAAGTATAATGATCAGTATAATAATACAATATGTATAATGATAAGTATAATACTACAATATGTATTATGATAAATATAATAATACAATAAGTATAATGATGAGTATAATAATACACTAAGTATAATGATAAGTATAATAATACAATAAGTATAATGATAAGTATAACACCAGAATATGTATGATGATAAGTATAATAATACAATATGTTAAATGATGAATATAATAATACAATAAGGATAATGAAAAGTATAATAATACAATAAGTATAATAACGAGTATAATAATACAATAAGTATAATGATAAGTATAATGATACAATAAGTATAACAATAAATATAATAATACAATATGTATAATGATAAGTATAATAATTCATTATGTATAATGATGAATATAATAATACAATAATATAATGATACGTATAATAATACAATAAGTATAATGATAAGTATAATAATGCAATATGTATAATGATAAGTATAAGGATACAATATGTTGTATAATGATAATTATAATAATTCAATTAGTATAATAATAAATATAATAATACAATAAGAATAATGATTAGTATAATAATACAATAAGTGTAATGATAAGTATAATAATACAATATTTATTATGATAAATATAATAATACTATATGTATAATAATAATAATATAATAATACAATAAGTATAATGATGAGTATAATAATACAATATGTATAATGATAAGTATTATAATAGAATCTGTATAATGATAAGTATACTAATACAATAAGCATAATGATCATTATAATAATACAATATGTATAATGATACGTATAATAATACTATATGTACAATGAGAAGTATAACAATATTATATGTATTATAATAAGTATAATAATACAATATGTATAATGATAAGTATAATAATACAATATGTATAATGATGAATATAATAATACAATATGTATAATGATAAGTATAATAATACAATATGTATAATCATAAGTATAATAATACAATATGTATAATGATAAGTATAATAATACGATATGTACAATGATAGGTATAATAATACGATAAGTATAATGATAAGTATAATAATACAATATGTATAATGATCAGTATAATAATACAATATGTATAATTATAAGTATAATAATACAGTATGTATAATGATAATTATCATAATACAATTAGTATAATGATAAGTATAATAATACAATAAGAATAATGATAAATATAATAATACAATAGATAGTAATTTAATATGTATAACGTATAATGTATAATATAATAAGTATAATAATACAATATGTATAAAGGTAGGTATGATAATTCAATAAGAATAATGATTAGAATAATAATACAACAAGTATAATGATAAGTATTAGAACGCAATAAGTACAATAATAAGTAAAATAATATAATATGTATAATGATTAGTATAATAATAAAATATGTATCATGAGTATAATAATGTATGAGTATACTAATGCATTATGTATAATGATAAATATAATAATACAATAAGAATAATGATTAGTATAATAATACAATAAGTATAATGATAAGTAAAATAATAAAATATATATAATGATAAGTATAATAATACAATATGTATAATGATAATATAATAATACAATATGTATAATGATAATATAATAATGCAACAAGTATATTGATAAGTATAATAATATAATAATTATATTGATAAGTATAATAATACAATAAGTATAATGATAAGTACAATACCAGAATATGTGTAATGATAAGTATAATAATACAATATGTATAATGATAAGTATAATAATGCAATAAGTATAACAATAAATATAATAATACAATATGTATAATGATAAGTATAATGATACAATAAGTATAATGATGAGTATAATAATACAATATGTATAATGATAAATATAATGATACAATAAATATAATGATAAATATAATAATACAATAAGTATAAGGATAAGTATTTAAATGCAATATGTATAATATGTATAATACTACAATATGTATAATGATAAGTATAATAATGCAATAAGTATAATGATAAGTATAATAATACAATATGTATCATTAAAAATATAATAATACAATATGTATAATGATAAATATAATAATACAATAAGTGTAATGATAGGTATGATAATACAATACGTATAATAATAAATATATTAATACAATAAGTATAATGATAAGTATAATAATACAATAAGTATAATTATTGGTATAATAATACAATATGTATAATGATAAGTATAATAATACAATATTTATAATGATAAATATAATAATACAATAAGTATAATGATTTGTATTATAATACAATATGTATAATGATAAGTATAATAATACAATATGTATAATGATAAGTATAATAATGCAATATGTATAATGATAAGTATAATAATACATCATGTATAATGATAAGTATAATAATGCAATAAGTATAATTATAAGTATAATGATACAATAAGTATAATGATAATTCTCATATGAATAATATCCTATGAATGAATTTGAACTATTTGCGCATTTAACTATTTAAATAATACAATGTTTACTACTTTACACAGTTTTTCATTCCATCATTCAATAAACAAAATGCATTTGTATTCGAGCAGAATACTGGCTTATTGAAATATATATAATATGTAATATGTTATATAATAATTTATACAAATATATGAAGAAACTTTGGATGCATCACCGAATGTTTCTAATATGTAGATTATTTGCATTCCATGGCAACAACTGATATTCCTGATATCTAAAGCTTACTTTTATCATTTGGTAACACGATGTGCTTTTTATATGTAAAGACAATTCACACTCATGGGCTATACATGGTATTTGAAATTCCTCTGCGAAAACATATGTCGATTGAGTTGTTATCTATTTTCTTTCGGAAAATCTTTATCTCAAAAGTGAAGAAAATGACATCATTCATTGTATCATGGTTCGATTCATTACGTTGGAAAATAAATATTCAATTGACAATTATTGATTTTTTCAATATCGTCATTCATTATGTCTATTTCGTCTTGTATCCAACGGTGTTTTCTAGCAAACCGCATTGTTACCGTTTTCAAAATTGAGCAACACAGGGGATTTAAGGTTATTAAGTACACTTAAATTCCGATGTAAAACTTTGTGCTTCAAATGATATCAAGTTTTTTGTCTATTTGTAGATTGGTCATTCTAAACTATTGTCATTTATTTCATACATATTCTTATTGCAAGGGTAAATTCACCATGATTAATTTATAACTTTACTTTCAGATTATTAAAACATCATTTACATTTTTCTGCATTATTCTCACTAATATTGACTCGAAAACAACTTTCTTTAGTAAACAGAAAGAGTGTCATCTTCCATCATGATAATGCTCGTTCTCACACAGCACTTCTGGCTAAATATCTCTTAGAAGAATTTGGCTGGGAAATCCTGCACTTCTTCCTGGTTTAACCCCCTCTAATTATTACTTATTTCCAGGATATCGAACGTTATTGTTTTGAATAAAGATTTTCAAAAACACACATTTTTTTTTCATTTTCTAAAGTGAAATTTTAAATCAGCCGAAACTTTTATATCGAGATGATAGTAAAATAACACTGGGTGCTTCTCATTTATAAACCACATTGGAATCTCAGCGCTACTAACTATATAAAAACCTTGCATTCCGGGAAAACATCGGATGATTTTAAAATAAAGCACTATTTGTATTTATGGGCAACACTGAAGGATTCTAATATATAAATACGTCATAGGTGTCAGAAAATCAGTGGTTCATTTTTATGAATCAGATTATGTTATTGTTGGCATTGGTTTCCCCGATATCTTTACAGTAATATTTTTTCTAGAAATACATAGGGACTAAGGACCATATGAAAAGTTGACAACATTCTAAGTGAAAATGCTGTGCAAAACTAACTGATTTCGAACCTGGAACATGCACGTTTCCAGTACGTATCATTGGCCATTTTACCACAAACGTAAATCAACGCATCTATTGAAAACGTATGATCTATTTATGAAAATTTATAACTTATTATTTCATATTCTTCCGATTAATCTGCAAATTAAGAAACGTTTTCATTAAATTATTTTCATTTCATTTATTCATTAAACAATAAAATCATCTGACTCATAAATATGAACCACTGATTTTCTTAAACCTATGATGTATTTATATATTAGCATCCTTCAGTTTTGCCCGTTCTCCATTCGAAACACCCTCTCCTTGACTAGAAAAACTTAACTAGAATCGGACGATCAAACCTTTATGTGCTTTAGACTTAGCATGCAACATAACATTAGCTACTTTTATTTTCTCTACCACTCTCCCTCGACCCAGGACTGTATCCTAATAAATAAAGTCTCTGACAGCATAGATACAGCACTTTCCCTCAACACTAGCGCACAAGTGCATGCATTTGGTGACTTCAATGTCCACCACAGCAACTGGCTTGGATTTTCTACTTACACAGACAGCACAGACCACAACACATAACTTCTCTATATCTCATTCCCTATCACTGATGGTTACTTTTCCAACCGTTTCCTAGATCAACAAGAACAACACGCATCACTTCTAGATCTGTTTCTGACCACAGTTCCCGATGTCTGTGTAACGAATGCCCACAACCCTCTTGGGAACGCCGATCATGCAATGGTAATGGTTGAAATCCTCCTAAACTCTAGAGCAAAAACTGAAGAGCCACTACTCAAAACAACGAGATATTATAAAAAGGCTGACTGGGAAGCCATCAGGGATCTCATTAGGGACGCCCTATGGGAAAATATATTTTCACTTCCTGCTGAATATTGAGCAAATGAGACCACCGAGTGGTCCAAAACAGCAATTGAAGCATATATTCCCACGCGCAAATTTTATAGCAAACCCCACTCTCCCCAATGGTTTACTTCTACTTGTGCAGCTGCCATAGTGCAAAGGCAGCATACGTACTGCAAATTTAATCGACATAAGTCCAGATTAAACCAATAGAAGTATATAGAAGCCTGAAATAACTGTAAGAAAGAAATAGCGACAGCTAAGACAGAATTTACTGAAACCACGAAAAAAAACGCATCGAAGCACAGAAATTCGGAACCCGTGACTTCTGGAAAACCTACAACAGTGTAGTAAATAATGGACAATCAACAATTCTCCCACTATCCAACAATCATAAGGTTGTTTGCTCTGCAACTGAGAAGGCTAACATGCTTGCCAGACGGTTTGCCTCCAACTCCACACTGGACCCTGCTAACCATCCCATCCCTGACTTTCCTTTGCGGACAAACGCAACACTAGACGATCCGAGAATCACCCTTTCTCAGGTGCATGCTATCATAAGAAATCTTGACACTACAAAAGCATGTGGACCTGATCTCATCCCGGCTGTGCTATTAAAAAGTGCGCCGCCGAAGTAGCTCCAGTTCTCTCCAAACTTTACAACAAATGCTTTAATGAATCTTTCTTTCCTGCCTGCTGGAAAACTGCTTCTCTGGTACTAGTTTTAAAGACTTCTGGCCAAAGTACAGACCCAGTAAATTATCACCCCATTAGCCTCCTTCCACTTTTCACCAAAATATTTGAGACCATAATTAACCAAGCTCTAGTCCATCACCTTACAGATTCTTAACTTCTGACTGACCAACAATATGGATTTAGGCAAGCCCGTTCCACAGCAGACATCCTTGCTGTATCTCAGAACGTATATACTATTCACTGCACAACGCGAGGGAATGTAGAGCGGTAGCTCTAGATATATCTAAGGCTTTTGACAGGGTATGGCACGAGGGTCTTCTCAAGAAAAGCAGATCATACGGTATCACTGTAAGAATACATAACATAATTAAATCCTTCTTATATAAGAGAAAAATCCAGGTTGTCCTTGACGGTGGTACATCTAAACAATATGATATAAATACTGGAATGCCTCAGGAGTCTATCCTTGGACCTCTGTTATTCCTAATATTTATAAATGACATCCCTGACAAAATTGTTTGTGAGATGGGTATATATGCTGACGACACCACGATCTATAACAGCGATGACAGAAAAACAAATGAACACATATCTAAAGAAATGGCAGAAACACTAAAGGATGACCTCCGATCCGTAGTGGAATGGGGACAAAAATGGATAGTCACATTCAATGCTGCCAAGACTAAACTTGTTTCCTTCAATAATTACAAGAAACCTCCCCTACCACCAATATCAATGGCCAATGACTCGTTCTCTGAAAGTACATCTTTTAAACTCCTCGGCCTAACGTTCACAGGAAACATGAGTTGGAACAATTACATTGAGAGTATTGCCAGGACCGCTGCGAAGAAGGTGGTTCTTTCTACCGTGCTAGAAAGTTACTAACGCCCGAAAGTATTCTATACGTCTATAAGGCCACTATTCGCGCATGTATGGAGTATTGTTGTCATATTTGGGCTGGTTTATCTGCCACTAGTCTCTCTCTCCTAGACAAGGTTCAAACGAGAGTCCCCAATCTGATAGGTCCTGAACTTTCATCTAAACTTCAGCCTCTGTCCCATCGACGAAATGTTGCATCCCTCTGCCTGTTCTACAAGTACTTGAACAGTAAATGCTCTAACCAACTGCAATCTCTTGTGCCCCTCGACGTAAATACCCCCGACAAACACGACAAGCAGCTAAATCCCACTCCTTCACAGTAGAGATCCCTAAATTTAAGAGAGCCTTCTACTCCAGTAGTTTCTTCCCCAGAACAGCTAGAGTTTTGAATTCCCTTCCGGGTCCCTGCTTCCCCAACTGTACTGACATGCAGAAGTTCAAGTGTAACGTGAATCGACATATTGCTGCCCAACTCCCTACACAGTACCCCTGATGCGTATGTCCCTGATAGTAGCCCTCTACAAAAAAAGTGGCAATGTGCTTTGTTTGGGGTGAAAATGTAATTTTTTTTTAATTACATTTAATATTTGATATTTTATCTACGGTTTAAGAAATTTCATTTAATTTTATAAAATATTTTAAATTATAACTCATTATTGTAGGAATTCACTTTAACATGGAGTTGTTGCCAATATGAAGTTAAAAAACTAATTGCACTTAGCTAAATATCTATTAGCACTACTACGATGTCAACTCATATAATTATAAAACGATTTACAGATCGCTTAAACAATATATGCTATTCTCCCTTATATTTTCTGAAAATTAGCCTAATTAATTTTTAATACGATTATTTCAATTTTAGTGGATTCAAATGAATTTGCGTGTGAATCGCATAGTATATAAGTTATCTCTTGTTTTAATATAGGATCATCACTTATCAAGCATAAGAGCCACTCGACGTTAAGGACCAATAAAATGGAAACGATTATCAGCTAAAAAGTGAGGAATACTGTAAGAGTTAATTCATTAATGAATTAATCAATTGTAGAAACCGGTTTTGATTATTTATAGCCAATATATAGAATATATCTTTATGAAACTTACATTAAAATTCCTCTTTCAGGTTACCAACTGCTTGACTCTTATATGTATTGATCTATCTTACTATGACTACCGTTCTTTGACCTTTTTTTTTTTACACAGTGCTCACCACTTATCCAGGCCCGGAAGCCACTCAGGGATAAAGGTTATTGCAAGTACATTAAGTTAGTGAGGAGATTTGCTGAAGTGTTTACTTAAGGGGGCGGTTCATTAGGAATTTGTTAACATTGGACTTGAAGACATCCAAGTTGTAGTCCGGAGGGAAGCAGGCAAACGGAACAGAGTTCCACAGGCGTGCAGTTCTAAGAAAGAAGCTTTGTTCATGGAATCCGCGTTTTGATTTAGGCACAGATATAGAGTAGGGGAAAGTTTTCACAGTGGATTCAGCTAGACGGGTGTTTTTCGTGAAAGATTGGCGAGGGGGGACCAGAGATTGGAGTTCAGACGAGCATCTGCCATGGAAATAACGATAAAACAAGGACAGGCTTGCAACGTCTCTTTTGTGGGAGAGAGGTTGACCTCATCAACTAATTAGATACCTCAACGTCTCAGAATTCCCTTCTCCGTCTAACATAACATAAATTATATAATTTTATTATCATAGAAGTATAATATAAATATCACATTGAAATAAGGGCAAACTGGGACATGTAAAAACTTGGTAAATGCAGTGAGAATATACATAATGGAATTGTGGTTGTCGGCAGTGATTTACTTGTTTAAATGAGTCACGTTCAAAACTTGAACATGTATTTTTTAATATGAGTTGCGAATACGTCCTTGACAGTTACTTTGTAGCTATCGGGCATAGGTATAGTATTTCTAAGTTCTAAGGTGTCCACTTCCCAAGCTTTGACTTCTTTTTTTACTCACGTTCACCCCCTTACAAGGCATATCGCCACTTTGATGTAATGGGCTACCATCTGGGACCATGCATAGGAAAGATTAACAAGATGTTGGTTTATGTTACATTTAAACTTCTGCATAACAGTACAGTCAGAGAAAAGGGTAGCAGAAAGAAAATGCCAAAGTCTAGCTGTTCGAGGGAACAAACTGTTAAAGTAGAAAGCTTTCGGACATTTCGGGACCTCAAGAGTGAAGCGGTAAGATTTTGTAGCTAAGTGGGTTTATCGACGATATATACGTCGAGGAGGCACAAATGCAACGAATTTATGAGAGAACATTCCATTAAAATATTTATTAACTTATCTCTAAGAAGGGGTAAGTTTATTGCTAACAGCCTGAGGCTTCGATACTAGGAAATACCGACAGGTTGGTAAGACGTAATCTAGTCAAAATTGCATTTCAACTATTGCATTGGATTTTTAAAACCCGCTTGATCTCGGGTCGAATCCTCCTGCAGATTAGGTAAATAAATATGTAACAATGACTGAATGAAAGCCGAAAAGTGAGAAAATAGATTACACACGCACACACACACACACAAACACACACACACACACACATATATATATATATATACATATATATATATTGATTTAAACTCCATTTTTTATTTTATTATTACAATTCTTATATAAAATACTCAAAGCTGTTTAAGACAATATATTTACAACACAGCACTCGTTGCTCTTTCAATATTCTTGCTATAAATAAAACTCGTCTCGCGAGATTTATTTAGAGGAAGTTAAATAGGCTCTTCATTTTTGTTTCGGCAAAAGTAAGGAAGGATATCATCAAATCAGATATTGCAAAATAGATTCATATCAGACCTTACAATGATACTGACACTGGATCTTCAGAACGGCACCCATGCTACTTTGGGAAGCTGATATGCTCCAAGAATGACTATCGCTGTATAAGAAAAAGATGATTTTTATTATTGTCATATCTAAGATCGAGCATATATCTTTATCGGCGCTCACAATGCAACTTAGGAACGATTTTATGGCCATCATAGTATTATTCGAACGGACTCAAGTGATCATTGTGTTATTCTAGTCTGTAAGGAATTTAGCTTTAGAATCACTGACACTACCTTTCTCAGAAAAAGCAGTGTAAGACTGCGTGGATTCATCCCAGATCCAATGACCGGCATGTGATCGACTACATCGTTTTTCGCAAGCGGTGGCTTAATGGACCACACGGTTTTTTTTTCATAGCACTTATTTTCTTCCTGATCACACCTTGTTTCAAAGTAAAGTCGCCTTTTGTCTAGCAAAAAGAAAGGTCTGAATGTCAACAATTCCGAAACTTTTTTTTACATGGTGGTCACCACTTATCCAGGCCCGGAAGCCACTCAGGGATAAGGGTTATTGCAAGTACAGTACGTTAGTGTGGAGATTTGATGAAGTGTTTGCTTAAGGGGGCGGTTCATTAGAAATTTGTTAACGTTGGACTTGAAGACATCCAAGTTGTAGTCAGGTGGGAAACAGGCAGACGGAACAGAGTTCCACAGGCGTGCAGTTCTAAGAAAGAAGCTTTGTTCATGGAATCCACGTTTTGATTTAGGCACAGATAAAGAGTGGGGGAAATTTTTCACAGTGGATTCAGCTAGACGGGTGTTTTTCGTGAAAGATTGGCGAGGGGGGACCAGATTGGAGTTCAGACGAGCACCTGCCATGGAAATAACGATAAAACAATGATAGGCTCGCAACGTCTCTTCTGTGGGAGAGAGGTTGCAGGGTAGAGAAAAGGGCATCCCCCACTAAGCCACGAAGTCTATTTTGTACTCTGTCAAGGCAGGATAGGCTGTTTTTAGCAGCTCCTGCCCAGATATGGCAACAGTATTCCATCCTTGGACGTACTTGGCTTTTATACGGATAGAGAATTGCATCAGCAGTGAGATATCTTCTGGAGCGGTAGAAGGATCCCATCTTTCCAGCGACCTTGGCAATAGATTTGATGTACGTGTTCCATTTCAGATCAGGAGTAAAGGTCAAACGCAGAAGCTTGTCAAAACAGACGAGAGCCATCCATCCCAATTGATGCCAGATGGGGATCAGAGCGTTGATGATGTAAGGATAGGAGTTTGGTTTTAGATGCATTAAAGGTAACCAGCCACGCTTTCCCCCACTGAACCACGCGCTCGAGATCAGAGGAGAGAGAATCAGAGAGAGTTTTGTCATTTACAGCCTTTGATGTGTTGTCGTAGATGGTCGTGTCATCAGCATATATGTCAACGAATGATTTTAGTATGTGTTTAGGGAGGTCATTGATGTAGATCAGGAAGAGAGTTGGGCCCAGGATCGACCCTTGAGGGACTCCAGCATTAATACTGCAAGCCTCCGATTTTTGTCCATCGATCACTATTCTTATGAGCCTATCGGAGAGAAATGATTTAATGATTGAGAAAACATTTCCAGTTATACCGTAGCTGGAAATCTTGTGAAGTAGACCCTTATGCCATACCTTGTCGAAGGCCTTTGATATGTCAAGAGCAATTGCCCTAGAAAGGAAGCCTTTGTCAAGAGATTCACTAATCCTGTGAGATATAATCGTTAGCACATCTGCGGTAGATCTTGCAGAACGGAAACCATATTGTGTGTCACTAAGAAGGCTGTTTCTGCTGAGGTAGTTGACTATTTCTCTATTTAATATGGATTCCAGCAACTTACTCATAACACACAGGAGACGTATTGGTCTGTACTGAGAGGGAGATGACGTATCACTTGAATTCTTAAATACAGGGCAAACTGATGAGGTTTTCCAGGGAGTCGAAAAGCATTTCTCTTTAAGGCAGCGCTTAAACAGTTTCGTAAGTATGGGAGCAAGTTCTGGTTGAAGCTTTTTTAACACTATAATTGGGGTGCCGTCAGGGCAAGTTGCTTTACTGGAATCAAGGTTCTTGATTAGCTTGACGACCTCATGCACAGATATTTGTATATTGCCTAGCGTGTTCTGTGTTATAGGAGGAAATATGGGGAGTTGATGGCCTTCGTCGCATAGGGTAGAATTAGCTGCAAAGTTCGTTGCAAATAGTTTGGCCTTGTCTGATGCTGACGAGATGACCTCTGGTCCATTGATAATGGTTGGGATAGAACGCACACTTCTGTTCAGGATCCTATTAATGTCGTATTTTTTTATCACTATTCAGTTCAGTTCAGATAACGGACGACATTCGTGGAAGAGTCTCAGAAATTCGGTCTCTGCTTTATCGCTTTAAATACTCAAGCGTTCTATCCGCAAAAACCAGGACTGATTCGATGACAACAATTAAGAAATAAATAAATTCATCAGTCAAATGTACGATGCATATAAAACGTGGATAAATGATAAAAATTCGTCTATCAATCACCAAACCTATAAAACGTAATACAAAATGGTTCAACCTGCTCTCCGCAACATGAAAGACATTTGATCGAGCATCTGAACTCTAAATAGCAGCGGTCAAAAACGATACAAAATCCTTTCATGAAAATTTTAATAAATTATATGGATCGAAGAAAAGTGGTAACTGTCGGTAAAATCTGTCGACGATGAAACACTCCACACTGACTGCAAAGAAATATTGCTATGTTGGAGATAATATCTTGAATCTGTCCTTAAGTCTAATTCTGAAAAAGATGCAATTCTGTAGCGGCCAGAAATACAACGGTTGTTTTATTTCCAATCTTTCATAAAATAAAAAGTTGTCATCAAGCAAATATTGTCTGACAAGACCCTAGATGAAACGCAATTTTTAAATATGGTGGTACAAAAGAAGCCTTTGAACTGTTTATAATCATTCGAAAAATAGAAACGTACCACAAGATTTCAAAGATTACTTCATAAAGCCTATTTTCCAAAAGTATGTTCGCGAAAATTCCATTGCAGGATTTTTTTACACGAACTTTTCATTTTTTTTTAACCCCGGATAATTAAAAAAAAAGGATTTCAATAAATATCTTACAACATATTTTGGATTCACCAATCGCATTACCTATTACGAACCGTATGACAATAATACATATTGAACTGTATCCCCTTTAATTTTATCTATAAACTTTTTCTTTTCTTTCATCGACTGTTTTTGAAAATCAGTAAAAATAGAGACTTATCTATACTTACCTTTCGCTAACTTTTTTCTCTTGAGGAGAAAAGCCTTTCTTTGAAACGCCATGAAATCAGGGACTTTTAACTTTTATTTCGTACTAGCATTTCAGCCCGGCGTTACACGGGTGTTTGGAGGTGTATGTTGAGCAAAAAAAAAACAAAAGCGGTCAATTTTTTTAATTTTGACCAATATTATGACCCCTTAACATTTATTGTTTTGGACTCAAATCTAAGTTAGAAAGTTAGATTCGTGTGCAAGGAACCTATATCTTACATTTCAAGTGTTTAGACCCAAAATTGTCGGAGGAGTTTGGTAGAGTTCTCAAAGGTCAAATCGTTGAACTTTGACCCTTACCAGCCGAATTTCTGGCCGAAAACCGATTACAGAGATTTTCCCCAAATCTCAGTACCCTGTATATCAACTTTAGAGTCTGTAGACTAAAAATTAACAGTTATTAGTAGAGAAATGTACACAGACACACACACACAGACACACACACACACTTATAGATATATAGATAGATTCCTTTTCTTGAATAAAATATTGTAAATTTAATTCTATTATATCTGGGGGGGTTCTATTTATATTAAGCTCTATCACTGATATTGAGCTTTTTAATCTGGATAAGTTTGTTGTTCTATAGATTTATACCTCTATATTTATATTTCTGCAATTTAGATTTTGAAAAGTTTTTTATTAATCTTTTCTGTCTTTCAATTTTCACACACACACACACACACACACATATATATATATATATATATATATATAAGTGATAGGACGATTCGAATATATATATATATATACTAGCATTTCAGCCCGGCGTTACCCGGGTGTTTGGAGGTGTATGCTTAACAAAAGAAAAAAAAACGTCAATTTTTTAAACTTTTACCCCTATTATGACCCCGGAACAATTATTGTTTTGGGCCTAAATCAAGTTATTAAGTTAGATCCATATCAAAAATTTCAAGTGTTTAGACCCAAAATTGTCGGAGGAGTTTGGTAGAGTTCTCAAAGGTCAAATCTTTAAACCTTCACCCCTTAACAGCCAAATTTCTGGTCAAAAACCGATCACATCGATTTTCCCAAATCTCAGTACCCTGTATATCAAATTGCGAGTCTGTAAACTAAAAATTAACAGAGTTATTGCGTAGGAAAATCTACACAGACACACAGACAGACAGATACACAGACACGTTCAATTTTATAAATATATATATATTAATTGTAAAATATAGGTTCTTTTCTACCAATTGTCATGTGATTTTTACTATAGATTAGTGTCATAGTCTTCAAAGGGCTGGCAAAATTTCACGGAGTTTCATCCCATAAAACAGAAGATATCAGCATTTCAATATTTAATTTGGCTACCAGTATAGACATATCCATATGTACGGATGTAGTTATACCACCTTTTTAGGCAATTTTATGAGTTCGAAATCTCAGTGACTATTGATCAAAATTTTACAAATGAAAGCTCGTTCAACAGGTAATGATACTAATTGTGTCGTGGGCTATATGACATTTGCCTTTAAAGTCTCACATTAAGAGGATAATCCATCATCATATTTTTGGCATGCTTTTACAGCCATAAAATATTTGAATCATAGTTATTTGTTTTCTAGTATAAATGACGAAATATCTGATATTTCCCCAGACCGCTGGCGATTGATGGAGGGGAGACTAAAACTTGCTGCTATGGTTTAAAAGGATCTGAAATAACAGCAAGGAGAGACTTGATTTCAAATATTTCTTATATGTTATATCTCTCCTCTTTGGTTTTCATACATAGAGTAAATTTCATAATGTATAAGGATTATTTGATATTGAAGACATTGATAATCGTACCCTATTTCTAAAAGAGGGTGGATATATATTATGAATATTTGAAATCAAGTTTCCCCTTGCTGTTATTTCAGATCATTTGAAACCATAGCAGCAAGTTTTAGTCTCCCCTTCATTAAAGCCAGGAGGTTTGGGGGGATATATATATATATATATATATATATATATATATATATATATATATATATTAACTACACAAAGCTGAATAAATTGCTTCAAACAATTCCGTTTCGGCGAGCGGCATCTGTTTTTTAGCGTCTGATTTGATTGAATGCATTAATTTAGATTACTTCAGCGAATTACTCTGACTTTCGTTTTATTTAAATAACGTTCAAACCGTCATGATTATTCATTAGTGTTTGGCGTTGCTGCCTTCCGCTCAAATATTGAAAGTGCCTTCACTTTTCCCATAACTAGATTCATTTGTGTTTTCGTAATTGTCTTTTTTAAAGTTAAGCTACTCAGTTTTGGAGCCCATTTCTCTCAGTCTGATGATTGCTTCACAAAAAAAAATCGAAGTAACTGAGTCTCCAAATCACTAAAATAGAATATTCCTATTTTCGTCAATAGGAATAAGAAATAAACTAAGCTAGAAATATTTTTATGTTAGTACTTCTTTTTACAAAAGTGGTGTTGTAATTATAAGGAAAAGAATATCATTATGCTCTAGTGCATATATTAGTGGTTAAAATATGGAGGTTAAAGACAGGAAATTTTATGAACAAAAAATCAAATTGTACACACTAACTACAGGTTATGCTTAAAACAATGGCGACAAATATAATATTTTTATTGCTCAGTCGTGGCGAAGAATATGATGAGAGAGTAAGGTGCGAAAATGTATAGTGCTCGATATTTCAAAATCACTACAGAGCAAATTCTCTCAATCTCAGTTTGCGCTAGTTTAAATAATATTTATTACACGAAGTCGCCCATAAACCTAACCTCTTTTTCTGGGATTCTATCGTCGCTGTCATGTAGCTCATTCCCTTACTTTATTGTTTGTTTAACGGCAGTAATAGTTTTATCTAAGGATAACCTTTTTGAATAACGTTTCCTCTTCATATTTTCTTTTCTAGCAAGCTGTGTTTTCATGTTAACCAACCACATTTTGTTTCTGTATTTTCGTCAAGTACATTGTATTTATTACTGCCAACTGCTATTTTCGTTACATCAGGCCTAATAGTAAATACAGTTGTAAAATGATCGTTGCATTTTAACACAGACACAATGTTGTGTATGAAAGTATCCAAGAAAAACAATGGGAAAAATTGACATTTTATTATTATTATTATTATTATTATTATTATTATTATTATTTTATTGTATTTTAATTAAAAGAAAAGGCATTTCTTACCAGTCGTTTCCACACCAAGCCGCCTGACATATTTCTCAAGTCAGTGACAATATGGTTGCATTTCGACTTTTTCACTTGTCGATTAACAGTTTCTTAGTCTGCAACTATAACCAGATGTTATGTGTAATTCATTCCACTGTATACGACCGTCGAAAATTTTGTTAAAAATTCAGAAGACAATTAAGTCCTACAACTTGTTTGAAAGTTCTTGTCGTGCCGCCACGTGGTTAAAAAAATTGGCACGTGCTATTTTCCTCCCGCGTCGACACGTGCTTTTTCCTCTCGGTGTTTATTTCCCTCATCTTCCTTTGTTTTCGTTGTGACGTCACGCTTGGTCATTTACGCACATTAAGATGCCGTTGCTGCTATCAGTGGCTTCGTTACATACCTTTCTATGCCAATAACCATTTTTTTACAAGAATTTATTAAAACCTGTGCCGAGGTAATAAAATAAAAGTATAGCGTCTGAGTCAATCATGCCCCTATCGTAAAATCCAGCGCATCTGTGTAAAAGTTATGATCTTAGGTTTGGGTCGGATATGCTAGAGTCACCATCACAGCTAGCATTCCCTTCAGCTTGTCAAAAGCTGCTTGACATTCATCACTCCACTCAAATGTTGCATATTTTCTAGTTAGGTATATTAATGACTCGGTTATTCTTTCCACTAAACTTGTCTCACTTCCTGTATCGCTCGCTGTCTCTTCTCTTTTTTGCAACTGACTTTTCTCCAGTGATCTTTTTTTTTTCATTTTGAACCTCTATTTGTGCATACGGCGTTAATTTCTTTCGATCCTACTGTGACGTCACGCTTGCGCCACAGCTTGGTCATTTGCATACGTCGAGATGCCACTGCTGCGTACGTGTCAGTGGCTTCGTTACACACTTTTAATAGCAAGAATGAAAGTACAGATAAATAAAAAGGGGAAGTAACGTCAAAGAACACTATTCGAATTTAGCGTTTGTCAGTGTCGAGGGGCGATCAAGAATAACGTACGTGCTTTGTTCTAATGACTTGTGTATTTAATCAGCTTATTCTTAAAAGTGATATTTTTCTACAACACGACCAGGAACGCGATACAACTAAACTATTGATAATACGCTTTAATAAACCAATACTATATATGATAAATTAAGCAAAAATATATGTACATCTTACTCTATCTCACAGAAGAGATGTTGCGAGTTTGTCTCTGATGTATCGTTATTTTCATGGAAAGTGTTCAACTGAGCTTCAATCTATGGTCCCCCCTCGCCAAACTTTCACAAGAAACACTCGTCTAGCTGTAAACACTATCAATAATTTCCCCCACTCTTTATCTGTGCCTAAACCTAAACGTAGATTCCATGAACAAAGCTTCTTTCTTAGAACTGCACGCCTGTGGAATTGTCTTTCGTTTTCCTGTTTTCCGGCTGAACACAATATGGTTGTGTTCAAGTCTAAAGTAAATAAGTTCTTGATGAGCCGTTCCATATAAGTTATTAAATTTACCAAATTTTCATTACTAATGATTACTATATTGTCCAATTTCTACTGTACACTCTTTAACTCTTATCCTTGAGTGGCCTCTGGGCCTTGATAATGCGGTGATGCCTTTGTAAAAAAAAAAATAAAAATAAAAACTTTGCCTTTGGGCTGGGAACAAAGTGTAATATCTTTTCTGATACTACACTTTACCTTTCCTGTCTTTGGTAAGTGGGGGTGAAATCTTCCTTGACTGAGACAATTTTTATTTTGGGTTCTATCCAGAATGCCCCTTTTGGACGAGCTCGATTTTTCCCACATTAAAAACTCGCCTTGTGACTACCTCTGCCCTCATGAGAAGGCAAGTAAATAGGAACAATATATATACATATATATATATATATATATATATATATATATTCCAGTTTTTATGTTTTATTTTACTTAAATGGAAGTGTTCAAAATAAAGGGGGCCCTCCTTGAGGACTAATATTTGATTTCTATATAGGCTACATAGATATTCCATTATTCCATTGCATTTCATTTACATCTTCAAGTTAATAAAGAAGTTAAGAACATTAATTTAGCTTCACCCGATTAACAAGTTCACTATGTTACAGTATTGTTTTTTCTTGTGGTATCCTATTCTTACTGGATTCCAGAAAAAGTCATCTGTTCTGGAGAATCCAGCTCAGTGCTGTAAATATAGGCAACATTATGTGAAGAGGATGCACTATTCATTGTAGAAGCCATAATATATATATATATATATATATATATATATATATATATATATATATATATATAATTATTACAATAATAATTTTAATGTCTACAAACACTAGTCTTTCGTCATTTCGAGAATTATCAGTGCAGGGTGACACGATTACTACCGGTCGGAAGATTCGAACCCGGCCACGAAGCCATCTCTGACTCTATTAGCAAGGAATTAACCTCAAGGCCAATCTCAATCGCGAGAAATATCGTTGAAATTTAAACATTTTTTTAATGTCATAGTGATCTAATGATTACAAAATCATGATCAGCGCTGCATATATATATATATATATATATATATATATATATATATATATATATATAATTATTTTTTGCTATAATAATAAAACACCTACAGACACTAGTGTTTCATCCTTTCGGGATTCTTCAGTGCATTGGTGTCACGATTAACACCAGCCGAACGATTCGAACCCCGCACCACAAGAAATCTCTGGCTCGATTAGCGGAGACCGTATCCATTCGGCTACCATTAACCGCGTGAAATTGCGTTGAATTTAAACATTTTTAATTTTAAATGTTCATTTACGTCAGTCAAAGAGTGATCTAATCGTTATACGATGATCAATGCATATATATATATATAATTTTCAAAATGTGAGAGATTATATATAATGAATTCCACAGCCAAACAACGCAGCCCACAAGAGCCATGACAGTCAACGAACCGGAAGTCCAAGACTCGAGTTTCGCCCTCATTTGGGCTCATCACTTAATCACATCCGAACTCAGGATTCGAAACCCGAGCCTCTTGCATGCGAGGCAAGCACTCTACCAACTGAGCAAACGCCCTGCACACAAGCGTTTCTATTAACCAACAAAGATCAAGCAATTGTGGAATTTATTATATATAATCTCTCACATTCTGAAAATCCTATCATAAGTTGCTCGCTTGATTTACATTGCTGGATGGCATCGTCCTTTCGAGTTAAAACTCCTACTTGTGAGACATCGGCTTGGGGTTATTAGATGGTTGGATGACCCTTGCCGAGGCGTAGTAGGTTCATTTCACAGTCGGATTTCAGCGCAGTTTGCTTGATCTGTGTTGGTTAATAGAAATGCTTGTGTGCGGGGCGTTTGCTCAGTTGGTAGAGTGTTTGCCTTGCATGCAAGAGGCTCGCCTTTCGAATCCTGAGTTCGGATGTGTGTAACTGATAAACCCAAATGAGGGCGAAACTCGAGTCTTAGACTTCCGGTTCGTTGACTGCCATGGCTCTTGTGGGCTGCGACGTTGTTTGGGTGTGGAATTTATTATATATATATATATATATATATATATATATATATATATATATATATATATATATATATGGACATGTGACTCAATAAACCTATTGTTCTATAGCTATGCTTCTAGTTGAATGAATTGCATAACTTTTGAGAAAAAGCCATGTACGACCTTTGGTTCAGTTTTCAATTCAAATGATGAAGGTTAATAGGGTCGAGACGATTATGCGTGAAGAAACGGAATGATCTAACGTGAATATTTTTTTTATTTTGCTTTTTTTTCAAACAAAACATCAAGCAAAATGACACTTAAACAATGCACTTTCAACTGTTACCTCAGTTAAGTACTACTTTTACTGTTATTTATGAATGTTTACAATATTTTTTCGTTTTTGTTTTTTTTATTATTCCTCCGAAAGTTGGATTTCCCCAATAAATATGTTTTTCTTTTCGCATACGCCACATACTTTTTCAAGTAGTGACGAACGTTTGAAAAACATCATTTCACGTATTTTTTCCAATGTTTACCTATTTTTTCAATAAATATATTATCCACTTTTCTCAAGACGTTCGTTGATCCGAACGAAATCGACCTAAACCTACGTTAAGCAACGTTGAGTCTGGTAAGTACTAAATGGGTTACAATGTTAGAATAAGAGCTGTTGTGTGTGCATTTCGCTTGTATCCTCATTGACTTCCGTTGCCACTGGAATTAAGCAAAGTCGATTCAGGAAGGGTGTGGTTGGGGATTGTGAACGCTTGTTTCAAAATCATAAGTAGGTTTACAGAAGGTATCTATTGGATATCAAGACAGAACTTAGGCTTTAATTGAATTTGTATAAAAACAAAACTATTTATAATTCCACACTGTTTTGTCTTTATTTCAAGATGTCCTCCATGCTATTGAGTTGAAAAACAGAATAAAAATACAATATTTAAAGTTCGGTGCGTTTTTTTTTTTTCATTTTTCACGTTATTCATTTTTCACTTCACATAGCCAATCTAATTCAATATATGCAATATCTTAATGACATAGAATGAGTGATTTTGCTTCAAACAATATATACTTCATAAACACAGCAAACATTTTCAAACTTAACCATTTCACCTGTTCTAAGACAAGTATACAAACAATCTCTTTATATAAAAACTGCACACTATATTGTTCAATTCTAATGGCGTTTGAAATAAAAATAATCATTCATTCATGTCATAAACGCATTATCAATTTTGAATTCTAACGACATTACGTAATCAAAAAGAACAAAAACACTTTTTTAACATTACATTCTACACACTTTTTATTTCTTCAAATTAATCATTCTCGAAAGTATTGGGATAAAGATGAAACGTTGATGAATGTATAGTTAATTCGTGTTTTTGCTTTATCATTTCCATCACGGTGTAATATTATTTCAATAATTTTCGCATATATATATATATATATATATATATATATATATATAGCGTTTTGTGTGTGCGTTTATTCGTATTCAAATTGTGATTTACTATCTTACAATTTTACAATGCAATCAATAAGATATTACGAAAGAGAAAAATGTGAAAATAGAGCCTAATTGTTTGTTGGTTTTTTTCAGTTTGTGTGTGTTTTTGTTTTGTTTGTTTTGTTTCAACTTGTGTATTTTCGGACTTAGTTTTTCTTTTATCTTTTAGTCGAATACATAAAAATTTCTTTAAAATGTCCCACCTTGCCATGTGTAAAAGGCTGATAGCATTCCCAAGATACTGGTATAATAGTATATTCTCTTTTTTATATGAAACTGATAAACCAACGTCTCTACCGTTCGACCTATTATATGAATTGGAATAAACACATAAAAGAGATCACTAAATCTGCTGTAAATACGGTAGACTCCCTTTCCCGGACTAGATTATTCTAGACAAGTATGTTTAAAGAAAGTGTTTTTTTAAGGATAACTTGAATACATGTGTTCATTTCGGCTGACATCGTATTAGTCTGTTCCGTAGAAGGACATTTTATCCGCATGAAAGTAATAAGATATTACAATTTCTTATAATACTATTTAAAATTATAAGTATTACTATTAAAAATATTAAATGTAAATTAGAATATAAAAATGTTCTTTTTTAAAAATTTTCGAGAGTTATAAAATATAGAATATAATTTTTTTTTCGAGAGCGTCTGGAATGTTCTAAGTTGTCGTGTTCCATTTGGAGCGTTTTTAAAACTTCCCATTCACCAAAAATATATTAAAAAAAATGCTGATATCGTCATCTCTTCAGTAAGCTTGTCAGTTAGAAAGACAGTTTGAGTTGTTACGCCGTTCCAGGTTGTCACACGCTGACTAGATTAACTCCGGCTTATATTTTCTCGGGGGACAAATCCGGTCGAAAGGAATCTCATCAAAATAATCAATTATACGCAACCTCAAAGAAAAACTGAACATTTGTTGATTATAAATATTTTCTGACCTTCTCTCTGACCAAAGTAATATTATTATTAATTCTAAATAACTCGGTCTTTCGTCTAAGCGTAAACTAGATCGAATTAAGAATTTACTTTTTCCCTTAGACAATAAATATTTTTGTGTTTTGGTTTTTATGTGCAATAAATATTTTTATTTTTCGTTTGTTTTTAATATATGCTGCATGTTGAATACCCCCAACACTCAAGCATATAACATATCTTATGGAGGCTCAGTCTGGCTCGGTCTTTATATAACGTAAAAAAATATATGTGAGCAGCGTCCAGTCCTTTTAAAGTAAATTTAACCCAATAGTTAGATAGTCTGTAGCCCTGTCCAGTCCTTCAATAAGGTAACAACTATTAAAGGGCTCGTTGATCTGAACAAAAAATAATAATAAAATAAATAAAGATTAAAAAAACTAGAGCATTTTGTCCGTACCTTCAATAATAATAAATAAATAAATTCGTAAAAATACCCCATTAATATAACATATACGATGGGAGGCTATTCCTGTCTTTATATAACATATATATTATAAGGGATTCTCTATAAAAGAAAAAATAATATTAATAAACCACTTGACAGATATACAGGAGGCTGGTTCGTACCGGTAACAAAAAATATGAAAAGTGACAAAATTTTTAAAATGTATGTTTAATGCGTATGTTGATATTGAACTTTCTCTTTCACAAAAAATTTAACAATGACACAAACTTTGCAAAAATGTATTGTATGTTTTTTAATTTGTTTCTCTTTCAAAAGAAGGACAAAATGTTACAATATATGCTTTTATAGTTGAACAAATTTTCTATTTTATGTATTTTTTTCACGTCCAATTGTTTCATTTTAACCCTCATATATCGAGTTCTAAGATAAATTTATTTTATCTAGATTTCAAAACGTTTACTTTGAAGGGGAAGTGTCATAGAAAGACATTTCTTCATAAAAGTATTAAGATATTACAATTTCTTATAATAATATTAAAAATGTATAATTATTAGTATTAAAACCATTACATTAAAAATTTTAAAAAAATTAGAATAGAGAAATGTTCTCTTTTAAGAATTTCTAGAGAGTTCTAAATATAGAATCTAAAAATGTTCTTTTTCGATGGCTTATGGAATTTGTTAAGTTGTGTTTCTATTTGGAGCGTTCTTGGAACTGCTGCAAAAGAGTTAACGGAAGTGCCCAGGCATTTTTGCAGGCCAGAGTGCGCCTTTTATAACTCTGGTTCTTCAATCCCCACTTTTAGACCGTTGTGTCACATATCCCGTCTGAAAAGTAAGTAAATGAATTAACTTGACTCCAGCCATACGTATTGAGTGAGTGTGCAATCCTTGCATCATTATAGTCTTTTAGCACAAAAATTAAAATCGTTGTTGCGTGGCCTTAAAATAGAAATTGGTGTGATTTCTTAATGAACTGCCCCCCTAAGTAATGACACCTTGCCAATTCTCCAATACTATTGCTACACTATCCTTTGATTACCGATTGGCCATTGGACCTTGTAAAAAAAAGTTATAGTTTTAATCACATACAAAAAAAGTAAACTTTCAGTATGATGTGTGATGGTATGCTCGTCGACAGGACAACTTTATATTAATGTCCCGGATCAATCTATAAAACTGATAACAGTTTTACAAATTTCAACTTTATTCATGAAAACAGTCTCTTTTTATGGTGGGTCAATTATTTTAACGCTTCTTTAACTATTTGATGCACTTTTTATAGATTTCTATAACGATTAGAATCCTGTCCTTAAAATACGTCTCAGTTCCCTATATCATACTTTTTTGGAGACAAAATTCTTTCTCTGGAACTTTCTTTTGACATTTGCAAACAGCCAGATGTCAGTGGGGTCATATCTGTAGAATATGGTTCGTGTGGAAATAATTCTATGCGCAATTTACGCAGTGCATTGTCTTAGTGAAGAGTACTTTTTTCTTCTACTTTATTTGTGGCGATTGTTTCGGCGATGTTTATTTTTTTCAAATAGAGCAATAATGCTATACTAGCGGGACCTGTGGAAATTCCACAGCAGCATCTTTCATATGTAATATATTGCCGCTGGGCATTCTGTGGGCGTTCAGTGTGAATAAAGACACCATGATATTATTCTAGCCCTTTTGTTAAAACTGTATCGCCCTCTTACTAAAATAATAACTTTGATATATTGCCTGTGCTGGTTATTTCATTACAAATACACTTATATATTAACTAGCATATACTCATTTTTTATAGTTATTGGATATGTTACTAATTTCGACGATCATTTTTCATAATTTTGACTCTCTTTGATATATTACCTGGGATGATTATTTCATTACAAAAACACCAATCATTTTTCATAATTCTTGGATGTGTTACTAATTTCGACAATCATTGTTCATAATTTAAACCCACATTATCGTCCATCCTTTATTAAAATAATAAGTATATACATTATCTTGGCTTATTATTTAATTCCAAACACACCAATCATATAACTACATTTCATCATTTTTCATAATTCTTGGATATGTAAATCATTTCGACAACCATTTTTCATGATTTTGACTCACAATTCTTGAATATGTTACTAATTTCGCCAATATTTTTTAATATTTTTAACCAACAATCTCGCTTTTCCTTACTAAAATAATAACTTAGATATATTGTCTACATTACAAACACACCAATCAATTAGCTCACATTTCATCATTTTTGATAATTCTTGGATATGTTACTAACTTCGACAACCATTTTTTTATAATTTAAACCCACATTATCATCCCCTTCTACTAAAATAATAACTTTGTATATTGTCTGGCCTGACTATTTTATTACAAACACACCAATCAATTAACTAACATTTTATCATTTTTCCTAATTCTTGGATCTGTTACTAACTTCGACAATATTTTTTATAGTTGGAACCGACATTATCGCCCCCTTACTTTAATAATAACTTTGATATATTGCCCTGGCTGATTATTTCATTACAAACAAATCAATCAATTCCGGGAATTCTCATAGTATATATGTTTCACCTATTTTATCCAATCTCGGGTGACGCCGCGTATTCTGCTAATATATATCTTCCATGTTCTCATTCGATCCCGGGCGACGCTGGGAATTTTGCTACTATATGTTTTCCACCTATATCATTCAATCCTGGGCGTCGTTGGGTATTCTGCTAGTATATATTTGCACTTATCTCATCCAATCCTGGGACTGACTTCATGTCCGTCATCCCACTGTTTAAGATATACATGAAATAAACTAATGTTTAAACTGACTTTCTATCCCCAACCCACTGTTAAAAATATACATGGAATAATGTAATGTCTAAATCGTCAACTTTTTCTTCCATTTCCGTGACGGACTTCATATCCCCCCCACCCCACTGTTAAAAATATACATGAAATAAAGTAATGTTTAATTCGTGAACGATTTCAGTCATTTCTGTGACCGACTTTATATGTCCACCTCACTGTTAAAAATATACTTCAAACAAAGTAATGTTTAAATCATAAGCTGTTTCAACCAATGAAATTTGCCGAAAACCGTGACACATAAAAGAACACGCACGCTATCGTATTAATATATAGATAATATTTATGGTTCTTCTCATGCAAAGTAATCGGTCAGCAAAATACCTTGCACAGCTAAAGAAACAGATCAAAACTTCCTCTGCGCGTTTTTTGCGAATTTGGTCGCTTTGGACGACGTTTATCTGCTGTTTCCTTGAGCTGATTTCCGATTTGACTTCGAGATAAAGTAGAAGGTCCATGATTCGTCCAGTGTCAAATATTGACACACAACCCCATTTTTGTTGCATTGAAATTGTGGGGGGGGGGTTATCGGTTGTGAACAAATGCAGCAAACATTTTAAAGACAACTGTCTTACTAAAAAATGTTCCTGCAAAATGATAAATGAACTGTTTTCTAGTGTCTTTGAAGCATCTGATAATATCTAAACCAATTTAAATTTATAATCAGCCTAAACGAGTTTGAAGGCGTTTTGTTTTGCATATATTTTTCGAGACAAGTGCCGAATTTGTGTCTGTACAATAAGCGTAGCACCTCTTAATCGTTGTTTCCAACGGATCTTTGATCTACTGACTTTATTATTTTGCTGGTTTCTTATCAAAAGAAATGTTTATCAACGCATAAAATTTCATTATTCCGTTGTTTTCAAAATGTGAAATACTAACTTTAATTAAACAACTCTAATTAGTAAATTAGTAAACGAATAATTCAATTTGTCTACTATTTTGATACGAGGTAAATATATTGAGTGGTGTTATATATATATATATATATATATATATATATATATATATATATAGTGTAACTCGGATATAAGAAAAACGGATATAAGAGAGATTTTCTCTGGTCCCAAATTAGAACCTGTGTTAATGTACAGGGTTACCTGATTGTAAAAAACCCGGATATAAGTGTAACCCATATATAAAGAACTTGAAGAGTCCGGATAAGAAGTATCTTATAACCGGGTTATATATATATATATATATATATATATATATATATACAATGATGTACAAAAGCATGATGTTTCGATTAATAGCATTCTTAGACAAAGTAAGCTGCTATTTTACACACACAAATATAGAATATAGGTAGATAGATAGATAGATAGATAGATAGATAGATAGATATGTTGTGGTAGACAAATACACAGACACGTTATTTCTGTTGCATTTGCATCTTTTTAACTTACTAAAATTCATATTTTATATATGAGTTTTTTTTCTAATTTTATTGTAATTTCATTCATCTCTTTTCTTATATATGTGCAATAGTTTCGTTGCTATTTATATTATTAATATTAACATGAATTAAAAAGACTTAATGAAAACAAACAGGATAAAAATCTGAATGAAAATTAGATTATATTGAAATTAAGGTGACAATTTCCGCTTACTTTTATACACGAATACTTGCATTAAATTAGATTTCTTAGAAATAGTTTATTTTAAAATAAAACAAACTCTGTATTGAACATAACTATTTTCTATTATACTTAAATAGATATTTATATTTGAAAAATTCAATTTTATCTCATAGTTGTAGTGGTAGTGGCATTACATTTATCATTAAAAAAGAAAAACCTTCTAGAAGCTTGTCAAACCAAGGTGCTTCCTCAAAACGAGACAGCCTCTGCCGATCTCATCTCCCTAAATTACAAATTACCCATTTAAAAAATTTTACAAAAATCGAAAGAATCTTAATTTTCACGAGGGTCTTTCACTCTGTTTTCTATCACTTTTGTATAAAATTGAATCAAATTAAATATACCTCACATTTCATAATGATTGGTTAATTAGTTTAGGAGGGAATTTATGACGTCCATATCTAAATATATAAACATATCACACTTGTTAAAATATAGATTAAGATATATGTAGTCTATTGTTAGTAGTAGTAGTAGTAGTAGTAGTAGTAGTAGTAGTAGTAGTAGTAGCAGTAGTAGCAGTAGTAGTAGTAGTAGCAGCAGCAGTAATAGTAGTAGTAGTAGTAGTAGTAGTGGTGGTAGTGGTACAGAGGAGTAAATC
Source organism: Euprymna scolopes (assembly GCF_053919585.1). Taxonomy (NCBI): domain Eukaryota; kingdom Metazoa; phylum Mollusca; class Cephalopoda; order Sepiida; family Sepiolidae; genus Euprymna; species Euprymna scolopes. Next base: position 36,501,125 of record NC_136518.1, on the reverse strand, counting down.
AGAGTTAATTTCCATAAGACTTTTTTTTCTATGTTGTTTGATTACATATGATAGACGGTAAACTATTCATCAGTTTTAAGTTATATTTAAAATATTCCTATTTTAAATGAAATTATCGGTAATTTGCAACCAACTCCGCCAGCTACCCGCCTCTTACTGAAGTTTCTATCTATAACTCTCGGTCTCACTATTCTCCCACTCTGTCTATTAACAATCGAAGATAATAAAGAGAGAAAAGGACAAATATTGCCGCCATAGACACAAAGATAATCAATCGGCGTTTCCCTTCTTCAAGAGAATCTAATCGAAATAACTTTATCAAAAGATTTCATTCGTGAAGAATGTCTATTCCGATTCAGCGTAGTCTTTATAAACCGATAACGTTTGTATGATACATTTGCTTTTATATGAAACTCTATTAATGTCAAAAGAGAAACATCTAGGCGTGTTCGAGATATCATTTACCTGAATGTAAGATTTCTTATCTGTTTAACCCTCGTCGTCTTCTATAGATATTTTCCTTTTGTTAAGTGTGTAAACGATAGAACACCTTAAATGTGACCGACTTGGGGAATAACTTTGAGGTTTTCATGTTTATTATTTCTGTTAATTCACAAAAACATTTATTTCTATATCTATCATCATATATCCACAGTTGTATTATTAATCAGTTTATACTCTGCCACGCATTCTATCGACGTCACGCACGAACATGCATATATATATATATATATATATATATATATATATATATATATATATATATATATATATATAAATATATATATATATATATATATATATATATATATAGTGTACAGAAAGTTGTTAGTTGAGACAGATCATTGGTACCGTCGGTTTCAAGCCCGATAATTAGGCCCGTTTCAGGTATCCTTATCAAGCTCTCTTCAGCGAATATTCGTCTATTTTATAAATATAAATATGCTCTTACATTTTGGATTTTCCTTTTAATTGAGCACTCTGCTGGAATTCTTTTTCCAAAAAAACTAATCATATATATATATATATATATATATATATATATATATATATATATATATATATATGAAAGAAATACAATTTTAAGATGCCGTCTTCATGTTGTATTGTAAGGTGGATTGGCAATATATTTTGTTCTCCAAACGGCACCAGCTTATAAACGTATAAATTGTTATATAGCCAGGGGATATGATATCGACGTATAAACTGAGTCATGTTGTATCAGAGAGTTATCACGCGGGTATATATTACAGTTAATATTTACGTAAAGTATAATTTTTTTATAACAAGAATAATATATGCTTCATACCTTTTTTTCTTTAAGAGTTCTTGTATCTTCACTGCTGAGCTCCGTGATGAAACATGAAATGACAGACACCATAACCAATTGAGACTTTGTTCTTCCTTCTTTTGTAAAACCACAGAACAACACGTTATAGTTTTAAAATATAAATGTATTTTAGCAGTCTCAAATGGTCTTCACAAAGAGTCTGCATTTCGTGTCTACGTGCTTGTTCTTCACAGCCTGGCTTGAAGCACGTCTGTTCACTTACGTGAGCAAACTCAAACTCTCTACTGACTAAACTTCCCGACGTCTTAACTTCAGTTCCGTCACGTCATCATTCAAAAAGCACATGTATCTCGACCTGCGACCTTTCAACGTATGCCTGCCTAAGATCATTTTGTTTATTCAACTAAGCTAATTTATGTAAACATCCTCAACTAAAACTCATTGCTACATTTTATTCTATGAACAATAAATAACTCCCAATATAAACTATTTTAACAATAACATTTAATTGACAGATAAATAGATAGATAGATAGATAGATAGTTAGATAGATAGATAGATAGATAGATAGATAGATAGATAACTGATTAATTTTTAACAATGTTATTTTCTAACATTCACACTTGAAATTTACTTTTCAACCACTTGGATTATTACAAATTATACTGAACTTTTTCATGTGCATCTATAAATCTAACTAATCAACATTTTTTAATTTTCGTTAATGAGCCTGGACTTCCTTTTAACCTATACATTTCTGCATTATCATCAACTTTCACGCAAATATGAGATTCATATTTTGTAGTTTCAAATTTGCGTGCCAACCAGCAAAATTTCTAGCCTTTCTATGAATATTATTTTGCTAACTACATCCCTCTGAGGATAAAAGCCTTCTTTTAACCTCCATGGAATAAGAAACTTGTTATGTTTTAACCTGTATTCCTTATCGAATAATAAATTTTGTTGTAAATTACAGAGTTTTAATTTTATTTCTTTAATTATTATTTCTTTATATCCGCTTTCGTTGACGTTATGTATAGAACTTAATACTCTTTTCTTTTGTGGGATAATTTTTGGTGGTCGAGGGGTTGCAGACTTCAAACTTTGTAACTCGGTTTGAATCTTTGACGGCAGTAATTATAAGTACCTGTCGTCACGATTGCATAAACATAAAACATTAGTCTTTGTAGGTAAAAAATAATTAATATATACTCATAAGATATCATTATACACATCATTCAGCTATATATATATATATACATACATATATATATATATGTATATATATTATATTGATTAGTTAATTCAAGTATATTGGTAGTATGAACTAAACCCAATTTTTCCCCAAGTGTTTCAGACATGTGTAGAGTTTATATATAGAAACAAAATCATATAAACGTTGTAAGGAGTCTACACGGATCGATCAGTTTCGACATTTCTGTGTCGTAGTCAGAACTCCAAATAAATCTCAGTCAGAAAATAAATTTTAAATAAAATTTTCATTTATTCAGTCGGCTATCGAAAGGGAAGAAAGAAGAATTCATATTATTGTTTCGCCGATGTTATCGTGGTTGCTACAACCACCCCACTCAACCTCGATCGTCCGGGTAGATTTTTTTTTTTTTTACATAGGCATCACCACATTAACAAGGCCAAGAGGCCACTCAAGGATAAGGGTTAAAGATGTGAATATACGAGGCTTATTCATTCACCTCGCACCTTTCGCTACCACACACTCAACCAAGGAAAGCGGCCATGACAGGCCATAAATTAATTTTACCTATTCATCTAAACTCCGACAATCTAGACGGACTGAGACTTGTATTTTCAGTATAGTACAAATTAAATAAATTGATTATCATTTTGACTGTTTTAACTAATGCTAGTTCTATTTCTCAATTAATAAAGCTAACATTGCTATTTTATTAACCTATGCTAATTAGTTTTGCTAGGACTGATGGGCAAGACAAATCAATTTGGTTTGAGGAAAAAAATTCTGCTTGGGATTTAACAAACTTTAAATAAAGCCTTATAAATACTTACCTCAGCCAATCAAACAGGGAATCTGATTTTGTAACCTTTCATTCTGGTGATACAAATATTTTCATATACGTATCAAAATAGCTTTTTGCTAAATAGAAATTACACGGAAACCTCACAAATCCACATATATAAATACGCACATATTAATACTAACATACATGTACACACATACCTATATTCCTATATCTCTACAGGCGCGCACACACACACGTTCTCACATACATATACACACCACGTATATATAAATATACAGATTTAAGCAAATATTGTTGAAATAACAGAATTAGTAAGCTAATTGACGCATTATTTTTTCATTTTTCTGAATGAATATTTTGCATTTAAAAAATCTGTAATACGATCGTTGTCGATTATTCTCGAACCATCTGCAGGTAAACAAAAGTAAAATGAACAAAAATGTTGGAGAAAAAGATAGCCGAATCATTATATGTATTTATTTTACTTATAAAACAGCTTACGGATATTTTTCCGCCGTACCACAGCATATAAGTGTAGCTGACTATTCAAAGACTCGGACCTCCCACCACATCGTAATATAGCCGTGTGCAGATACCGTTACACCACGATGCCTCAGTTGAAATCACTTGAAATTTTATCGCTTTTTTAAAGTCATGTTGAATTTCATTAAGCTTTTAACGATAAGTAAATTCTATATAGAGCTCCTCGCCCCCAGAGATCGAGGTAGTAGTTTCCCCTTAGATCTGAAAGATTGACCATATTTTTTAGACGTAAACAAACAAATGTATTATTCATTTATTTTAGTTATAAAATAGCTATCTACGGACACGTGCTCGTCGTACCATGGCGTAGCTTATATTCAAGCTCGAACTTCCAACCGCATTATGATCGAGTGCGGATAATGTTACGCCACGGCGCCTAATACACACTCACAGACGCGAGTACACACACACACACACATACATACACATACACATATATATATTATATATATATTTTATATATATTATATTATTTGAGGGTGAACAGTTACATATGGTCGCTACAAATAGGCATCTGTTTCAGTCAAAGAGACTTCCTTAGGCGACCCAGAACCTCTCGACGCCAGAAAACCCTTTTTCTTTTTTTTTTTTTTTTTGCGTTGAGAGGTTCTGGGTTGCCTGAGGAAGTCTTTTTTGACTGAAACAGATTGCAATTTGTAACGACCATATGTAACTGTTTACCCTCAAATAATTAAAAAAATATTTTGCTCTTTTTCTTAAGCACTATCTAACAACCTCGTTGTCTTCATTAGTCCCGACTTCTGGACACCTCAAACCCAATATATATATATATATATATATATATATATATATATATATATATATATATATATATATATATATATATATGATACGCACAAGCAAATAAGCAAAGAGACAACCCATTACTTAATATTAAGTAAGCACTATATAAACATAAAATGATAGGCAATTTCGAGAGCTATCGTTACTTGTCTATTTAAATATTTTGAAACCCTTTTTATTGAATTTAATCTATTATTCAAGGCGAAATATTCGATTATAAATTTTATGTTAGGTTAACTATAACCTATTCCTCTATAGGAGGACAGTATAATCTCATGAGACTAAGAGTGATGTGAATTGATTGTCAAACATGACAGACTTATTGTACGTTTGATACTGCAACAACTAAGTAAAACGCTGTCTACGTCCCTCGACTCCAAGCTCCTCCTCTCATCCCTGTTCCGCTTAATGTGTCGATCTTTTGCCTTTTAAATCTATCATTGATTTAGCTGTCAGCAGTTGTCATATTTAAACCCCAACTGTAGACTCCACACTTCATTCAACGTCCTTCCTCGTCGCCATCGCCATCTCCAACCACAAAAGCAATCAAATTCCAGTATGTGACCAGGCTGTGTTACAAACCTTTTAAGCTCGAACACAGTCATATTTTGACCAATCGATACGTCGCTAAAATATTTATTGCCTTAGGTGCTCTAGTGGTCGGCGCCTGGACGAAGATTTAAAATATAGCCAAGGCAAAATTTCACGTCCATTTTCGACTAAGTTTCGCTACAAGATTAAATTATGTGTCATTGTAAAATTGAAGCATTTCATGTTGTCTCTTTGACTCTTGTGTTGAAAGAAATAAGATTTGTCATGAAATGTAAATTGATTCCGATGGCAATATAGAATCGCTCTCTCTCTCTCTCTCTCTCTCTCTCTCTCTCTCTCTCTCTCTCTCTGTATATCTCTCTCTCTGTGTCTCTCTTTCACACACACCCAGATACAAATGCATTTTTTCGAATATTTGCAAACAAACACGTTTGGTAAAAACCTTGAGGGCATTTGAAAATAACACATGACTTAATAAACCCGGGCCTGACATACAGATGACGCTACTTATAAAGAATTGTTATTCTTCAAATAGAACTTGACAAAATATGAGCCTAATAAGATTATTCGATTCTAAATTACGTTTATTTAAATGGAACTAGTTATTTTCAAAACATTGAAAATATCTAATAAGAAGGTGTAATAAGTACACAGCCGGTCAAAGAGGAATTCACTCGCCCTGTCGGAAACTTTGTTTAAAAAGTGGTATGCAAACTTTAAACGTTATCGTTAGGGATAGGACAACAGCATATTCTCCTTCTTGTATATATCCGACACAGTTTGACACAACAATCTACCGAAAACCACATCACTCTGTATAAAAACATAAAAGATATCAACAGATATCAACAGATATATATACTCGAGTATAAAAAAATACATCACTTTATATAAAAGCATGTAAGGCATCAACAGATATAAGATATCAACAGATATAAAATATCAACAGATATCAACAGATATAAGATAATAACAGGTATAAGATATCAACAGATATCAACAGATATAAGATATCAACAGATATAAACAGATATAAGATATCAAAAGATATAAGATATCAACAGATATAAGATACCAATAGATATCAACATATATAAGATATACACCAAATATCAACAGATATAAGATATCAACAGATATAAGATATCAACAGATATAAGATATCAACAGATATCAACAGATATAAGATATCAACAGATATGATATCAACAGATATAAGATATCAACAGATATAAGATATCAACAGATATCAACAGATTTAAGATATCAACAGATATAATATATCAACAGATATCAACAGACATAAGATATCAACAGATATCAACAGATATCAACAGATGTAAGATATCAACAGATATAAGATATCAACAGATATCAACAGATATAATATATCAACAGATATAAGATATCAATAGATATGATATAAACAGATATAAGATATCAACAGATATCAACAGATATAAGATATCAACAGATATAAGATATCAACAGTTATCAACAGATATAAGATATCAACAGATATCAACAGATATAAGATATCAACAGATATCAACAGATATAAGATATCAACAGATATAAGATATCAACAGATATAAGATATCAACAGATATCAACAGATATAAGATGTCAACAGATATAAGATATCAACAGATATCAAAAGATTTAATATATCAACAGATCAGAAGATATCAACAGATATGATATCAAGAGATATAAGATATACACCAAATATCAACAGATATAAGATAGCAACAGATATAAGATATCAACAGATATCAACAGATATAAGATATCAACAGATATCAACAGATATAAGATATCAACAGATATAAGATATCAACAGATATCAACAGATATAAGATATCAACAGATATAAGATATAAACAGATATCAACAGATATAAGATATCAACAGATATAAGATATCAACAGATATCAACAGATATATATATATATATATATATATATATATATATATCAACAGATATCAACAGATACAGGATATCAACAGATATATACTCGAGTATCAAAACCACATCACTTTATATAAAACTTGTAAGACATCAACAGATATCAATAGATATATACTCGAGTATCAAAACAATGAAAAGAATATTCTAGTTATCGTACAGACAAAAAATGATGGTGAAATCTCAGATCGTCCAATTTTGATGGTTCTCCTAAAAACACAGAAAGTCCATGAATTCATTTTGACTTTTTGTAATTTGAACGTGCAACTGATAGCAGAGGATTTCAAATTATCAGAAAGTAATTTATAAATCCTTCTCAACGATAAAAGGGGGTTCTGAAAAGGGATGCTGCGTTTGTTCACAGTCTACAATTCGGAAGGTTGTTTGAACCGGTTTTCATGTACTAAAAAGAAATCGCTGGAATCGAGATCCACTAATTTACTCTGACGTCAAATTACTGATCATATTAGTGGAAGGCAGTTTATGAAACCCATCCATTCATGCAAACATCAGCAAGAAAGGTTTAGCCACAGAATTTTTGGATGCGTTCATCGATTACCTATAGACATGAAAAAACATTGATGGTTAATATTATATAGAATTATTGGATTATTTGAAGTAAACAATGGTCTGAAACGCGGCCGCATATAATGAAAAAAATGTGCTCTGAAACAATAAAATCTATCACAAATCGATTGCAACGATGACAAAAGTAGATGAAATGCATGTTTAATATTTTACTTACTAACCATATTCTCTAGGACTAACTCCCTAGGAAATATTGTCTGCTTGCATGAAAAAATAATGCTAAAAAAAGAGATTTTGCTTCAATAAAAAGTGATATAAAAAAGAGACGCATTTTCAGGTTAAAGAAAATCATTCTACAAAAAGTATCGAATTGGTAAACAAGCCTTGGAATTAGTTTATATTACTAGGCTGATGAATACAGTTCAATGTTGCTTAAACATTTTTCCAAGTTAAGCCAAGGACTTACTGAGCGATTATTATTATACAGTATGGGCCTAGGAATAAGTGATTAATTTGAACGGGCCGAAGCGAGTGTGTGGCTCCTCATTTTAAAACGGAAAAAGTGACTGATTAATCAAAAGCCAAAGTCTTGAAATGATTGACACCTATCTGGTCAAAAACCTGACCCGCGGTAAAAATAAAGTTAAGTTCTCATTTCATTATCCCCGAAATGTTTGTGGTGTCGACTTTTGTTAGACTTCAGATCAAGTAGACACAGGATGACCCATCAGGTGTGAGAGGGCAAGTCATAAAATGAATCCACTATTATACTCTTCCTCTATTTCTTTATCAGTTTCATGTGAATTACCATATAAATGTGTGTGTTTGGTGTTTGTATATATATATATATACATATAACTATTTCATTTATTCACATAAATTTAATATACGAAAGTATAGATTTATGCGTAAACTTTAAGTATTTACTTCAAAAGTGCTCAATACGTAGGTAGAGCTAGTTAGTAATTTATAAAATATATATGGCGATTAAGCTACACTGAATATTCTGCGTTTCATCCAGCTATAGGATTCGTCAGGCTTATGCGCGAATTCTGTCGTTGCTTCTTGTTTTTATACATGTTGAGGATTACTAGTTGGCCAATCAGCTTTCTAGTATCCACCGCGCCCCTTCCTACCAGCCAATGGGCATGCATTTTATCAAACAAAGGATCTGTTTTAGAGCTAGGTTAGTGGTTTTAGGTGGCCGTTCTACTTCTTCAAGAAGCAACGACAGAATTCGCGCATAAGCCTGACGAATCCTATAGCTGGATGAAACGCAGAATATTCAGTGTAGCTTAATCGCCATATATATTTTATAAATTACTATATATATACATATATATATATATATATATATATATATATATATATATATATATATATATATATATATATATATATATTGGAACATTCTTTTTTAAAATTGAGAAGACAGGTTTTTTGTATCAATAGATAATAAATTTATCAGTGTCGGTGTGTTTCCTGAATTCTATATGACCAACCGGGAAACTAAAATCTTTAATATCATCCCTTAACTATCCATCTATGTTAGGCACGTCGATGATATTTTTTACATGGAAGTCACCACTTATCAAGGCCCAGAAGCCACTCGAGGGTAAGGGTTAATGGATATACATTAGTTATTGTGATTTTAGCGTAGTCAACATTAGTGGGAATTTTGTAACTTGGATTACTTAGGGGGACGGTTCAACAAGACCTTGTTCACGTTGGACTTGAAGACAATCAGATTGTAGCCAGCTGGAAAGCAAGCAAACGGAAGACAGTTTCACAGGCGTGCAGTTCTAAGAAAGAAGCTCTGTTCATGGAATCTACGTTTAGGTGTAGGCACAGATAAGGAGTGTAGGAAATTGTTGATAGTGGTTTTGGCTAGACGAGTGCTTTTCGTGAAAGTCTGGCGAGAGGGTGGGGGTATAGATTGAAGTTCAGATGAGCACCTGCCATGAATATAACGATAAAGAAGGGACAGGCTCACTACATCTCTTCTGTAGGAAAGAGGGTACAAGGAAGAGAAAAGGGCATCCCCCAATATTATACGAAGTCTATTTTGAACTCTGTCCATACAGGATAAGCTGCTTCCAGCAACTCCTGCTCAGATGTGGCAACAGTACTCCATCGTGGCTGGAGATCTTGTGAAGTAGACCTTTATGCCATATCTTATCAAAGGCCTTTGCATGTCACTAAGAAGGCTATTTTTGCTTAGATGGTTGACTACTTCTTTATTTAGCACAGATTCCAACAGCTTACTCATGGCGCACAGGAGACTTATTGGTCTGTACTGAGAGGGAGACGAGCGATTGCCTGAATTGAAATTTTCCAAGGTGTTGGGAAGCATTTCTCCTGAAGACACCACTTAAATAACTTTGTAAGCATATCGCTTGTTCCGGTTGAAGCCTTTTGGGCACTATAAGTGGAATGTCGTCAGGACCAGTTGTTTTACTGGTGTCAAGGTTTTTGATTAGCTTGGTAACATCACGTACAGATATTTGTATGTCATATAGCGTGTTTTCTGATATACGAGGAAATACTGGGGGGTGGCAGCCTTGGTCGTAAAGGGTAGAATTAGCTGCAAAGTTCTTGGCAAATAGATTGGCTTTGTCTGATGCTGAGGAAGTTACCTCAGGTCCATTGATAATAGTTGGAATAGAGCACACACATCTGTTGAGGATTCTGTTTGCTATTTGCCAGAACGTATGGAAACCAAGCCGCTGCTCAGCTACCTAGGACTTGACGGACTGAGCATACAACTCTCTTGCGTTCTTTATTACTTTTTTTACAGTGGATGCTGGCAGTCATGAAAGCGGCTTTAGTCTCAGTATGTCTATTACGTTGGAAGCAATGGAAAAAGTGATTTCTGTGCGCCATGGCAGCAGCACATTCTAGGGAGAACTACGGCTGGCTGTTAGGTTTTTGCTGAAACTTTTTCGAGGGTATGAAACGGTCTATGCCTACAGTTAACCATTCGGTCAGGTCTGATACTATAAAGGGCACATCCTTTTTAAACATGGCATGCAGAGGTAGGTTTGATATAAATGTACGGAAGCTATCCCCGTCAGCCATAGAGTATCGATATACTGTACGATGGAGAGGTATGTCTGAGGACCTATTGCATTTTGTTTTTATCTTAATTGATACAACAGAGTGGTCGGAAGATCCCAATGAAGACTGAACGGAAGAGGAACATAGCTGAGGGCAGGTTGTGAGAAAGAGGATTAGAAGACTTGCATACTGACCCTCAGTGTCGGGAACGCGGGTGAGTTCTTGGACAATATGGGTGAGGTCATAAGCAATGGAGAAATCGTGGCAGAACCTCGTCATCGGTCTTATTTCAGTGGGTTAACCATTCCACGTTGTGAACATTGAAGTCCCCACAGACGTGAATGTTAGCTGAGGGGTACGCAGACAGGACACGGTCAATTTTCTCAGTTATGCTATTAAAGATAGTAATTCCACTGTTGTGGGAGCGATGCAGTGCAAATATAAACGCAGTAGTGTGAGCAAGTGCAACCCGGAAGCACATGTAAGGTAAGCTAGGATCTTCTCCAGAGATGTCCCTACCACATGGAAAGTCGTCTTTAATGTAGACATATAATCCATGCCCATGGCGATCTTGGTGGTCGGATTTAGAGGTTAAGTTTGAGTATCCTTTAATTACGAATTCATCTAGGGAAGAAGTCGGTCAAATGCCAATTTCGCTTAGAAATAATAGGTCTGGTTTAGCCTCCTGTAATAGAGTTTGAACCTCTGGAAGGTTGGAACATAGACTTCTGATATTGGAGGAGACATGGTAGTGGGGGTTTGCGTTGGAAATTAGAGATCTGGGTTTAATCAAGTATTTTTTCTGGAAACCTTTCATGATTGAGATTTGGGATTTGTGGAATAGGTCGAAAGACTTGCTTAGAGCATGGCAGAGAGGGAATGTAAGAGAAAAAGAAAGGAATTTGTTTATATATTAACAAAACATTTAGATTAACTAACAAAAATCAAAATCACACTTAAATTAATTCCGTACTAAATTTCACGAATGAAATAAATATAAATAACACTATTCCCTTCGTCGAAATAGAAATTAAAGCCGACACTGATAGATTTATTACTTACTCATATTAAAATCCTGCTAGTAAAGAATCGTGGCTTCTTAAATAACAAATATCAGCAAATATATCTCGTACACAATTTTATTAAGAAGGCCATTAATGAGTATCAGGACTAATAATTGTTGAAATCTAAAACATTTATCATTTTTTAAATTTTTAGACTTAGATGAAACCTAAATTCGTAAATTGGTATCGTAAAAACTTCTGTTTTATTTATATGTGTTCAGCTTATTCCCATTTTCTCAATTAATTCCCTGTGTTTATTTGAGAACAAATTCTCAAAAACACAATAACTGTTTTAAGATTGTTAATCAGTTGTGTAGCAATCTCGTAATAATGGGGCCTTTACTTATTTTTAAACTGAGGAAACTACAAATTTTGTACATGGTTTCTTTTATTGAATTTTATAAATGTAGAAAATACACAGGGCGAATTTCTTATCTTTTTTAGAAAAGAAAAAGATGCTAAAATCCTTAAAAATAAATCGTAAAAACTTTTCTTGTACAAAATAGAAAAATAAATCAAACGTAAGAAATTGAATTATAAAATTATAAAACATATTTTTACTGCTTTAAAACATTTCTCGTGACAGGAAGTTGATTGTGTATAAGAGGCGAAAAGTGCATGAATAAAATGTTAACTTTCAAATATTCTAGGGCGTCGTCATAATGGCTGACAGCTTAATTATGAAAAGTGAGACATTACCATCGAAGTTCGCGAACGCCGCATGACAAAATGTCTGACAAGGCCCAGGGAGCCGCTTCTTTTACATAGAAACATCTGAAAACGATGTGTATCATCATAGGCTGATAGGGACTGCAATTCAAGTTCCTAATATGGCATGCTCCTATTTGATGAAATTCTAGGCGAGGAACACATTTTCATTTCTCCTGCTGATGACCATCAGATTCTACAATTTTATTTAATAAATTTTGCCATGACAATAAATACGCCAAAGATACTCTACTTGACAGTGGATTCTCATCTTGGTTCCACTTTAAATTATCAATAAGTAGCTTAATGTACGATGTTTACGCGTAGGCTCCCAACAGTGTATTAGCACTAGAAGCTAAAACATCACATTAGCACTAGAAGCTAAAACATCACATATTGTGTATACAAGAGCTGCATACAAATAACAAAACCAATGCTAAATTCTTTAAACGCATTTGCTTACAAAAACCCTATTTAACTTCTGTTTATATGTACTTCAATTCTAATGAACACCAAACAAGTGGCAGGCATGAATAGTCAACCTCCTTATCGGTCCACTTTTTTCACCAACATGGATCAGATCCACTTTTACAGAATACATTCATAAATAACAACTTCTATTAATGTTAATATCACATTTCCTTTATTTAACACAATCATAAGTATTCATTACTTAAAAAAGTAGTTTAAAAAATTTTTAATTTTACTCCTGGTCAACTAAAATACAAAACAATTTGACTGGTAAGAATAAATTCCCTTCGAAAATACATGTCTCTTCGTGCCGGATAATCATATTTTTATTTGTATACAGGTGTTACGGTACAACAAATCCGCCGATACTATTATTCATTTATTTTTGAAACAGTCATTTCTTCCCGCATTCATTTTTTTATATATTACATCTCTTTGTTTTATTTTTGCCGCTGTTTAGTCGTAGTTGCTATTTAAAGTGACTTAGATACGATGTTGCACCACATAATCATAGTTTAATTTGTTTTTGTTTTGTTTAGTTTTTTGTGTGGGAAGATTCTCTTATCAAACATGTTCTGGCTTCCTGCCATACTTCCAGTGAGCAACCCCTGTAATACGTTCTTAGAAATTGAAAAAAAAATTATATTATATAGAAAAATGCGAGCATGAAAAGTAATATAGTTAAGATTTAACTTAGAAAAGGAAAAAAGCTTGTTGTTAAAACTGGAAAAGAAAAAGTCAAGATAATCTAGTAAAAAAATGTAATAAATTTATAACTTAAAATATTGCAGCATTAAGAATCATTTGGAAAATTCAATTTAACATTATATGTAAAAAAATTTATGCTGCAATATTTTAAGTTATAAATTTAATATCCGTTTTACTAGACTATCTTTTCTTTTTCTTTTCCAGTTTTAACAACTAGTCCTTTTACTTTTCTTAGCTTAATCTTAACCATATTACTTTGCATGCTCGCATTATCCATGATTTTTCCAGGCTTTGCTTTAAAATAATATTTTCTTTTTTGTATTCAATATCATACGAGTTGTTAACAATCCATAAAATAATTGCCAACTTCTTAAATTGACTCAATAAAAAATCAAATAAAAGACATAATTAAGTAAACAAAGAGAATGGACAAAACATAGAGAAACAGAATTAACGGCATCGTCCTAAGCAAAATATTATCAGCCCTAGCACGGCAAAAAGTATCACTTTTCTTGACTCTCTCTATATAATCCAAATAACCTGATATGCAAGCAACATTCCCGCTATTATTTATGAAGGTGTCGACGACGAAAAAGTTGCTATGGTTACCAACAGCCAATCAGAAGAAACTCTCTCTCACGTTCCTTACTAATTCCGGATACTTTTGAACATCATTAATTTTATTATAACTTTTGTTTTTATGAACGACATTTTTTATCTCAAAATATAGCTGAGAATAGTGATCTATGAACTATCAAAATTGTTTGAAATTTCGTCGCAAAATAAGTGAGCAGTGAAGCTTTAAAGCAGTTCTAAATGAGTAAAACTAAAAATGAATGATACGTTTTTAACTTAACATATTTACATTTCCTGAGAAGCATATTATGCTAGTGAAAAATAAAATTTAAAATAAATGTATGTTAAGATAATTCCCAGAATAAGTAACGACCCTTATTTTCTTCGCTGCTTTATGGCATTGTACCTCATTTATTTTAAATCAGTGAAGGGCAGGTTGATTTTTTTTGTTTTGTTTTTTTTTGTTTTGTTTTGTTTTTGTTTTTTGGTTTTTTTTTTTGGTTTTTTGTTGTTTTTTTTTGTTTTTTTTTTAGTGGGAATAACCATGTACAATGAATAAAGACGGGCCATATTCTGGAGAGTACTGTTTTGTTTCATCTAGAAAGACAAAATCCAAATAGAATGCTGCTGTACATTGTATTTGGAACTTCATTCCAATGTTTATTAAATTCATTACATAATTTTGATCCTCAAAAAGTCTGAAAATTAAGGCTTAAGTTTTCAGCTAAGGATGACAATCAAAACCTACAGGATCTAAGTTGTTGTCTAGTACCTATTGATCAACTTTAATATAATTAACTTATTCGAATTCTCAAATTGCATGTTTTCCTGATATCATTGTTGGTTCAAATTTTGTAAAACATCTCAATAAAATAATATTCGACACTGATACATTAATGATACTGATACTTATTTTGGAAATATCACAAAAATCGGAATTATCACTGAGCGCTTCAACCTCCTCTTAATATTTTAGCATAACTCTAAATTAAAATAAATATTACCAACATTACCCACCATTACGACAGCAGTTGTGTTCTAAAATGCGTAATAAGTTTAGGAATTATGAAAAACTTTAGCGGTGAAAATGGTAAACAATTCATCATTCCTTAATAAACGGAAGACGCTTTATCTATTTTTGTTAAGATTTCGATAGAAACGAAGCTATCTTCTCTTTCAAGCTTCATCGACTGCATTTCTTTGATGTTTATTAACCGTCGTTTTCCTAATACAATATATTCAGTCGCTCGTAAGTTTCGATTAATAACGTATCCGGACATGTAGTCCAATACGGGAAGTGCTGGTTATCAGAGATGTATTTTGGGGTTAGTTAGAGATGTTCTGCTTTTAGACACGATCGTTGGAACCAAGAGATAAAAGAGAGGGTGGATCCGTTTGTAATCATAAGTTGCTCGTTGCACTTATGTTGGAATCAATTTTGGGATTCGATTCTGACAACTTGACTCGGAATAATTGATTAGGTGAGATGGCTACTTAGATTAACCTCGTCGCCCTGATTGGATACACTTAGTGGTGTGCATATATAGAGTGGCACAAAAATCTGAAGCCATGAATAGTCTAACTATATAACAAAACATTACTCGGTTATGAGAATGCATAATTCTGCATGACAACGTAAGGATAGGCAAAAATCTTCTTTGTAGCTTACTTCGCTATATTGAATGAAGTATTCCTAAATTTATTCCACGTAAACGTTGATAGCTAAAATAAATAAAACTATCACATTTTTAAAGCTGCGATATTGTATGGTGGTCATAGTCCAGTGCATCAGATTCATATATTTTTCAAATAAAAAAACTGAGTCTTTACGATGAAGAATACCGAAATCATCGCCAAAAGTTGAATTTTCCCTTGACCGTGAACTTGATTTGAATTTAAATTCGTTGTCGTGAATTGAAAACAAAATTCTTGCACCTGTATCGGTCTTCTGCGTCTTTCAGCTGTCATGATCGGTAACACTTATCTAATTGGCTTATCTCTTTGGTGGTGGTACACTTGATCTTTTTTAATGATATTTTCTTGATATAATCCATGTATTTAGCTGGAGCATGATAGCAAGTAAATATTTCAATACCACTTTAATCTCTTTTTATGAATAACGTTGTTGATAGATCTCATTTTTTTTTCTTCGCTTACCTCGTAAAATTACTTCAAGGAAATTCCTTAAATATTTCATTTCAAAGACATTGAACTTTCCACCTTATTTGCTAGTATAATCCATGTTTCTCTTGCATATACAGCAATAGAAACTATTAAGTATAAACTTCAAAGGTGTTGATTTGTTCGTTCTGCTCCACAGAAGATGCTATTCCTATTCTTTTGATGATGTCAAATAAGAATCCCGGGATCACTAAAGACCACAAATTCCTCGTTTTTATCGTTTTGTTGTCTACTGAGATTGTATCTCTACAAGAAGTAAAGGTTTTGTATTTGCTTGAGTCCATTTTCAAATCCGCTTACTTATTACAATTTTAGAAGTAGCACGCTTCATCTTATCGAAAACAGTGGAAGCGAGCGTGGTGTTATATGAATATAACGACACTAAGTATAAAAATCGGAATAAAACGTCGCTAAAAAATCGTGATGTCATAAAAGTATTTTATAAATAAAATTTGAAACATTTGGTTCAAATTAGAAACAAAATGAAGCAAAATATATATTAGAGAAAAAGGTGCGTTCATTCAATCTGCACTCAAACGATAGAAATGACATTGAAAATTAGGTTTAACAAATGACAATTTGGTAAACAAATATTCAGCATAAACTGGATACACTCAGAAATAATGATGATAGAACATGAAATGGCAACTTTAATGGTAGATTTAATAAAGTATTTGAGATAATTGTATATTTATGGTATATATTTTTGAAATTGTGTTTAAGAAATATATATGTGGGAGGGGTAAACGAGAATTCATAAGGAAATTTAAAAACTTTATTAACTCATCAGATCAATAATGAATAAGGTTTTTATTCAACTTTGAATTCTTGTCTCTCATTTCTTTAATTACTCCACTTAACCGTCTAGAGCTTCTACTATCCTTATAGTTTTTTTTGTTAAAAGATTGTTTGTATATATATATGTGTGTGTGTGTGTGTGTGTGTCTATAAAATTAAATAATAATTATTTATACCTACAGACACTATTTCTTCATGTGTACTCAATCATCGATGCAGAGGTAACAATTCCATACCGGTCATGAGATTCGAACCCAGCAAGAAAGACATTTTTGCTCCATTTGTTTTGTTTTCTAAGCCTCTACCTCAGGGCCACCAAACACTTGCCTCGTGAATGAAAGGAATTAAGAACTATTAAATGTCGAATACATTTTAAAAATCTCGAGTGTTGGCACAAGCAGAAGTCGTGAACATTGCATAGACGCTTGTCGATTTAATAATTTAAATTAAATAATAATTCTTTTTCTTATAGACCTACGAACATACACACACATTATATAAAATATATATAAGAGGAATTAAGATAGTAGACATATTATAACAGTTATGTACCCTTGTTTTAAACAAATCATGTGTTGCTTCTTAAAATTATTGCACTCTTACCGATCGTTTGACATATTTGGAAAACTGACCTGGGTAACTCCTGTTTGTTATCTAGAAAAGACCGGAATACGGTTGTACATAGCCAAAAATGATTGTATGAATAAAAGGTTAGGTTAGTTAGGTTTTACGGCATATCAACCCTTTTTAGGTTATTTAATGCCGAGTCCAGTGATTTTGAAGAAAATTTCTTTAATAGAATATATATTTTTTTTCATGTTGGTTTCTATTTAACCCACAGTTGGGACCCTAACAGGTACTTCCACTCTGGGTCAGAATGGACCTGAAAGCAATGGCAATTAAAGGGTGGCTCCACACTCCCCAAGCTCGAAAGCTGGGGGCTCGCCATCGAATATAGTTTAAGGTCGTATCCAGGACCATGAATAAAAGAGTTTTACGCCTAATATATAAAAATAATTGTGTGTGAGAGGGCGAGGGGGGATATTTTATTCAAATTATATAAATCGAAAGATTATATTGTTAGCATTAATTTTCTATCTAGAATTTGGTACGTGCAGGAGGGACCAAGTGAAGGTTGCTTACATTTCACGTGAAAGTGTGCCTGTGAAACGAAATGTATTCGAACATGTCACACACAGGTTTAACTTCGCGTTGTTAACTACTTAACCACCGTCACCTCCCCTATAATTCCGTTAAACTTTTGTTACAGGTTCAATCAGAATGGAAATCTCAATTCATGATTTAATTACGTTCAGATATAAATACATATCCCACGGAAAGTTTTCAACTGAAATGGTGACACACTGATTAACTAGCAGACGGACTAATAGAAAAACAGACAAAGCCTTTTATCAATGTCGTATCCTATAAACAGTGAAAGAAAACAAATGAAGTTGGTTAATTTAATACTAAATGTAATTTAATCAAAATTATTAAACATCTGTTCGACTTATGAAGAAAATCTCTGATATATTATTCATATTTAATATCATTATTTTAAAATTATTAATCGAATTTAATTAAATACTTAATAAATCGAATTAAAGACGTTCATAAAGCAATCGTGAATATTTACAAAAATTAACTAAGGTTTGTTTGTAAGTTGCGAGATTGTTAGGAAAAATTTGATAATTTGAATTATTTTGATTATTTTAGCTACTGTTCTTATCCCTGATGTAAGTCTTACAATGTTTCGGCTGATGTAACTTTCGACATTCTTGATTAGCTAAAAATCTTTATGTCGAATTCGGAAATTTGTACGGGAGTTTTAACGAAGGCGTACCTGAAGAGGTAGTTAGTTACATGGTCGAAACGAGGTGCAAATACCATTCAAGATGAGAGCAGTATAATATGTTAACATACATCAAACTAGCCTTAAGTAAGGGTGTTTCTTTTTGGTATATCAACTTATCTATGTTATTGCATCATCAAACTGTATATTGTACTGTATATGATTGTTTAGTTGATTAATTTGAATTTTGAAGACGTTTATTACAGATGGTAACGCATTTAGTAATTGACTAGGCTCAACGTCACTTAAATTTCGCTGATCTTGCAGAAATCGGAGTGTTAACATGATTATAGATATAATAGCCTAATCGATTAGCGCACTCGGAATTAGAGTTTAATGTACCTCTGGTTTCTGAGTTCGAACTGTCCGTTTAGCTTGAAGATTGTTATTTCTACACTGATAATTCGCAAGAATTATACGTATATGTATGAAGATATTATATATTATTTAAATATGTATATAGATATTATATATCGATATTATTTTAATATGTATATAAATATTATTTATATATTTATTATTAAAATAAGTACTTGTGACCTCTTCATAGCTGAACTATTTAATGCCTCATAATAGAAGCCCTTAAAAAGCTAGATATAAGACATTCCTATAATACACCAGTCTTCTACAGATGTCCGCCTCCTTAACACATATATGAAATTCATTTCTCAGCTCGCTATTAACAGTAGCATCCAAATCAAAATTAAATTAGATCATTCTTTCAAGGTTCGAATCAAGTCTGACTTGAGCGATGATGCCTACACTGATAATTCCGCAGGGATAAAACGCATATGTATGGAGATAATATTTAAAAATTCATAATTAATATATATGCTAGCCGGGGGGCGCCTGGCTTTTCCCAAGTGTATAATATGATATTTTAATTTGTCCGGATTTCGTGTATATTATTAAAGAGTCGTGATTTCAAAAGTAAAAAAAAGTATTTAGGTGCTGTCACTTATTATCGAAACCGAAGCATTCCAAACTGGTGACATTACCATTGTACCAACGTGACACACGTATAGACCGACTGAAAATTAAAAATAAACTAAGATGTTAAACAATTTCTTCAATTTTGACCACTTTTTGACCCGTTAAAAACAATTTAAACCGGATAAAACCCCAGAAAATAAATCATTTGAGACCCCTTGGGCGGCTCTGCAACTTTTAGTTTGGAGGAGGTAGAGTTTGAAAATATGGAGACAGACAGAAAGACCGACAGAATGACATATAGCCGTTTATATATTACATGTTATATACGATAATATACATTTGTTATCAGGAACATTATGAACAATCTACCCAGTTCAGAAAATAAAGCTTTACAACTGCAAACATTGGATTGTGTATAAACCTGAGAAGAATACACTTTGCGAATTTATAATTATCTATGCATAACAATATTTTAAGGGTCTTATTTGCCTCATACTTGCAGCAATATTGAACACGACGCTGGTAAACATCAGAGTATCCCAGGTGTATATTTGCGCACTTTATAGTCTGATGAGAGCTAGTTTTATTGGGGGGGGGTCGACTTATCTAAAACGCCGTTAAAATATTGCTTAAATGTTTCATTTGAAAATACTAGTACGACATGTTAATCCCCATCAAATTACTGATCCGTCTCAATGTTGCTTAACTTTGTTTAGCTTATGAGTGTTATTGCTAATGGCCGTGCGTATGAGTTTAAAAATCTGTTAAAACGTTCATTTGAAAATACAGGTATGATGTATTAATGTCCATCAAAATACCGAGTAAGCCCAAATTAACTTTGCTGAGTTGATGAGAGTTACTGTTCGAACGTTTCATAGTCGTTTTGCTTTTGTTTTATTTTAATAATTCAATATTTCAAACGCTCCGTGTTCTTCGTCGGAAATGAAAATTTAAACAAAGAAACGAAATCAAAATGCCTATCTGTAAGGTATTACTGCGCTAAAAAATTGGGCAATCAGATTCTTTGGGGAAGGAGGAATGTCAGTTAAGTATTGTTAAAATGTTTTGATGCCGTTATTAAAACAAAGTGTGGCTATTTTATTATTTGCTTATAATAATTGATTATAAAATATTTGCGAAAGTATTACCAATCACTTCAACTTGTTGTTTTGACATGCCTCTATTTAATGCTGTTTTAGCATATTAATGGCTTCATTCTCGTCACTCTATGGATACCCACTGTAAGGATGCATGCGCGTAAAATTTTTGTGGCAAGAGTTGCGCAATCACAACTACACCTCTGCTGAGTCGATATTGTTGAATACCAGTAGCAAGTGCAGGTTCAGGACGACTGGAAACAAATGCCGAGATAAGCGGAAAGCACATACAGCGCCTAGAATTCCCAAATGGTAACCCATCTGGTACTAGCCAGATTCATCGTTGCTTAACTTCGGTAATCTGACGAGAACTGATGTGTCAACATGATTACGTCGCACAAATATTAATACGCCACGCATAATAAACAAATAAAATCATAAATACGTTTTATAAAAATTAACAAAGTTTTCGTCTTCTAGTGGTAAAAAATATGCATGTTTTCTTTATATACAAGTCTTTCATCACGGAGTTAAATATTATTCACTTGCAGCAGATCTGATATTGACATGTATTGCAACTATGCTATGGAGTGTTAGTCATAGTCGAGACTGGTCGGGGTTGAATCTTTTGATATCCATAGAAGTGTTCAGTGAGCCAGGTGATAGATGTAAGACTCTAGAGAAATTTGTTCAACTCCGAAGGAAATCACAACCATGGACTACAGTTATGTTAATTATAACTGGATCTCTATGAGTTTTTTCGCGGGAAAATGTATTCCTTTTGGCGTGGTAACCACTAAAAGAACGAGAACCAAGGATATATTATTGTCTGTTTTATACTTTTTAGTAATAATATCTACGATTATTTACTACTGTGGCAAATTTCAGAATTATGTAAAGTTATATTTCTCGAATAACATTCTTATGTGTCTCCTTTGCTTAATTTTTGTAAATTTAATTGTTATTTAACTTTCTTATTTATTTATTTATTTTATTATTTATATATGTTATCTATTGGATTCTCGAAAAGCGCCAGATGGTCCGATTGAAGTGAGAGATGGAGTTCAGGTGTTTCAAGTGTGGTTATTGAAGCGAAATATTTCGATACAAAAGGAATGTATTGAAATTGATGTTATCAGCAGCATAAGAATGAGTACAACATAAATAGATAAAAACAATAAAATATAACGGTAAAAATTTAGATGAGAAAAATAAAAAAGGTGTTGGCATTTTAGTTTAGAGTAAAATACAGTTTGACAAAACTATAAGGTTTAGAGTAAAATACAGTCTGACAAAACTATAAGGACTAACCTCGTTATGTGATGAAAGTATTATTATAAAGAAAGTATTTATCATAAATTTACATCACAGACCAATCACAGTAGATCGGAGTGTTAGTCAGAGTCGATACTGGTCGGGGTTGAATCTTTTGATGTCCACGGAAGGGTGCAGTGGGTCAGGTGATAGAAGATGTAAGACTCTAGAAAAATGTGTTCAACTCCGAAGGAAGTCACAACCATGGACTAAAGTTATGTTAATTATAACTGGGTCGCTATGAGTTTTTTCGCGGGAAAATTTATTCCTTATAGCGTGACAATCACTAAGAGAACGAGAACCAAGGAGATAAGGTATATTTCCATTTTGTCTGGTTTGCTACAGACTCAGATGATTATTCGTCATGTAAAAGAACTTTTATTTATCCCGGCTGTTAACTGTATCTTAAATGTATAAACACCCATACTTGCAAACACACAAAAACAAGCAGGCATTAAACATTATACACAATGATACACATATCTATAGATACCTGATATATCCGTTATATATACACACTCTGCTATGCAACATGTAAGTTTTGTTGTTTATATACACTCTCATATGCATCACAGATATAGTAAACGATGCTGCCCGGATACACATGCATACATCTACGTTTTACCTATAGTCTTTATATAGACACTGGTATATAACATATATACTATTACTTATTCGTTATAATTGTTATTCTTTAGTATTGTTTATTTTTATATCTAAGACAAGTAACTACTGTTGCAAATTTCGAAGTAACTACTTGGTTAATTATTTGTGAGTAGTAGTTGCAAATTTCGGAGTTGAGAGTTAACTAAATCTTGATAGTATTCTATAGGAGTTTTTGTTGTTCTTTGAGTTTGATAATGTTACTTGTTATGAACTTTCTTATTTATTTATCTATTTATATACTTTTACATATTTAATGACTTATAAACGAAGTAATAAAAGTAATAGCTTGTTAAATTATAGGTTTATTAAGTTATTTATTTATTATACGTTATTATGTTATTGCATATTGATTATCTTATATAGTATGCCACTAGTACTGCGTATTAGTGTCGTGCATGTATTTCAGATGCAAGTTATATGTTTTCTCTAATATGTTAGCATATTCGTGCATCAAATATTAATAGTGGCAAATAAATATTCTTTGTTATTCCTAAGTAATATATACCTGTAAATAGTGCTGTTAATGTTTGTGTGGTTATATAAGAAGCTGCCATTAAGCTCCGCTTTGTTGTTTATTTTGAAATTGAATTTCTTTGTTAACCGCGATTACTTAATTCTTAGTTTACCTAGTTCTTTTTTCTATGGCTAGTATTTTATTAGTATGTGTTTGGTGGAATTCTGATTATGAGATAGGTGTTTATGAAATGAAGACGCCTTGGTTGTAGTGTGCTATTTTATGTATGTGTATGTAATTGTCTAACTATATTATTTATGTTGAACTAATTACATACCACACATTGTAGTCCATATACGGATTACGTGCGATTGTATAAGCCTGTATTGTTGATGGGAAAATTTAGCGGAGTGCAGGGTTCGTTCTTGGTAAATATTCTAATTCTGGATAAGTGTTGTCTCCGTGTTTGCTCAAAGTGTGTGAGTTGGATATTTAATTTTTTCTTTACGGATGACTTATATTATTCCATCATAGACAGGTGTTAGAAGGTGTGTATTGTCTTTGTTTACTAGATGTCTTAGAGTGGTGTTTGGCGTTCGTAGGGTATTCGCTCCGCCTAAGTATTTCTTGAAAATACCAAATGGATATGATTTTAACTATTTCACTACTACATTTGCTACGGATGAGCTAAACCTAATTCATAACACATCTTATTTTAGCTTTATACCGATTAGTAGTTTATGAAGATGATCGTGTGTGTACTTTTCTTAAATCAGCTCGTGTGTGTCTTGTTTCGATAATGTGAAGCGTAAAATCTAGTAATGAAATGGATCCGAACGTGTAGAGGTGTTTGATCGTGATCTAAATGTTTGTTGGTGATCTAAATGTTTGATCGTGAGCTAAATGTTTGATGGTGATCTAAATGTCTGTTGGCGATCTAAATGTTTGATGGTGATCTAAATGTTTGTGGGTGATCTAAATGTTTGTGGGTGATCTAAATATTTGATCGTGATCTAAATGTTTGATAGGGATCTTATTGTTTCTTGGTGATCTAAATGTTTGTGGGTGATCTAAATGTTTAATCGTGATCTAAATGTTTGTTGGTGATCAAAATGTTTGATGGTGATGTAAATGTTTGTTGGTGATCTAAATGTTTGATTCTGATCTAAATGTTTGTTGGTGATCTAAATGTTGATTGTGATCTAAATGTTTGATCGATATCAACGTTTTTTGGGGATCTAAATGTTTGATCGTGGTCTAAATGTTTGATCGTAGGGAAAATGTTTGTTGGTGATCTAAATGTTTGATCGTGATGTAAATACTTGTTGGTTATCTAAATGTTTGATTGTAGTCTAAATGTTTGTTGCTAATCTAACTGTTTGATCGTGATCTAAATGTTTGATCGTGATCTAAATTTTTGTTGGTGATCTAAATGTTTGATCGTGGTCTAAATGTTTGATCGTGGAGTAAATGTTTGATGGTGATCTAAATGTTTGATCGTGATTTAAATATTTGTTGGTTATCTAAATGTTTGATGGTAGTCTAAGGTTTGATCGTGATCGAAATGTTTTTTGGTGATCTAAATGTTTGATGGTGATCTAAATGTTTGATCGTTATCTAAATGTTTAATGGTGATCTAAGTGTTTGATCGCGATCTTAATGTTTGATCGTGGTCTAAATGTTTGATCGTAATCTAAATGTTTGTTGGTGATCTAAATGTTTGTTGGTGGTGTAAATGTTAGACGGTGATCTAAATGTTTGTTGGTAATCTAAATGTTGATCGTGATCTAAATGTTTGATCGATATCTAAACGTTTCTTGGTGATCTAAATGTTTGATGGTGGTCTAAATGTTTTATTGTGGGGAAAATGTTTGTTGGTGATCTAAATGTTTGATCGTGATGTAAATATTTGTTAGTGATCTAAATGTTTGATGGTGATCTAAATGTTTGAGGGTGATCTAAATGTTTGATCAGGATCTAAATGTTTGATCGTTATCTAAATGTTTGATCGTGGTCTAAATGTTTGATGGTGATCTAAATGTTTGTTGGTGATCTAAATGTTAGACGGTGATCTAAATATTTGTTGGTGAACTAAATGATTGATGGTGTTCTAAATGTTTTATGATGATCTAAATGTTTGATGGTGATCTAAATGTTTGATCGTTATCTAAATATTTAATGGTGATCTAAATGTTTGATGGTTGTCTAAATGTTTGATCCTGATCTAAATGTTTGTTGGTGACCTAAATGTTTGATCGTGATCTAAATGTTTGATCGTTATCTAAATGGGAGATGGTTATCTAAATGTTTGTTGGTGATCTAAATGATTGGTGGTGTTCTAAATGTTTGTCGGTTTTCTAAATGTTTGATGGTGATCTAATTGTTAGTCGGTGATCTAAATGTTTGTTGGTGATCTAAATATTTAATGGTGATCGAAATGTTTGTTGGTGATCTAAATGTTTGATCGAGTTCTAAATGTAAGATCGTGATCTAAATGTTTGATGATGATCTAAATATTTTATGGTGATCTAAATGTTTGATCGTGGTCTAAATGTTTGATGGTGATCTGAATGTTTGTTGGTGATCTATATGTTAGACGGTAATCTTAATATTTGATGGTGATCTAAATGTTTGATCGTGATCTAAATGTTTTATGGTGATCTAAATGTTTGATCGTTATCTTAATGTTTGATCGTGATCTTAATGTTTGATCGTGGTCTAAATGTTTGATCGTGATCTAAATGTTTGTTGGTGATCTAAATGTTTGTTGGTGATGTAAAAGTTGATCGTGATCTAAATGTTTGATCGATATCTAAACGTTTCTTGGTGATCTAAATGTTTGATCGTGGTCTAAATGTTTGATCGTGGGGAAAATGTTTGTTGGTTATCTAAATGTTTGATCGTGATGTAAATATTTGTTACTGATCTAAATGTTTGATGGTGATCTAAATATTTGATCGTGATCTAAATGTTTGATCGTAATCTAAATGTTTGATGTTGATCTAAATGTTTGATCGTGATCTAAATGTTTGATCGTTATCTAAATGTTTGATCGTGGTCTAAATGTTTGATGGTGATCTAAATGTTTGTTGGTGATCTAAATATTTGTTGGTTAACTAAATGATTGATGGTGTTCTAAATGTTTGATGATTATCTAAATGTTTGATCGTGATCTAAATGTTTGATCGTTATCTAAATGTTTAATGGTGATCTAAATGTTTGATGGTTGTCTAAATGTTTGATCCTGATCTAAATGTCTGTTGGTGATCTAAAGGTTTGATTGTGATCTAAATGTTTGATCGTTATCTAAATGGGAGATAGTTATCTAAATGTTTGTTGGTGATCTAAATGATTGATGGTGATCTAAATGTTTGTTGGTTTTCTAAATGTATGATGGTGATCTAAATGTTAGTCGGTGATCTAAATGTTTGTTGGTGATCTAAATATTTGATGGTGATCTAAATGTTTGTTGGTGATCTAAATGTTTGTTGGTGATCTATATGTTAGACGGTAATCTTAATATTTGATGGTGATCTAAATGTTTGATCGAAATCTAAATGTTTGATGGTGATCTGAATGTTTGTTGGTGATCTATATGTAAGAAGGTAATCTTAATATTTGATGGTGATCTAAATGTTTTATCGTGATCTAAATGTTTTATGGTGATCTAAATGTTTGATCGTGATCTAAATGTTTGATCGTGGTCTAAATTTTTGATCGTGATCTAAATGTTCGTTGATGATCTAAATGTTTGTTGGTGATCTAAATATTTGTTGGTGATCTTAATGATTGATGGTTATCTAAATGTTTGATGATGACCTAAATGTTTGATGGTGATCTAAATGTTTGATCGAGTTCTAAATGTTAGATTGTGATCTAAATATTTTATGGTGATCTAAATGTTTGTTCGTGATCTAAATGTTTGATGGTGATCTGAATGTTTGTTGGTGATCTATATGTTAGACGGTAATCTTAATATTTGATGGTGATCTAAATGTTTGATCGTGATCTAAATGTTTTATGGTGATCTAAATGTTTGATCGTTATCTAAATGTTTGATCGTGATATTAATGTTTGATCGTGGTCTAAATGTTTGATCCTGATCTAAATGTTTGTTGGTGATCTAAATGTTTGTTTGTGATGTAAATGTTAGACGGTGATCTAAATGTTTGTTGGTGATCTAAATGTTGATCGTGATCTAAATGTTTGATCGATATCTAAACGTTTCTTGGTAATCTAAATGTTTGATCGTGGTCTAAATGTTTTATCGTGGGGAAAATGTTTGTTGGTGATATAAATGTTTGATCGTGATGTAAATATTTGTTAGTGATCTAAATGCTTGATGGTGATCCAAATGTTTGATCGTGATCTAAATTTTTGATCGTGATCTAAATGTTTGATGTTGATCTAAATGTTTGATCGTTATCTAAATGTTTAATGGTGATCTAAATGTTTGATGGTTGTCTAAATGTTTGATCCTGATCTAAATGTTTGTTGGTGATCTAAATGTTTGATCGTGATCTAAATGTTTGATCGTTATCTAAATGTGAGATAGTTATCTAAATGTTTGTTGGTGATCTAAATGATTGATGGTGATCTAAATGTTTGTTGGTTTTCTAAATGGTTGATGGTGATCTAAATGTTAGTCGGTGATCTAAATTTTTGTTGGTGATCTAAATATTTGATGGTGATCTAAATGGTTGTTGGTGATCTAAATGTTTGATCGAGGTCTAAATGTTAGATCGTGATCTAAATGTTTGATGATGATCTAAATATTTTATGGTGATCTAAATGTTTGATCGTGGTCTAAATTTTGATGATGATCTGAATGTTTGTTTGTGATCTATATGTTAGACGGTAATCTTAATATTTGATGGTGATCTAAATGTTTTATCGTGATCTAAATGTTTTATGGTGATCTAAATGTTTGATCGTTATCT
Source organism: Euprymna scolopes (assembly GCF_053919585.1). Classification (NCBI taxonomy): domain Eukaryota; kingdom Metazoa; phylum Mollusca; class Cephalopoda; order Sepiida; family Sepiolidae; genus Euprymna; species Euprymna scolopes. The sequence goes on along the minus strand of NC_136518.1, from coordinate 36,472,601 downwards.
AAATGTTTGATCGTGGTCTAAATTTTTGATCGTGATCTAAATGTGTGTTGGTGATCTAAATGTTTGTTGGTGATCTAAATATTTGTTGGTGATCTTAATGATTGATGGTTATCTAAATGTTTGATGATGACCTAAATGTTTGATGTTTATCTAAATGTTTGATCGATATCTAAATGTTTGATTGTGATCTAAATGTTTGATCGTGATCTAAATGTGTGATCGTGGTCTAAATGATTGATTGTGATCTAAATGTTTGTTGGTGATCTTAATGTTTGATCGTGATCTAAATGTTTGATCGTGGGCAAAATGTTTGATGGTGATCTAAATGTTTGTTGGTGATCTAAATGTTTGTTGGTGATTTAAATGTTAGACGGTGATCTAAATATTTGTTGGCTATCTAAATGATTGGTGATGATCTTAATATTATATGGTGATCTAAATGTTTCGTGGTGATCTAAATGTTTGACCGTTACATAAATTTTTGTTGGTGATCTAAATGTTTGATCGTGATCTTAATGTTTGTTAATGATCTAAATATTTGATCGTGATCTAAATGTTTGGTCGTGGTCTAAATTTTTGATCGTTATTAAATGTGTGATTGTGATCTCAATGTTTGATCGTGATCTAAATGTTTGGTCGTGATCTAAATGTTTGTTGGTGATCTAAATGTTTGATCGTGATCTAAATGTTTGATAGTGATCTAAATGTTTTTTAGTGATCTAAATGTTTGATGGTGGTTTAAATGTTTGATCGTGATCTAAATGTTTGTTGGTGATCTGAATGTTTGATGGTGATCTGAATGTTTTATCGTGATCTAAATGTTTGTTGGTGATCTAAATATATGATGGTGATCTAAACGTTTGTTGGTTATCTAAATGTTTGATGGTGATCTAAATGTTTAATGGTTACCTAAATGTTAAGGTTAAACATTTTGTTAAATGTGATGAGGATGTTATTTGATTCTTTCATGTGAGGATGAGAATGTTGTCCGCATATCTTGTGAAAAAGATGCTGAAATTGCAAATTTTTAATGCACACTGTTTGAGTTGGCTCATATATGTAATGGCAAGTAGCCTTAAGTGGCTCTTTCCCATGGTTTAGCCTGGTCTATATTTATAAAGATGATGTTTGTATTTGAAATGTGTGTTGTCAACTATTATTATAATAGTTGGTGTACGTAGGTAGCGGTTAGGCCGAAGCAGTAGATTCTGTTGTATGAAATGCAATTTCTGATGGTGTCTACAACTGGGTATGCTAGTACATATTTGCATATCTGTTGTGTTGTAGGTGTTGGGATTGTAGTGCGTGTTGATAACTTTATAAAAGCTTCCTCTACTATTTAGAAATTTAGTTAAACAGACAAAACGTCTTTTTCAGACTTAAATATGAATGATCAAAGAAAATAATATTTAGAAATATAGTGAGACAGACAAACGAAAAGTTCGTTTAAAACTAAGTATGACCGACAAAATAAAATGTTATTTTGAAATTTAGTATGATAGAATACGGAAAATGTTATTTCAAGCTTCAGTATGACAGACCAAAGAAAATGCTATTTAAACTTAATTATGATAGACCAAAGATTTCAACCTTCAGTATGACACACCAAAAATAATGCTTTCAAACTTGCGTATGACAGATAATCCATTGCACAATCCTATATATGTTTAGATAAATTAAATCTATGCGTTTATCGCTTGCAATACAACTTCGAACTAAACAACCAATTTACTGATAGAGCAACTAAACAACCGACCGACAAAGTCTATTATGAAAACGCGAGGACGTTTCCAATAATGATTGGAAAGAGAACAATGAAATCAATCTAATAAATTTAATACTAACTTTAATTTAATCAAACTTATTGAAAATGTGTCCAACTTGTAGTCGCAATTGCAAACAAATTATTTAAACACATTAATAAACACCCTTTTTCTAGAATTGTTGTTCGAATCTAATTAAATATGAAATAAATTTAATCACAAAACCTAAAAACATGTTAATAAAGAAATGTCGATTTTTCACCAAACGGAACAGAAGCTTAATTCAAATTTCTTCTCAAAAATATTTTGTGTAAAAATTTTTAGCTACTCTTAAAGATGTACAGATCATGAGTACTTTCTGAAATAGTGCACGCGCGATGTGGAGTTTGTAATAAAGCAACGGTTGCGCAATTTCATACCGCATTACTGATATCAAGTTGAAAGCATCAGAAAGTGAATTTGGCATGAGCAACAAATGACCTGCGTTAAGTAGTAAATTATCGCCGTCCAAAGCGACCAGGGGCGCAAGGTTTTGTCCTCTGCATTTACAACCGTACAAATTATTGCGAGTCTTTTTACTAAGAGATCACCGCTGGTCAAGGTTAAAGGGCGACTCAATGATAAGGGTTAATGAGTGTCGGGTAGAGTGTGAGACTACAACTTGATGATCAGCCTTAGTAGAATTTGGATAAGGTGTGATTATTTAAGAGGACGCTATGTGATGCGAATGGTTTGCAGCTCTGCCGAGCATCTGCCATGAAACTAATAATAGAGCAGAGATAGACTCGCAACGTAGATTTTGTGAACAAAGGGATACGGTTTCGAATGCTGAGTTCGGATGTGCTAATTCGAGTCATGAACTTCCAGCTTATTGGTTTTCATGGATTGTGAAAGCTGCGGCGTTGTTTGGTTGTGGAAATAACGATGTCATCTCATATTATATATATATATATATATATAAATATATATATATATATATATATATATAAATTCTAATTCATATTGCAAAATTGAAGAATAATTTTAGGATACCGCACATATAAATGTATTATTTCTATTCGTGTGTGTGTGCGCGTGTGCGTGTGTGTGTGTGTGTGTGTGTGTGTGTGTGTGTGTGTGTGTGTGTGTGTGTGTGTGTGTGTGTGTGTGTGTGCTTTGTTTCTATTTAGTTGGGTTTTGTTTTTTACTTCGATTTTATGTTGGACTTTTGTGTGTTACAAACCGTTGTATGTGTATGAAATGAATTATTACTGCGGAATCTAAGAATTGAATGCGCCTAATAATAACGTCTGTAAGAATGACAAAGGTTAAATGGTTAACACGGTCTGAAAAGCATGTGAGTACATGTTCGAATCCGGTTAGTACCGAAGGAACACAATCATCAAACTTGCACATTTAACCTTGTGTCTAACCTATTCGAAAGAAATTAAATAAAAATAATCGTGTATATACGTAGGATCAAAATTGAAACTTATTTTACTTTGGTTTCTTGGTCAACAATCGTTACTTACATGCGCATACTCTTCCCCTTCTTACCTTTCTCGACTCGGATATTGTGCAGTAGATAAACATAGATATATAGTAGCAAGCATCCCGTTAAGAATCTTTGACATATCGACACAAAAATGTATATATATATGTGTGTGTGTGTGTGTGCGTGTGTGTGTGTGTGTGTGTGTGTGTGTGTGTGTGTGTGTGTGTGTGTGTGTGTGTGTGTGTGTGTGTGTGTGTGTGAGCAAGCGCATCAATTAGATAACGTTTCTAAAAAATACTAAAAGAATTATCAAGAAATATGAGAATTGTTGACACGATGGTACTGGCCAAGACTGTTCAATAACATGAAGAAGGGTGGCGTGAATTGCCCACAAACCACCGTATAAGAGAGGGATTATGTCATTCCTCAGGTGACTTCTATTTTCCAGTGAGCTAATTCTTCCAAGATTGTCTTTCAGGAGCCGCTGGTGAGTGCTAACCGTTTCTCTTCGATACTCAAAAACGATTTCGCTTCATGAGATTCACTGTTTCGAATGGACCATTAAACTAATCGAATTTATTCGTGTTATCCAGTAGCTTATTTCGAAAAGTTTCACCTTTTTCAGCAGGGGCGACAAGTGATTAACTGAGCCCCAATCTGTGCCCCCTTCTCGCAAATCTTTCACAAAAAACACTCGTCTAGCCAAAATCACTATCGAAAAATTCCTCGATGACTAAAACTAAACATGAATTCCATGAACAAAGCTTCTTTCCTAGAACTGCCCGCCTGTGAAACTCCGTTCCGCTAAAACAAACAAGTTCTTATTGAACCGTCCTCGTAAATAATCCAATTACCATTATAAACGATTTTTTCGCAACTGTCCGAATGACTACAATACACATATTAACCCTTATCATCGAGTGGTCTCCGGGTCTTGATATGTGGTAACTCTTTTGTAAAAAAAAAACTTTAAAATAAATCTGGCCGACTGGTCAGCCATTAGTCGTCGCCGTCACTATCGTTAAACAAGAATTGAGTTGAGTTTAAGCATGGGAACCAATTGACTGGCAAATAGTTCATGTGCAACAAGGACGGTAGTAATGCATGAATAATTAAGAGAGGGGTATAGGTCAGTTAACTATAAATTACCGTGATCATTCTACCGCTCCAGAAGTTTTCATTTCCAAACGTAATCCTCTAGCTGTGTAAGAGTTCAATACATTTTAAGATGAAATACTGTTGCCACATCTGAGTAGGATCAGCTAAGAGTACCCTTTTCTGCTTTGACAGGGTACAAAACTGAGTTCAAAATCAAATGAGTGAGGATCTCTTCTCATCCCTACTTTCGTTTTATCACAGAAGAGACGTTGTGAGTCTATCTCTGCTCGTTATTTTCGTGGCAGGTGCTCGACCACGAAAACTCTCAACAATTCCCCTTACTCTCTATCTGTGCCCAAAACTAAACGAAAATTGTATGAACAATTTTTTCTCCCAAAACTACTCGTCTGTGGAACACAATACCATGGGGATGCTTCCCAGCTAATTTTTATTTATTTATTTATTTATTTTTATTAACGTTTTCTTCTAACAAGTCATATCTCCATTTAGTCGTAAGGGGCTACTATTTGGAACTATTTTTAGGAGAGATGATCACGATGCTGGTTTACGTTACATTTAAAGTTCTGCATGTAAGTACAGTCAGGGAAGCAGGTAGCAAAACTGGAATTTCAGTAGAAGACTTTCCCGCATTTAGGAACCTCTCCAGTGAATTGGTGCGATTTTGTTGCTAAGCGGGTTTGTCGGGCATGTGTAAGAGGATATGCACGTGGAGAGGCCACAGGTGCAATAAGTTTATCAGAGCAAATTCCATTAAAATACTTGTAAAACAGGCACAGAAATGCAATATTGCCGCGATGGGACAGAGATTGGAATAATCCTCGGGTACTGTGGCAAATATAAGTCTAGAAGTGAAGCTTGATGATATTCACGATGTTGGGGGCTGGTTGGGAACATCACTGTCTGTGCAAGGGAATGAGCTATAGAGAAAAAAAAACAAGCCAATATTTATGGTGGATAGTAAAGTCACCAAATAATTATACTTAGACGTTAATATCTAAAGCGAGTGCTGCATATGTACTTTCAGTCCTGGGATGAACCGGAATGGTTGAGAAACTAACGCAGGCTAGTCGAAAGCATAAGAAGACCTAATAATCTGATTAAATACGTTGCTCTTTAATCAAGGGGGATTACGTGCATATATCTGGCCAGTCTTTACAGTAGAGAGAGATGTACCCTGACATGTTAAACTAGTTAGAAGGGAATGAGAAGTGTAGAGTAGTTTCGCTGATTGCTAAGATATCCGATGAGTTTACTAAGACCCTACATCATCTAGGTTACTTATAAGTTCATGGATATTTGTGACTGCGAGTATCAAGGGAGGAGGTGAATTGATTTTGTTTGGGTGGTTGTCTGGTTTGATTGTGATATTTGTTTGGGTCGTCATTTCATTACATTTTTATTTAATTTCAGATTGGGAGTAGAGTGATGGCTAAGTGGGTCAGTTTTGACGCCAAGTATTACATGAAAAAGGCTTGTCCCCTTTTTCATGTAAGTAAAAATAAAGAGAATTAGTAAATGAAAATAAAATCAGAGAAAACAGGAATCGAACCCTTGAGATAAGTTTTAAAGATCAATAGGTTTTAAATAGAATGTCCAGTAAATTGTTGATTCTGATAAAATATTTGATAAATACAAATTTGGCTGGAAACTATGCACATTGTTAAGTAGAATGCATAATAAAATATGGGTTATATGAGTTAGATAAGTAGGTTAAATTCCTTTGTAAAACAACAAAGGGAAATGGGAAATCAGAATGTTTAAAAACGTGCAAATCGCGCATGTTGATGACACGTGAATTATAGACACGTTGGCCAGATTTCTCAATATAGGAAAGAGTTCGAAGTTAGAGTGAATTAGAGAGTCAGAGAGTCGGAGAGTCAGAAGAGAGTCCGACCAGGGACGCAGAGAGGTTCAGACCGAACCTTGGCACCGTCTAGAAGCGAGAGGGTTTTAGAAGAAGAAGATGTAAAGAAGAAACTTTGAATTCCTGGATGCAAAGCCATTGAAGGATCATATGGAAGAAATAAATGATCATCATGTTTTTCATAATTGCCGTCTTCTGTGTTCATCATTACAACGAGAAAATGTATTGTCCATTTATGTATAAGAACCATTTGATAAAATCATTATCTAAAAAATGTGTGTTAGAAAGTAATGTGTCAAACTATTTATGTTATATAAACACTCCCGTTTCATACAGAACTGTCAAAAGCATAAATGCCAATCTCTCGGTCTATCTGTCTAGATATCGAACCACCTCTCAAAGCGTATTTATATGTACTCTCTCTCATTATATATACTTGTTAATGTCTCCATCCCATCTCTTAAAATATGAACATCTCAACAATATGAACATTACAATGAATATATATAATAACTAGCATCTCTTCCAACAACATGATTAAGACTCTAATCTCTCACTAAGACCCTTACACTTCTTATAACATGAACAACAAAAGAACATTAATCATTCTAATAATAACACCACTAGGTAACACAAGTATGCGTACATAAGTAATTCATTAGCCAAGTCTTGTCTAGAGGGTTATAACCTCTTGAAAGACTGCCGGAGGTAGCAGTAGGGTCCCTTTTAATGCATGACATGGTACTATAACTATGCCGATAACTATTATATGATCGTTTTCAAGTCTAATATAAACAAGTTCTTATATAATCAAATCCTGGCCAAGTTCGCCATTAATTATCATTATGGTTCCGTTTCACCGACCACTTCACACTAATTCATTTTTATTCTTATATGGCCTTAGGATCTTGATAAGCAGTGATACTTACTTAGTATTAAAAATATAGAAAAAATAACTTAAGGGAAGCAATTATAGGTTAAATATGCAATATTTTAAGATTTTCGCTATAAGCTCTAACTATACGTAGATGTGCATTTCAGCTAGTATAACTTGATTGTAAAAGCAACGAAAAAATGTGTTTATTTCTGTACTTGGGAGCAATTTCAGCGCTAATAAAACCAGAATTGATGTTTATCTCAAGCATATTTTTGCAATTTAAAAGCATTTTTATTTCTGTGTGTAAAAAAGAGATCATATAAATGACGCGAATAAAAAAATGGTAAAAGCTGCCATTGCAAGATTAAACATAAAGTAGAAATCACGTATTTTATAGAATTAACTAGATGTTATCTATATATATAAAAGCGAAAATGTGTATGTATGTATGTATGTATGTATGTATGTATGTATGTATGTATGTATGTATGTTTGTTTGTTTGTATGTGTGTTTGTGTGTCCGCTAAAACTTTCGACAGATACAACGAAAATTAACAAACTCGGTATCATATTGAAGCCCCATCCTTCGCCCGAAAAATATCGAAAAATTGGCCAAAAACGTTAATTTTTCACCCCAAAATCGACAATTTTCGACAGGGGAATCAACAAAAACCGTCCCCTCGTGATGACGACTGGTTCTACACATGCGTCAGATGACGTCATGACCTGATTTAGTTTAAATAGTTGAAGAACTGCCTAATTTCATAAGTCATTCGTTAGCTCAGTTGGTTAGCGCGTTGGTTCGTTATCTAAACGTTTTGGGTTCGAATCGTGGTGTGAGATGTCTTTTTTTCCAATTTTTTAAATTTAAATATTGAACCAGTGTTATTTAAGCCATTTTTCACGTAATGTTCGTTTTTCTGTTTTGATTTTTTTTGTTTGTTTTTTTGTTTTTTTTTACTTCGCTTATCCACCCCTGACCACACACCTCAAAACACCCGGGTACCCACCGATTTTTTAAATTTTAATATCGGAACAGGCTTATTTAAGCCATTCTTAACGTGTTTTTTATAACGTTCGTTTTTCTGTTTTTTTTTTTTTTTACATTTAACATCGTTTGTTTGCCTTACGTTAGTTTTTTTGTGTTTTTTCGATGTTTTGATTACCCCCCCCCCCCGCTTAAGTTTTAACGTTCGTTTTTATATTTTCTTTTTTACTTCGCTTATAACAAACAAACCTGGTCATTGACCTCATTTGCTGAATAGCTATTGCTTACATCGTCGTCGTCATCGTCGTCGTCGTAAGGCTCTACGACTTCCGTACGGGCACCTGTCAATTTGGTTCTTACTTAAATAAATTCAATTCAGTAACTCATTCCAGCTGGCCGAACGGTTCATGTTTTTTCTTTTCACATTTTATTTTCCAACTTCGACTCAGGGCTTCAGGTTCGATCCTACCAACTTTTACCTTCACCCCCTGTTTCTTTTTTATTTAACAGCACATACACCTCCAAACACCCGGGCAACGCCAGGTACGGCCGCTAATTATTAATATTTCTTAGTCAATCATTACCAGTGATCGTTATCTCTGCCAAGTTACTTATGTTTAAGGTCGGTTTTTTGGTTGAATTGTCAATATGTTTGTTATTATACAGCCTAGTGTCCACATCACTTGACTAATCGTTACCAAACTTGGTTAAAATATCGGTCTTGGTCTAATTTGGAGCTGATTTAATTTGGAAATATTAAAATCAAGGGTAAAGATCAAGATGACAGAAAGGATGAAAGTCATACTTTTTCTAATTACATCGGTTGTGTTCTCCGTAGAGACTCACTATTTGGCCCATATTGTAGCCAATAGAATGCATTTTTATAGCCATTTCATTTCATAGTTTTCAAAGTATAAGGATATATCTGAAACTCTTTGATGACAGTAATCGCCATTAAATATTTCAGCATGATGAAATAAATTAGTCATAGATATTGCTTTCGTTCATCGTTACGTTGTCAGGCACAAGTCGCAGTCTCACAATTGACTCATTTTCAACTTTATTATTATTATTATTAGTAGTAGTAGTAGTAGTAGTATGAGTATTGTTATTATTATTGTTGTTGTTATTATTGTTGTTGTTGTTGTTATTATTATTATTATTATTATTATTATTACATCACCATCATCATCACTCCCTGTGATTCCTCTCGTTATTCCTACCGCTTATATCAAAGATAAAATTTATTTTTCTTCTCCCGCAATAAAAAAAAATTCTTCCGCATTTCAATTCCAATTTAAGCATTTCTTTGGTAAATAAAAAGCATGCAATTGAAAAAAAGAGAGAAAAAAACGATAAAATTTCTTGAAAGCTCAATTGCATTCCTTTTCCTCTGCTTCCTTTTAACTTCTTGATGTCATCCTGATATGCAAGAGTCTCTCCATGAAAAATCTGCAATCCTTTGAAATCTAGTTAAACACGAAAGAAAATCGATCAATGTTGGTAAAAAAAACGTTCGTTTTAACCTCGAACATTTTATTATGATTCTCAGCAAACATGTGAATTCCAGATTTTTATAAATATGTGATATTAGTCACGCATGAGTTTTTTATGAAACATAAATCAGCATTTATATGCATTGTTAATAAATTTATGCAAGTGTACGAGAGAGGGTAAATGAAAAGCCAACACATGGAAAATTTTCAAAAGACGAAAATCATTTTATGGTAGAAATATTTCCAATTTTTAAAACAGTGAACTAATGCAGAACCAAATCAAACCATATTCGTTTATATTAAAAAGAGTAATTTGACGTTTTCCTTCGGATTAAAGTAAATATGTTGTTTCCCCATTCAATTAACTTGTAGAATAAGGAAAAAAATTCATAAGCCCGACGTAAATGTTTACTTCAGTGACATTCGGTTTACATAAGATAACGTATGTTTTTAAGTTTACATGTTTGTATGCACAGGATTCGCTTATTATCAAACCAAATGAATATCATGAAGTTTTGAATAAAACTGCTAGCCATAAGGGTGGGTAATGTGGGTTATATTTAGCTGAATTTAGTTTTAGACAACAGTATAAAAGGAACGTATTATTCAGGGAAATTCAGAAATCTTTGAGCTTTATAAAATTAAACCTTAATTATTGCGATGATGATACCTTGGTTCAGTCTCGAAAGGGAAAAGAAAATCCCTTGTAGGGACAGCTGCGCGTGTACTTATGAGGCAAGGGATGCGTAATCATCACCCACACATCTCCTGAATCGGCACTGTTTGAGTCCAGTAGCAAGAAGTACATGACAACTGGAAACTATGCCGAGATAAGCGGAGAGCACATCCAGCACTTGGAAGTCCCAACGGGTCACCCATTTAGTACTGGCTAGGTTCAACGTTGATTAACTGCGGTGGTCCAGCGGGGACCGGTGTGTGAACGTCATTATTCCGTATATATTAATTATTAGACATAAATTAATTAACAAAATTTTAGTTTTTTTTTGTATTTAAAATGCGTTTAGTAGCATAATATTGAATATATGCATTTGAAAATCATAACATTTCAGAGTTGCATTCAATTTGATTCATAGACATTAGAAACGAACCAAACAAGATTCTATGAATTAAATTTCTTCTTAACATCGTATAAGCTTAAGATTTAAGTATTGAACATTTTCTAGAATTATCTAATGAATTTGATTCGAATTGAAATAAGAATTTTCGACATGAAGTTCGGTAGCATTATACCTTGATTTTTAAATTCTTAAATGGATATAAAATTGTTATAAAACTGTTGCGTTTAGTGAATTAATTTTACATGCCTTGCGATGAGTATTCGGCTGGTATATTTATAAAAGTAAGTAAGCAGAAAACTTCTTTTAAATAAAAATTAAATAATCCATGTGTTTTTAATTATTGATGAATATTTAATTTAGAGAGAAACGCTGATTTAAAAAAGAATGAAAAATTGTTTGGAAATAACTGCAATTAGTATTGAGTGAAATAGCCAACGACAAGGAATGATAATTCGTGAGATACTAATGACTATGTTTCTTTTTATTTTATGGTTTTAAAGATGAAAAACCATCCTAAAAATTTGAACAGAAAATTAATGTTTAATGCGAGCCAATTATTCATCATCTGTTCGGCCTTATTAAACACAATTATATTTAAAAAAAAAAAAAAACTTTCGAGTTTAAAAAAATATGTAAAAATATGTAAACATCGAAAATAAAGAAGAGCAGAAATTCTTTAGTTGATGAGATTTTAAAGACCTGAAATATTTTATGAAAAACATTTTATGGGGGAAAAATGTCGAAAAAACTTACTTGAAAAACTGGAACCAAAATTGATGACGAAAACGAATTCTTCAAAATAACAATAACATTTATCTTTTAAATGTGTCGATTCAATCTGCACGTTCACAATTAAAACAAATCTGTGCGTGGCGCCACGGATAAAGGTTCTAATTACAATCAGTTTCATGTGGCAGGCTTATGCAAATTAACGGTTCAATCCTCACTACAAACCATATTAACAAAGAATAAAATAAATTTTACTTAAGATTTTTATCCAGTCCCAGTTGATGTTACACAAGGTCAATTTTCAGCAATGAGCAAATAACTGGTTCAATTGGAAATTCTGTATAGATTTCTTAATTTGACATATAAATAGATTTATACAATTTGAATTATTCGGAATAATATTCTTATTTTGATTGATTTCTCGGTCGATGTAATTTCAGCCCTTCTTCATATGCGTCTTGTCAAACTCGGGAATCTTTATATCGAACACATAAATTTGTACGGAATTTCTAACGATCATCAGAACCGGTGATTAATAATCCCAACTCTTTTCCTGATCTACATTAATGATCTTCCAAATCACATCCTTACATCATTTGTAAACATTTATGCTGACGACACTACCATTTATGGTAGCACATCTAAGACAGTAAACGAACAAGTTCTCTCCAATTCTCTCTCCTCTGATCTTGAGCATGTAGTACAATGGGGTAAGGAGTGGCTGGTTACTTTTAATGCATCTAAAACCAAGCTTCTCTCTTTACATCATCAACATTCTGATCCACATTTGGCATCAATTGAAATGAATGGCTCTCGTCTTCAGGAGGCCTCAAGTTTTGACAAGCTTCTTGGCTTGACCATTACTCCTGATCTTAAATGGAATACGTACATCAAATCTGTTGCCAAGGCCGCTGGAAAAATGGTGGGATCTTTCTATCGATCCAGTAGATATCTCACTGCTGATGCAATTCTCTATCTATATAAGAGCCAGGTACGTCCAAGGATGGAATACTGTTGCCATATCTGGGCAGGAGCTGCTAAAAAGGACTTGTCCTGCCTTGATAGAGTTCAAAATAGACTTCGTAGCCTCGTAGGAGAAGTCATTTTCTCTTCCTTGCAACCTCTATCTCACAGAAGAGATGTTGCGAGTTTGTCTCTGGTGTATCGTTATTTTCATGGAAAGTGTTCAACTGAGCTTCAATCTATGGTCCCCCCTCGCAAAACCTTCACAAGAAACACTCGTCTAGCTGTAAACACTATCAATAATTCCCCCCACTCTTTATCTGTGCCTAAACCTAAACGTAGATTCCATGAACAAAGCTTTTTTTATTAGAACTGCACGCCTGTGGAATTGTCTTCCGTTTTCCTGCTTTCCGGCTGACTACAATATGGTTGTCTTCAAGTCTAACGTAAATAAGTTCTTGATGAGCCGTTCCATATAAGTTATCAAATTTAACAAATTTTCATTACTAATAATTATTATATTGTCCAATTTCTAATGTACACTCTTTAACCCTTATCCTTGAGTGGCCTCTTGGCCTTGATAATGTGTTGATACCTATGAAAAAAAAAGAAAGAAAAAGTCCAATGTGAACAAGTTCTAATTGAATCGTCCCCCTAAGTAATCCAAGTCACAAAATTCCCACTGTTTACTATGCTAAAATCACAATGACTAATGTATACCTATTAACCCTTATCCTCGAGTGGCCTCTGGGCCTTGATAAGTGGTGACTCCCATGTAAAAAAAAAAAATCATGCTAAGTGACAATTCTCGGGAGATAGAAGGTCTAAAAAAAAATGCTAAAAATAAAAATACGAATTACAGAAGACTTCATGACTGCCGAGACGACAACAATCTACTCCTATGAATTAAATAAAGAATACAGTTCAAAATCGCGCATAGATTACCGAGTTCGACAGGAAAATTTCCGATTTTGACAAAACTCACTGAAAAAAAAAGGTATTACACCGTTCGAAACGACATAAGAATACCATGCAAGATGAGAATAGTAGTCCGAAGAATCTAAATCACACAAGTCATTAATCCTCATCTAAAAAAATCCAACTAAAATGATTTTTTCAAAGTAAACAAAATGAAATGCAATTTGAAACTTAAACTTTACAAATCGACCAATATTTAGAGATACAATGCCACATTTCAAACAAGGTGTATCCCTTCCATTTGTTTGTGGCGATCAAAATGATGACAAGAATGTGGGCCACCTATTGAATTTTAATCAGCTTGTTTGGATGAATAAAAAAGGGTTTAAATGATATGGATTATTCGAACTATTGTTCTCAACTTGAGTGTTATTTTCATAAGTAACCTTCGACTTTCTTCAAATTTATATTGTCGAACTCGGGAATCTTTCTCTCGAACTCGGGAATCTTTCTCTCGAACTCGGGAATCTGCACAGAATTTCAAAGGGAACCTTATTTTAACCCGACAGAGGTAAAATACCCTCATTCCTATAGCCCCAAGCAATTAGCAATTGTATTGATCGCACTGAAAACAATTGAATCTTCAACCGCCAACCGTTTGCAAACTAAATTAAATATTAAAAAAACAATTTAAAGACTAATTGTATGTTTCGTTATTTTTATTCTTCATATACGGTCCTTAAGGGGGACACACAAATTTCAAATTCCTCATATCCATTTTTTCTCTTCACATCATGTTAACCAGGGACACGAGAAAGAATGCTGAAAATATACCTGATATGATAGATGTTATAACTTTACTTTACTATACTTTGGACATTATCTTAATGTATCTTTATTTCAAGTCCACCCGAAAAATATTTGATTGGAAAAATTTTCAGTGATTCTGGGTTTTTTATAAAAAAAATATTACGGGGGTTTTTAATATCTTAATCTACAAAAGAAAAATAGCTTTAAGCGGACACTTCATACAGGGAGTATACCAATTAAAAATGAGGAATATACATCGGATTTTCCATACTCAAAGGATTATCACTAAGGAGCAAAATTACCTTACAGTAAATTGGAACCTACCTACAATGTGGATTTATTCAACAAACTCGGACTTTGACATAAGTAAACCACTTTATACAAGGATTACCACAACACCCGGATACCATAAATATCATACTCTTTCATTAAATCTACGCTTATTTAATTTATTTTCTTTATCTATGCCTCCTAAAAAGATGTAATTATTTTTTTAATATATTTTCTTGTGCTAAATAGAAAAATTAGATCTAATATATTGAATTACATTTTCACCCCAAACAAGGCACTTTGTTACTTTGGTGTAGGGGGTTACTATCAGGGACATAAGCTACAGGGGTGCTATGTAGGGAGTTGGGCAGCAAGATGTCGGTTCACGTTACACTATAACTTCTGCATGTCAGTAGAGTTGGGAAAGCAGGGAGACGCAAGGAAATTCCACAGTCTAGTGGTTCTGGGAAGAAAGTACTGGAGTAGAAGGCTCTCTTACATCTAGGGATTTCTACTGTGAAGGGGTGGGATTTAGCTGCTTGTCGGTTTTGTCGAGGGTATTTACGTCGAGGGGATACAATTGCTTGCAGTTCGTCAGAGCATTTACCGTTAAAGTACTTATAGAACAGGCAGAGGGATGCAACATTTCGTCGATGAGACAGAGGCTGAAGCTTAGATGACAGTCCAGGGCCTATCAGGTTGGTGACTCTCTTTTAAACCTTGTCTAGGAGAGAGAGACTAGAAGCAGAAGCACCAGCCCAAATATGACAACAATACTCCATACATGGGCGAATGGTGGCCTTATATAGGTACAGGATACTTTCGGGCGTTAGTAGCTTTCTTCGCAGCGGTCCTGGCAATACTCTCAATGTAATTGTCCCAACTCATGTTTCCTGTGCTGTGCTATTAAAAAAGTGCTCCGATGAAGTAGCTCCAGTTGTCGCTAAACCTTACAACAAATGCCTTAATGAATCTTGCTTTCCGGCCTGCTGGAAAACTGCTATGGTTCACTTTGTCAAGCTTTCACAAAAAAACACTCATCTACCTACAACCATTATCAATAATTTCCTTCACTCTCTGTGCCTAAATCTAAACGCAAATTCCATAAATAAAAATTATTTTCTAGAACCGCCCGCCTGTGGAACTCCGTTCCGCTGGCCTGCTTTCCGACTGACTACAATATGGTCGTCTTCAAGTTAAATGTAAACAATGGCTTGTTTCCTCTCCTTAAATAATCAAATTCCGCCTAATTTTCACCACTGACAATCATTACAAGGTTGTCTCAGTGGCCACCGTTCAGTGAGAAGCCTTTATCCTCGAGTGGTGACTCTTTTATATATATATATATATATATATATATATATATATGGTTGGTTTTTACGGCATATCAATCCTTTACGGTTTATTTAATACCGAATCCAAAGATTTTGAAGCAAAAATTTTTTGATAGATTATATTTGTTGTTTTCAAGTCGGTTTCTATTTAATCCATAGTTGGGACCCTAACAGGTACTACCATTCCGTGTCAGAATGGACCTGGGAGCAATGGTAATTAAAGGGTGGTTCCACACTCCCCAAAGCCCGCAAGCTGGGGCCTCACCACTGGATACTTGTGATTTCCCTTTTTCTTTATAATGAAATATCCGGATTTTTGAAAATTATTTATTTACTTTGACTATAGTCAAGCATAGGGCAACTAACGTCCCAGCAAGGGTCAACAACATAATGGAAGATGGTGAAATAATATTTTCAAATTTCGTTTTAGAAAAATTAAAATATGAGTTTTTTTTTCAAACATAATACAAATGGGGAGGAATATTTTAGTATCGTGTGTAATGACTATGGCTGTGACAATAGAATATTCTCATCATTTTTATTGCCTCTCGCGTATATATCCGACACAGTTTGACACAGTTAATCAATTGAGAACCACATGACGCTATATAAAAATATAAGATATTAACTGATATATACTCGAGAGTCAAAATAATGAAAATAATATTCTCTTGTTATAGCCCTAGTCATCATCCACCCACCCAACTATTGATGAAATCCTGGACTCAATCAAAAACTGAAAAACAATAAAGCGATCAGAAAATGGGCTTTCATTTAAAATCTTCAAACATTTTTCAGATGTATTGGTCCCAACCTTCCACCAAATTTTCACCCATGTCTGGGAAACTCAAAAACACTCACAAAACTGCAGCGATGCTATCTTGTTTTCCTTTTAAAAGGAAGATGATAAACGCTGTTGCAGTAATTATCGTGGTGACAGCCTAATCGATATCAGTGCAAAAATCTTTGCTACTATTGAAGCAATTTTAAAAACAAAAAGACATACAAACAAGACCAAACCAATGCAGATTTCGCCCAGGCTAAGGATGTACTGACCAGATTTTCACTCTCCAAAAAATACTTGAGCATTGTTGGAGCTACCAGCAAAAGACTACTGTCTGCTTAATGGACTTTATTGCTGCATTTGACTGTTGACTGTGGAGCCCTTTGGAAAAGTCAAAGCCGTCAGTTTCCAACAGTTCCTTCTGTGGTTTATGACTGTGTCATCATTAGGGCTATGACAAGAGAATATTCTCATCATTGTTTTGACTCAAGCATATGTCTGACACAGTTAATCAATTGAGAACCACATGACTCTATATAAAAACATAAGATATTAACTGATATATACTCGAGAGTCAAAATAATGAAAAGAATATTTTCTTGCTATAGCCCTAGTAATGACAATATATAGGAAAAAGCTAGAAGAAAACAAACGTTCATAAGCTTAAGTATAAAAATAGATTACAAACTAGAAAAAAGTTGTCCGCGTGGTCATCTATTGATTTTTTGTCAAGAAAGGTAATTTTGCAAAACAAATTTATTTCTGCGCTTTATTTCATCTATGCCTCCCGCTTTTCTTTCTCTGCGATTGCAACTTTAAATAATATTACTATTTTGCTAATATCCTTTTCTCTTTATAATCAACCATATCCCTTTTTCTTAATAATCAACCATTCTTGACGTCTTATTCTTATCATTCTTATTGTCTTCGAGAGATGAGCTGACGGAAGCAATAAAGGCTGAACAACTTATAAAAGTGCGTTGGTCACATTGAGAAAGATGCGTTTAACGATTTAATGCTATTTCAAACTTATGAGTGAAAGACCAACTCAAGTTCATGTGTGAAAGATCAAAGAAAATGTTACTTAAAACAATAGTCTGATAGACAAGAACGCAAACAAAAGACCTTCTTTAACCCAAAAGGTTCACGAACATGTTATTTTTTTTTTACTTTTATAAGCTCCAACAACGACATATGGCCACTGTGTTAAGGTGCTATATTTATGGGGGGATCTTAAGTGCAGAGTTAGGTAAGACAATGTTGTTTGCATTACGTCTAATTTCTGCAGGTTGGCACAGTCTGGAAAATAGAAAGCAGAATGAGAATTCCGAAGGAAATAGGCTATTAAATTAAAATGTTTTCTGATATCTGGGAATCGACATAGGAAAGGAGTAGAATTTTGCTGGTAACATTATTTGGCGAGAATATTTATGTTTATAAGAATATTTATGTTTATAAGAACATTTATGTTTAATAGAATATTATAGTTTATAAGAATATTTATGTTTATAAGAATATTTATGTTTATAAGAACATTTATGTTTAATAGGCTATTAAATTAAAATATTTTCTGATATCTGGGAATCGACATAGGAAAAGATTAGAATTATGAGAATATTTATGTTTATAAGAATATTTATGTTTATAAGAATATTTATTTTTATAAGAACATTTATGTTTAATAGGCTATTAAATTAAAATGTTTTCGGGTATCTGAGAATCGACATTGGAAAAGATTAGAATTATGAGAATATTTATGTTCATAAGAATATTTATGTCTATAAAAATATTTATGGTTATAAGAATATTTATGTTTATAAGAATGTTTATGTTTATAAGAATATTTGTTTTAAGAACATTTATGTTTATAAGAATATTTATGTTAATAAGGATATTTATATTTAAAAGGACATTCATGTTAATAAAGGTATCTATGTTTATAAGAATATTTATGTTTATAATGATATTTACGTTTATAAAATATTCATGTTTATAAGAATATGTATGTTTATAAGGATATTTATGTTTTTTTAGAATATTTAAGCTTATGAAAATATTTATGTTTTTAAGAATATTTAAGTTTTTTAGAATATTTATGTTTTTTAGAATATTTATGTTTTTTAGAATATCATGTTTATAAGAATATTTATGTTTATAAGGATATTTATGTTTTATCGAATATTTATGATTTCAGAATATTTATGTTTTTTAGAATATTTATGTTCTTTAGAATATTTATATTTATAAGAATATTTATGTTTTTTAGAATATTTATGTTTTTTAGAATATTTATTTTTATAAGGATGTTTATTTTTTTAAGAATATTTATGTTTATAAGGATATTTATGTTGATAAGAATATTTATGTTTATAAGGATATTTACGTTTATAAGAATATTTCTGTTTATAAGAATATTTATATTTATAAGGATATTTATGTTCATAAGAATATTTATGTTTATAAGAATATTTATGTTTATAATAATATTTATGTTTATACGGCACAAGTGCAACATGTTTGTTAGTGCATATTAAGTTTAAGTACTTGTAAAATAAGTATGCTGATGAATCATTTTGACGATGGGACAGAAGCTAGAGCCTGGTAAACAGTGTGGGGCCTAGTAGAAAAGTGATTCTTCTTTATACTATTTCCAAGAGAAAAGGAGAGAAGTGGTTGTTGTACTAGACCAGATGTAACAGTAATAATTTCTTTACTGGCGAATGGTTTTTGCATGGAAATATATGATGTTGATAAGTCTTAGAAGTTTATTGACATAGTCGAAGAAAGGTCCCATTCTTTGCAGCAGACTTGACAATATCTTCTCTTTGTATTACAATAATGTTTATGCCGAGAAATTTGAAGGTTGTACTTTCATAATTTATGAAATTTTATCTTTTGTTATCTCAATAAGTTGTCAATATAAATTAATTATTTTGGGATGTCAATATGGATTAATTATTTTGCTATGACTGATCTTAATCAGTTTTAATAGACATATCTTAAGCATTTTTGTTTGTTTTTTGTTTTGTTTGTTTGTTTGCTTTAATTACATTCACAAATTGTCGACGTAAATGCGTAGATCGAAAGCATGCATGTAATCAATTTCTCTGTCTGATTAAATCGGATTTAATATTAACGTGAATATTATTTGGATTATTTAGATAAAAATAATTTACTGATTATATAAAAATTGATTAGATTTTTTCAAAGAAATATAAATAATGTCTCATTTAATTAGAAAATAAACAGACATCTAAAAATCGCATTTTCAATTTTTTTTAATTCATTTTGCGTCGTCTCGATTTAAAACAAAAAAGAACTTTCGAAAATGTTAATCATAAACGCAAAGAAAATTATAAAAATGAATAAACGACCTCTTTTTTTCTTTCACCGTAGCCATTCATATTTAAAAGCACAAATTTTTAATAAACATTAAAATAAAATGTGTGGCTCTAATTAGATAGCCTCGAGTTATTTATGCAAAATTTATCATTCGTTATTTTAGAGAGTCGTCGTGTGATGATCTCATTGAGAAAACAGAGATAGTAATGCCTCTGGCAAATTATATGGAGTCATCGTGCTTAGAAAACCTGCATGTCATTCTTTTTACTCCAAAATCATAAACTAAAGACAAAAAATTTTGGCAATTTAGAAAGAAACGACAAAGATTACCTGTAATTATGCATATTTTCTTGAACGAGAAAAGCATTGAAGAAGTAATAAAGTAATAAATTAATCCAGTGGAAATTCTAAGGTGTTTATTATATCAATTTATATCATTTATTGTTATTAAACACATTCGTTTTGACATGATTAATTTACGACAGGGTTAATATTATTAAGAAAAAAACGCTTCTTTTTTTTCTTCCAGAAAATAATTGTTATTCCTATGTAAAAAGAGAAAAGGGAAGGTTGATTACAAGGCCCTCAAATATTGGTAACCACAGCTCCCTAAAAAGAACGCTTAACATTGTGCCATATATTTATTTATTTGAAATTCTAACAATTTAATTCTTTAAAAAATGAGATATTCTCTGTCTTCTACCGTAAAAATGATTGTCGGCTAAATCTTTGTCGAATGTTGCTTCTTGAAATGGATTTATTTAAAATTGTACTATTTTAGTCTGTTGAACGTCTTAGTCTGTTCTATTTTTTTATTTTTGTACTATTTTAGTCTATTAAACGTGATTTGGGGTCAATTTATTTCATAATGGGTAAAGCTAAAATACATTATCTTTCTACTTAAGCGACATTAGAAAAATCAGTTATTTTATATATAAACAGTTTATATGTTTGTATTATTGTATGGATTTATCTGAAATTAAAAAAACAAGGTATTAGTAATATTTCATCATATAAAAATTTAATAATATCATTAAATAATCCAGTCGCGTTGAATTAGAAAATAGAAAATGAAATCATGACCCTTTCTTTTTTCGTAAACATAATTGTTATTTTCAGCGAAATATTCTTTAAGTAAATAAAACGAATATGTCAAGTGGCTTTATACTCATTTTTCATTAAATGACTAGCCTCGAATAAAACCAGAGACTTCTTGCTGCGTGACGATATCTTTTAAGACGGAAACAGTAAATTTATTGTAGCAACTTATGGTAATTTTTCTTATCTAAATTGAATAAAATAATAATACACACACATAACTATATCTGGCTATATATATACGTATATATACTTTATTTAAGCACATAAATTAATATGCGGAGATATACTTTTATGCGTAAAACAGTGCTCAATACATAGGAAGAGCTAGGTAGTAGGTGTTTATATATATACATATATATACATATATATACATATATATATATATGCACCAACTATATATATATACATATATATACACCTACTATATATATAGTAGTTATATATATAGTAGTTATATATATATATATATATATAGTAGTTATATATATAGTAGTTATATATATATAGAGAGAGAGAGAAAATAAAAAGGAACAAACCGTATTATGTGTTCATCAACGTTTCGTCTTTATTTCGAGACTTCCTCTATATAACGCATAGTGTTTCTGTTTCATTATTCTGTTTGTTATTTTTCTAACTTTCGGATGATTCTTCTTGTGCTTCTCTTAAATTGTTGTATATAAGCTCCGCCGCCGTTTATTGTTGCATTATTTTTGCGAGTACTTTTAACTTATTTCTCCCAGTCGTAATAAAAGGGTTTGTTGACGTCTGCTGAGTTTTTCTTGCGTGGCAATTTATATAAATTTAAAGATAAAGCGACTCATTGTGTACAACTCACATATATACACTCGTTATATAGTCATGAATACACCATTAGCTAATAAAGGCATTTTACTTAAAAAATACACATATACGATATATATATATGTATATATATATATATATATATATATATATATATATATATATATGAAATGGTAATATATATGAAAAATGTTTAGTACACTGTTTATAGCGATATATAAATATTCCAACATAACAAACTGTTCAAATGCAAATTGTTTCCTACTCTGTGTAATAAATGCTTAAATTTAAATATGATATTTTCATATTTTTGGAGTTTAAATTTATATAAGCATTATTAAATTATATAAGTATTATTAAATTATATAAGTATTATTAAATTATATAAGCATTACTAAATTATATAAGCATTATTAAATTATATAAGCATTATTAAATTATATAGGTATTATTAATAATAATGTATTATAAGATTTACACAGAGTGAAAAACAGAAGCACGGCAACTTTTTGACGTTCTGCTTGTTTGAAAAGCTGAAAAAAATCAAAGATCTGTTAAGTCTGCATCGACGAAGCAAGATAAGCCAGACAATAAACAGACTGGAAAGCTCCAATTCGATCCACAACGTTCATCGATTGTAACGACGACACGTGGAAGTCAAATTCTAAACTTTAGTCGAGATGGGGAAAGATGAAGATGAAGAAGAATCTGAGACGCTGTCAGAAAAATTAGAGCAAAGTTATCATCGATTTTTATCTGTTGCGGCGAGGACATCTGTCCGAAAGATAAGAAATAATCGAGGAAATGATATACGATGAAATTATGTCATATATATATATATATATATATATATATATATATATATATGTATATATATATATATATATACTGGCATCACCACTTATCAAGACAAAGAGGCCACTAGAGTATAAGGGTTAAAGAGTGTACAGTAGAAATTGGACAATATAGTAATCGTTAGTAATGGAAATTCGGTAAATTTGTTGACTTATATGGAACGGCTCATCAAAAACTTTTTACGTTAGACTTGAAGACAACCATATTGTAGTCAGCTGGAAAGCAGGAAAACGGGACACAGTTCTAAGAAAGAAGCTTTGCTCATCGAATCTACGTTTAGGTTTAGGCACAGATAAAGAGTGGGGGGAATTAGTGATAGTGTTTTCTGCTAGACGGGTGTTTCTTGTGAAAGTTTGCCGAGGGGGGACCATAGATTGGAGCTCGGCCGAGCACTTGCCATGAAAATAACGGTAAAGCAGAGACAAACTCGCAACATCTCTTCTGTGAGAAAGAGGTTGCAGGAAAGAGAAAAGGACATCCCCTACGAGGCTACGAAGTCTATCAAGGCAGGATAAGTCCTTTCAAGCAGCTCCTGCCGAAATGTGGCAACCGTACTCCTTCCCAGGACGTATCTGGTTCTTATACAGATAGAGAATTGCACTAGCAGTGAAATACATACTGGATAGATAGAAGGATCTCACCGTTTTTCAGCGGCCTTGGCAACGGATTTAATGTATGTGTTCCATTTAAGATCAGGAGTAAAGGTCAAGCCAAGAAGCTTGTCAAAACACGAGGCCTCCCCAAGACGAGAGCCATTCATTTCAATTGATGCCAGATGGGGATCAGAGCGTTGATGATGTACAGATAAAAGCTTGGTTTTAGATGCAGTAAAAGTAATAAGCCACATAGTGAAACGCGACGTAGCCCGGGATTAAATCAGGTTTAACAAACGTTTGACACTTTTATTGTCATCGAAATCGGTGAACTCATCCAGTTTTCATTCAAACCGATTGGTTGTCTGCTCTAGTCAGAAATTCTACGCGGTGCACTCGCAGTGACTTAATCCACAATATAGCGTAGTCTACATTGCATTGTAGAGGATGTACTGTCGATCCTATTATAATGTGTGTATATATATATATATATATATATATATATATATATATATATATATATATATGGCCCTGTCGGTGGGGCATTAGAATACGCCAACTGCCCCCCTGCAGAGGGTAAAAGTCCCTTAATGGGGGTCCTGGATATGACCTTAAACTATATCCAGTGGTGAGGCCCCAGCTTGTGGGCTTTGGGGAGTGTGGAGCCACCCTTTAATTACCATTGCTCCCAGGTCCACTCTGACCCGGAGTAGTAGTACTTGTTAGGGTCCCAACTATGGATTAAATAGAAAACGACGTGAAAACAACAAATATATTCTATTAAAAATTTTTTTCTTCAAAATCTTTGGATTCGGCATTAAATAACCCGAAAAGGGTTGATATGCCGTAAAACAAAAACCAACCTACCAACCAATATATATATATATATATATATATATATATATATATATATATATATATATATATATACAGTGATGATCATATTTATTGGCACGGTAAAATAAAAGTTAAATTTTGTCTAATAAATTCTAAAAAAGGGATTAAATTAAAGAAAATAACAAAGTATATTATGTATTTTTAACTGGCCTTTCCGATGCAGCAATCGGATTTTAGAAAAAATAAATAACAAAGGAACAACAAACATAATTGCAAAAAACCCTTGTTCAAAATTATTGGCACGGCTTTGTTTTTCTTTTAGTATCAGTATAATATCAATCAATTTCCGGTTTACGTGCTTTCTGAACTTTTTTATAGCCATATTATGCTTGTTTAACGCTAATTCAGTGAATAATTTTTTTCAGATAATTTTTAGATAGCGATTTATTTAAACTATTATAAGTGACTAAATTATAATTTTCAATCGCCATGGTTAAAACTAAGGAACACAGCGAAGACGTCAGGAAGCTTGTTGTAGCATGCCATACCAATGGGGAGGGCTATGATAAGATTTCAAAGAAGCTAAACCTTCCCAAATCCACTGTTAGAGCCATAATAAACAAGTTCAAATCGCAAGGCCACGTTATGAGTTTAGAGGGTAGAGGGAGAAAAAGGATTCTTTCCCCAAGAGATGAACGGAAAATTGTTCGACAAGTAAAACAAAACCCAAGGATCTCTGTTGGGGAGATTGTTGATGAAGAGAGCACCTCTGGAGTGAATGTATCTCGACATACAGTTGGTAGAGTTTTGAAGAGAGCTGGTTTAAAAGCATGTCGTCCGAGAAAGACTCCCTTATTGAAGCCTATGCACCTGAAAGCAAGGCTAGCCTTTGCAAAACGTCATATTGATAAAGATGTTGCATTCTGGAAACGTGTTCTATGGACTGACGAAACGAAAATAGAGTTATTTGGCCATAATAAAGTGTCTTATATTTACAGAAAATCTGGCGAAGCTTTCCTGCCTAAGAACACCATACCCACAGTGAAGCACGGTGGAGGCAGTTTGATGTTTTGGGGATCCTTTGCTGCCTCTGGACCAGGGCGACTTGTTAAGGTCACAGGTAGCATAAAAAAGGAAGATTATGTTAAAATATTGGATGAAAACCTGAAAGACTCTGCTAAAGAGCTCTCACTTGGTCGTCGTTGGTGGTTCATGCAAGATAATGACCCAAAGCATTCGGCTAAACTGACTAAGAAATGGCTTGAGGACAATCATATTAATGTTTTAGAGTGGCCATCACAAAGCCCAGACCTTAATCCAATTGAAAATTTATGGAGAACATTAAAATTGAAGGTAATGCAAAGGAAGCCTTAGAATCTTATTCAATTGGAGGATTATTGTCAGGAAGGGTGGGCTAAAATTACTACTGAAGAGTGCAGCAACTTGGTTGTAAACTATGAAAAGCGACTGAGGAAGGTAATCAAGGCCAAAGGCTACACAATTGATTATTAAATAAATCGTGCCAATAATTTTGAACAAGGGTTTTTTGCAATTATGTTTGTTGTTCCTTTGTTATTTATTTTTTCTAAAATCCGATTGCTGCATCGGAAAGGCCAGTTAAAAATACATAATATACTTTGTTATTTTCTTTAATTTAATCCCTTTTTTAAAATTTATTAGACAAAATTTAACTTTTATTTTACGTGCCAATAAATATGATCATCACTGTATATATGTGTGTGTGTATATATATATATATATATATATATATATATATATATATATATATATATATATATATATATATATATATATATATATATATATTCTTATAATAAAAACGTCCAGGGAGCAAAAAAAGAAAGAAATTAATCACTAATAAAAAAATAAATAAAATTCAACAATCTTAAATTTATAGCAATAAAAATCATGCATAAAAATTGGCAGGGGGTCGTGTGGTAAAACACTAGACTACTTATCGAGCCGTTGTAGGTTCGATCCTTGTCAATAAAGTCTAGCTATACTGATGAGGAGAAAACTCCGAAACATACATGTATATAGATGAGTTACTTTTATGCACGTAGTAATAATTAATAAATAATATTTAAATAAAAGTAAAAACGTAAATACGTCCTAAAATGTGGGCGAAGAAAATGTAAACAAAGGGCAAATAACCCGTTTCTTATAATTAAAACGTACAGGGAGCAGGAAAAAAGAAAAGAAATTAATCGCTAATAAAAAATATAAGTAAAATTCAACAATCATATATATATATATATATATATATATATATATATATATATAATGGGTGATATACTTGCTATCGTCATGATTCTTAGACGTCTCTTTTCTGAACGTCAGATCACATTAAAAAAGAAGGTCGTTTTTAACCTTTAAAATCGCAAAAGAATAATTTTGATAATAATGAAGAATTGTGCAGACCAATGGCAGGCAAATGTGACGTTGCACTATCACACCCATGCTTACGCAAAAACATACGCTTTATTTATTTTTTTTATTTTTTATTTATTTGTTTATTTTTTTTGCTTAATAAACAAAATTAACATAAAAATAGTTATTCATACAACAATTTAATTAAAAGAAATAAAACAAGTTTTCAGGATATTTCATTAAGTTAATTTTATTCAGATTATTTTATTAAGATGTTAAATGTATTTCGTTGCGTTAAAATAAATTTATTAGGCAATATACTCTATTGGATACGACATTATTAGGAGGTGTAAATATCATATATATTTCAAAAATCATGGATTATATTTCTGAATAATTCGTATTATTCGGTTGATTCGGACTATTTTTCTCATCTTGAGTCTCATTTTTACAACATTTAGTCCGATGTAATCTCTAACCTTCTTTAGGTATTTGTTGTTGAAATCGGAAATCTTCAATTTCGAACGGAACCTTTTCATTTAATCTACGGGGTATCACGCTTTTGTTCCGTTAGTCATCACTAGGTGGCAATTCTAAGTAAATCGCAACTGTATTTAGAGTATCGTCCGTACCGAAGCTGGAACCTTTTACCATCCGAAGAGGGTCACTTACAATTGAATTTTCCCAAATATTTTCTCCGTTACGCCACGGGTCCTTGATTTTAATTAATTATCATTTGACCAAAAACGCTCTTAATAGTCACGATATATTTTTAAAATCTAATATATTAGATTTTTTTTCTATTTTTCATTTTACAATAACGTCAATGTTCGATTATTTTAGATCAAGAAGAGGCCTTCTTCCAATTTTTGTCAAAATTATTTTCATGATTTTGCTTCTAAAAAATGTTAACAATGAAAAGCTTGAGGGGTTTTAGAAAAAATTGGAATTCATGAAATTTACTGATTGAGCTCTAACTAATATAGATCAATTCGGTGTGATGTAATACGTTTTAATTTTTAACTGTGACGTCGTGCCTTCTAAATCTCTATAAAATAGCCAAAGAAAGTTATACTTGGGGAATATTTATTAATTGATGTTTAATCCATCTGGTTATTATTTGACAAAAATCAGAGGTATCTGAAGTTTCTACCAACGGATTACTCTTTTTACATAAACTAAAGAATATTAAATAAAACCTACCTTACAACCCCTTATGTCCAGCAGATGTGTTCCAAAACCCATAATGATCGGTTAATTTGTTTCGGAATGATTCGGTAGAAACAGATATCTTAACCTGACTTTATATAAATAAAGATAAAATTAATAAGTAGCAGAAGTAATACAACGAATATAGAAATACATTTTTATAAATCTACATGGAAATCTTTTCGTTAGTTACCTACACTCATACATTGCTCAGCTTTCGATTTGCATATTTTTATACTAGTGCAGTTATCAAGTAAAATCACACTTAACTAAAAATAACTTTACTCGATGATTTTCGTAATTTTTGTTGTATAAATTACTTAGTACGTAATATTGTTTTATCTTGAAACGACATCCATATATATATATATATATATATATATATTCTACTGTCTGTCTGTGTGACGCGGTTTATCTCAGCCTACAGGCCACCTCGCCAGGCAAGTTAGGTACCAAAATGAAGCTTATGACCCAGCGGCTGTTTTAGTGATATTTATTTCCATGTTTGGTGTATGAAAATGCAAAAAAAATTGAAAAGAATACAAAACAAAATCCATGCAAAAAAAAAATGAAAAAAAAAATGCAAAGTTTTTAGTGCGTTCTCAATCCCTGTATCTATCTATCTATATATCTGTGTCTATATGTATCTGACAGAACTTTCTGCAGGAGAGGAGGTACTCATACCAAGAATACAAATGAATCACCAAGATGAACAATTTGTCGCGTGGGATCTTCGCCAATTCCCGGTGAAGCCTGCTTTCGCCATGACAATCAATAAAAGTCAAGGCCAGACGCTGAGCAAGGTGGGTGTATGGCTGGAAGAACCGACTTTCACCCATGGTCAACTGTATGTAGCGGAATCGCGGGTAAGAAACCCAGACGAACTGATCTTCGCTCTGAAAAAAAGTGACTGTAAAAAGACGAGGAATGTGGTGTATAAAGAAATCCTATAACTTCAAATACTTTCGTGTTGAACACTTCCTTGCTGTTGTTGTTTCCACTGTTGTTTCTTTCATGTAAATAAAAATTGTGTAAATACTTACTCGCTTTTCTTTTACAATATGCAGCTATCTGGCTGCAACGGGGCTACTTGTATTAATAAATATTCGTCCAAACTCCTCATCGCCAACTCCGGACTTTAACTATAATTTTTACTGACCATTCTCTCTCTCTCTCTCTCTCTCTCTCTCTCTCTCTCTCTCTCTCTCTCTCTCTCAGCTGTCCTATGCTTTCCCTTCATTCTTTTTCATTATTCTCATATGCAAATTAATGCTATATGTATATTAATAAATTGTCTATATACGAAAGTTTTTATTTTCTCTTTCCTTTCTTGATTCCGTCACCTGACAGGATAGACAGGTGCGTCCTTGCTTGTCTAAGTCAGGTTTTTCATTACTTTCACCACAAGAATAAATACGAAAAAAGTACGGATAAGAAAATTACACCAAGAAATAGAGAGAATGCAAAAGATAAATACTAGCAAAGCCAAGAGAATAAAAAGGGGCCAATAATTATAGAGAGAACATAAATAAATACATATTTAACATTACCCAACACGTGGTGGCCTCAGTCGCAATGTAGACGGAGAATAGGAAAGAATTTCAACTCGCTTTTTCTCGTTGTAACAACGACATTTATCTCATCACGTGTGACTTCTCGTTACGGTTTTGACGTCATCCGCGTTTCTAATATGATCGTCCCCTTTAACGTGCTCTTTCTCCTTTAAATAGTCTTTTGTCTTTACAGGTGACGTCATTTCGCATGCACGCGCACCAACGCTCTGTTGCACTTACAAAGTGAAAACAAACCAACAAATAAAAGGTGAACATGAAATAAATACAAAGAAAAAGGGAGGGAGGTAATAAATGATGAGCATAAAATAAATATGAACAACGCGAGGAAAAAGGGGGCAGCAAATAAAGAGATAACATCAAATACATACAATGCAACAAAAAAAAAGGGATCACGAATACAAAGTTGAATAGAAAATGAAATAAATTTGTCAAGATCGAATCACCTAATTCTTCTTTTATTGATATTGACAAATCACACCAAACGACTGTTTCTATTGAAATCATTTGATATACTTTCTAGTTAGTTGAACAATCAGACATAAAATAGTTTGAAATATCGCCATTTTAAATGTTTCAATCTCACGTTTCTATTCGTTGCAAGAACAATAAAATCTTCTTCCCTTTTATTCGCATTGATTTTATTTCCATTTACTGTTTTTCTAAAAGTAGTTCCGACCAATATTTCTAAAAATTGACAATAAAAAAATCGATTTTTGCCAATTATTTCAATAAAATTATATTAAAATCGATTCTCATTCATTTGATCATACTTTTATGCCTTAAATGCGCTTTCACGTTACTTTAAAATAATTTGTATATATATATATATATATACATATATATATATATATAAATATATATATATATATAAATATATATATATATATAAATATATATAAATATATATATATATATATATATATATATATATATATATATATATATATATATATATATGCTAACCTTGGAGTTTATTCCTGAAGTCTTGAAGTCTCATCTCAGATGAGGTGTACTGTAAGACAGCGGTGCTTTAAAATTGAAGTTTACCTTCTTCTATATTGTCAGTCTTGCCGGGCCGTCGAGCACCATCTACTCGCTTTACTGGTTTAATGTGCCACTTACACGCGTGGTGCTTGACAGTGAAGTAGGTCCGTCTGACTTATTGATTAAGTCACACGAGAAAGCCCAAAGTACAACTTGATTGTCAGAGGCTATAGATTGCGCATGTCTTGGAAGTATTTTATAGGATAAAGGAAGGTCATCCCACTTCCATCCCCTTGCAATATGACAACTATTGAACCCCTTCTTTATAGTGATGTCTGATATAGCCTTCAAAGACATCTCGGATGGTGTCGATGTTGAGTATCGATCAAGTTAGAGGATTGTTTAACCAGTAGCGATTTAAAGCCAAAGGTCGAATTTTTGTGCGAACTATTCTTGATCGTCGTGTTGTTGATGATTGTGCTCTTGTCACCCATAGCTTTAGGAACATGGAGAATATACCCAATGTCTTCTCTGATGCAGGTAAGGCATTTGATCTTACAATTAGTATAGCGAATACTAACTTATTCCCCAGCCGAAACCAAACTCTTCGCCATATTCACAACCAGTGGTATGTGTTTATGGTGAAGTTTTGAAAACAATATCTTTTTGTATATACCTCGGCTCTAGTATATCTGATGATGCAAAAATTATAAAAATCTAAAAAGAAATCAAATCTAGTGAAGCATTTCGTAGGTTACGACACAAACTCTGGAACAGCCATGATGTGTCTGAAAATAAAAGGAGCAGTATACAAATCGGCTGTTCTATCGACTCTTCTGTACCGCGTCGAAACGTGGACCTTGTGTCGCAACATGATATTTCCATATGAGATGTATGAGTCCTATCTGCAATGTTAATTGGCAAGATTGTCTTTGAAATAGTAAGTTATTGAAGATTGTGATATCACTACTATTGAAACAATTTTATTAAGATATAAATGCAGTGGTTTGGTCATTTCGTAAGAATTGATGACACAGGAGTTCCAACACCATTTTTATGGGCAACTGTAATTTTTATTGTCTTATGTATTCACAATCTTTTAATCTTAACCCAAAATTTATGGAACGATTAATAAAATAATAATTTAAAATTAATATGAATACTAATCTATATATATATATATACATATATATACATATATATATATATATAAATCAGTATCCATATATATAATAATATATATATAATAATATATATAATATATATATAATAATATATAATATATATATATATATATTATTGTATTGTTTTTAATGGGGGTTCGTACTATTCTCTTGTCATTATGTTACCTGCCAAATAATCAACGTCTTTGGAAGTAGAGAGAGTCTAGTATCTTTTTATTCATTTTTTGTTCGTTTGTTTGTTTCTATGATGACATAATCTCATGTTTTGATAGGGAATCTTTTCTACATATTACGTTCTCTATTTTGAAGTGGATATTATAGTATCTA
This sequence comes from Euprymna scolopes, assembly GCF_053919585.1. Classification (NCBI taxonomy): domain Eukaryota; kingdom Metazoa; phylum Mollusca; class Cephalopoda; order Sepiida; family Sepiolidae; genus Euprymna; species Euprymna scolopes. The sequence goes on along the minus strand of NC_136518.1, from coordinate 36,440,935 downwards.
TATTGCTGATATTATATTATTCTTCCAAGAATGACATCTTACTATAGCGATAGAGTAGTATATGTTATGTCATCATATCACATTCCTACAAGATATTACTGAAGCCTTTGAGGGATGAAGAGAAAAATCTGTTCAGACATTATTTTCTATTTTCTGGAAGGTGTAGTACATTTGCATTTGTTATGATACATTCCTCCTTTTCATTACCTCCTCTTCGGTAGGGGCAGTATAATATATGTTCGTTCCCCACAATGTTATCTTCTCAGAAGCGGTCATATGCTATCTAATCTGATCCTCCCTGGCTTTCATTCCTCCTTTTAGAGAGAGAGAGAGAGAGAGAGAGAGAGAGAGAGAGAGGAGAGTATGTTAGTTCGTTATGATATCATCTTCCCGGTCATTACTTTCTCCATTGGGGAGGGGTCAATGTATTTATATCGTTCACATTATATCATTTCACCAGCCTTATATATATATATATATATAAAGCTGAATGTGTGTGTGTGTGTGTGTGTGTGTGTGTGTGTGTGTGTGTGTGTGTGTGTGTGTGTGTGTGTGTGTGTGTGTGGTCACGAATAGGCTCCTATATGGTTGACTATTTAAAAAACTGATTGCAGATAATGATTGAAGATGTGTCGAGACACAGGAATGGGTATGTTTGATCTGGCAGAACGGTGGTTCATTAAAATTGTGGGGTCTTCGTTCGCGCCTAGTCCACAAAGTATGGAAATAAAAAAATTTAAAAAAAAAACGTTTCCAAGAGTTTTTGATATAGATGTACATAAGATTATGGGGTGTTCGTTCGTATCTGACCTCCATAGAATGGAAAAATGTCACAAACTTTAACAAGGTTTTTTAATATAGATCCACAGAATATTGTGATAAGTGTTTAAGTGTGAACAAGTATGGTATAATAAATAAAGGGTTTATCTATTTTATTTTTACTTTCGTCATATTTTGCTTTGATTTTGATACCTCCCAAATTCGAAGCTATCTCTTTACAACCCTTCCTTTTCATAACTTATCATACTTTCATAAATCAGAGTCCATTTTCTGTAGGCTGTTTTTGAACCAAGTAAAGACGGGTACTGTTGCTAGTATATATATATATATATATATATATATATATATATATATATATATATATATATATATATATATATATATATATATATAGTGGAGATGGTAATTACTAAAAACTGAACAAAGTGCTCAATACTGTTGTAGAGCAAATATGGGTTTATTTTTTATTACCGTATCTTTCTGTTAAGTTATATCATTGTTTCGGCTACACGGCCGTTTTTTTTTGGCCGTCTGTAGCGTCCTCAGATAATATAATGTAACTTAACAGAAAGATACGGTAATAAAAATAAAACGCGTATATATATATATATAGTAATTTATAAAATATATATGGCGATTAAGCTACACTGAATATTCGGCGTTTCATCCACTCTAGGATTCGTCAGGCTTATGCGCGAATTCGCCATATATATTTTATAAATTACTCTACCTATGTATCCAGCACTTTTGAAGTAAATACTTAAAGTTTACGCATAAATCTATACTTTCGTATATTAATTTTATGTGAGTAAATGAAGTACTTATATATATATATATATATATATATATATATATATATAGAGAGAGAGAGAGAGAGAGAGAGAGAGAGAGATAGATAGATTGATAGATAGATAGATAGATAGATAGATAGATAGATAGATAGATAGATAGATAGATAGATGGGTGGGTGGGTGGATGGATAAACTGGCTTGAGTATACATAATAAACTTTTACAAATTCACCATAAAATCATATTTCATTTTCCATATAGTGTATATAATCGTTTCGATCTATAACACAGATATTTATAATGTTCATAATGTTTGTATTATTCTGGTTTAAATCATTATCAGTAAAAATTATAAATAATATAAAATATAGTAATCATGAATAATATAAAATATAGTAATCATAAATAATATAAAATATAGTAATCATAAATAATATAAAATAAAGTAATCATAAATAATATAAAATATAGTAATCATAAATAATATAAAATATAGTAATCATAAATAATATAAAATATAGTAATCATAAATAATATAAAATATAGTAATCATAAATAATATAAAATATAGTAATCATAAATAATATAAAATAAAGTAATCATAAATAATATAAAATATAATAATCATAAATAATATAAAATATAGTAATCATAAATAATATAAAATATAGTAATCATAAATAATATAAAATATAATAATCATAAATAATATAAAATAAAGTAATCATAAATAATATAAAATATAATAATCATAAATAATATAAAATATAGTAATCATAAATAATATAAAATATAGTAATCATAAATAATATAAAATATAGTAAAAATCATAAATAATAAAAGAATTCATAGTTCTTGTCGCACATTATTGGACACTTTTGCGATAGAAAAAGTTATATTTGAAATTCCAATATATATATATATATGTGTGTGTGTGTGTGTGTGTGTGTGTGTGTGTGTGTGTGTGTGTGTGTGTGTGTGTGTGTGTGTGTGTGTGTGTAAAAAAGAATCAGGAAATATAAAATGATTGATAATAATAATAACAATAATAATAATAAAAACATTAACAACAATCACATATAGCATTAACAATATTTATAACAATAACAATAATAATAACAGCAATAATAACGAAAACAATAACAATAATAATGAATAAAAACAATAAAAAACTAATAAAACAACAATAATAATAATGATCATAATAAAAATAACAATAATTATAATAATAATAACATAAATTGTAATAACAGCAATAACAAAAACAATAAAAAATAATAATAATTTATAAAAACAATAAAAATACTAAAAGAACAACAATAATAACATTGATAATAATAAAAATAACAGTAATGACAATTATAATAATTATAATAATAACATACATAATAAAAATAATAAGACCAGTAACAAATATAATATAAATAAAAATAACAAAAATAATAATAATACCAATAATAATGATAATGATAATATAAACAGTAATAATTATTATTATAATAATAACAATAAAAATAGCATTAATAATAACAACAATAACAACAATAATAATAACCCAATAATAATAATAACAAAAAAAATAATAATAATAACAACAACAATAATAATAACAAACATAATAACAATAATAATATTTACGATAACAATAATAACAATAATAATAAAAGCAATAACAATAATGATAATAATTATGACAATAATAAATAACAATAATAATAGCAATAATAACAAAAACAATTATAATAATAGCAATAACAATGATAACAATAACTAGTATAATAATATCAATAATAATAACTATAATAATAATAACAGTTATAATATCAATAATAATAACAATACTAACAATAATAATTAGAATAACAATAGTAACAACAATAATAACAATAACAATAATAATAACAACAACAATAATAATAGTAACAACAATAATAATAAGAATAAAATTAACAATAACAATAATAACAATAACAATAATAAAAATAATAATAACAATGATTACGATAATGATGATAATAATAACCATTATGATAATAACAATAATAATAATAATAATAGCAGCAATAATAGTCGTAGTAATACAAATAATTATAGCAATAATAATAATAATAACAATAATAAAATAATAATAATTATTATTATAGCAATAATAATAATAATGATAATAATAACAATAATAATAAAAAAATTATAATAATAAAAATAATAATAATAATAATTATAGGAATAATAATAATAATGATAATAACAATAATAACAATAATAATAAAAAAAAAATAATAATAATAATAATAATAACAATAATAATAAAAATAATAATAATTATTATAGCAATAATAATAATAATGATAATAATAATAACAATAATAATAAAAAAATAATAATAATAATAAAAATAATAATAATAATAATTATAGGAATAATAATAATGATAATAATTATAACAATAATAATTTAAAAAAAAAATAATAATAATAATAATAATAAAAATAATAATAATAATTATAGCAATAATAATAATAATGATAATAATAATAACAATAATAATAATAAAATAATAATAATAATAATAATAATAATAATAATAATAATAATAATAATAATAATAATAATAATAATAATAATAATAATTCTGATTTCGTTTATGAACGTCTCTCTGGAAAGGGATGATATTCATTTCCATAGGATTTTCCTTAATCCCGGCTTCAAACCAGGAGCTTCAAAGATTGTTATTACATATGTATTTATGGGGGCAAAAATAAAACTTAAATAAAACAAAGAACAAGTGAATTTATGGGAAGCTTGGGAAAATCATGTATTACAATAGAAAAATTCGAGCATGAAAAGTAATATGGTTAAGCTTAAACATGGAAAAGTAAAAGACTTGTTGTAAAAACTGGAAAAGAAAAAGACAAGATTTTCTAATAAAAATATAATAAATTTATAACTTAAAATATTGCAGCATTAAGATTTTTTAATTCAATTTATAACATTGTATAATCAATTCTTTACGCTACAATATCTTAAGTTATAAATTTATTATATTTTTTACTAGAATATCTTGTCCTTTTCTTTTCCAGTTTTAACAACTTTTCCTTTACTTTTCTATGTTTAATTTAACCATATTACTTTTCATGTTCGTATTTTTCTATTGTAATAAAAAAATGTTACTTAATTTTAAGAAAATATTCACGCAATAGTTTTGATGTTATTCAATCCATTCAGCGTGGCTTTTGTAGTGTAATTCAGATCTTGTCGGTAGCTGAATACTTGATGCTTCGTCAGCGCCATAAAGGGTATTTTTTTATCGCGGTGCCAACACTAGACGAGATGCCTACCACGGCTAAAGATAGTCCTATCTACTCTCGAGAGAAGGATAGATCACGCCAGTTTCTCAACCTGGTATTTTATCTCGTGGTACATACAGCGCGTCGCCTTCCCAAATGATCACCCATCTGCTTAACTTCGGTGAGAACCAGTGTGTCAGCGTAATTGTATCGCATTTTGATGTTATTATGTTATGTAAATTTCTTTATACTTTTAAATACAGGTTATTTATATATACGGTAGGTGCAATCTCGGATATTAACTACAGCCTTAGTAATGCGTACTCTGCCTATTCCCTCCCTTTTTTTGGGGGGGCGAGCAATCATGTATTTCTATTTGCATACGTACAAACTCCAAAACACAATCACATTTGAATAATACATAGGTTTTCTGTTCGTGTACTAGTATTTATTTATTTTAAACACACACATTTGATTCTGCATCGGATATATTTTCCTACATTTTCTTCAAATAATCCAAATCTATTTGAAATCTATTCTTGCACTGACCATGTTGTTAATCTGTTAAACCTCGCTGAACCTGAGAATCCTTATCTAATCTTGCGCTTGTATTTGCATTTTTGTGTGTAACTAGCAATAGCTGCTTTAAAGCAAAGATACACGGATGAAATCTCGTTTGCGAGATCTCATGTTAGAGATGTCGTATTCACGTGAACCGAATAGTTTTGATGGATTTGATTTCTTGCAATGGACGTGTTATTTTTTTCACTTTTGCTTTTCCATTTGTTTTACTTCTTTATTTTTTTATATGCTTCCATCTGTTCTGAGATCTGTTTACTTCTTTCTAAACTACATCAACAAACACAGGATTTTTTTAGCGTTTATTTGCTAAGAGGATCATGTGACTCACTGACCATAACGTGTGTGCACTTGTTGTTACATCTATAGAAATTCGGATTATAATAATACACCTTTAGCATGATTTGCCGCCTCTTTCTTATCCACTGCCCTTTCTCTCTGTCACTCTGTATCTGCCGCTCTTCTTCTCTGTCTCTATCTCTCTCTCTCTATATATATATATATGTATATATATATATATGTATATATAAGTTTATGTTCATATGATATATATACACACATACATAGCCACACACTTGCACACACACGCACACATATATATATATATAGTGTGTATGTGCAATTGTGTGGCTATGTATGCATGTATATATCTATAATATATATCATATGAACATAAACGTATATATATATATATATATATATATATATATATATATATATATATATATATATATATATATATATATATATATATGTCAACATTTATGTATTTAAATTGTATGATTTGAAAAAAGTTAATCTTTAAATATAGAATACAACGGAATAAATCTATTTCCTTAACTCATGAGTTTTCGATGATTGTTCATCTTCTCAGGGGAAAAATATTAGGCAAATGTGTTTATTGGTTTGCACCTTATTTGCTAAAAGCAATAAACATAGAAATTTAAAGTTTTTGAAGTTTTTAAAATATTTTAAATACAGAGAATAAAGGAATCTAATATAGAACAAGGATATAGTACTTTAAATCCAAAATGAATGTTAAATCGTGAAATGGGCATTCCTGGTAGTAAAGAGGTAAAGAGATCCATCGCGTCTTGTAATCCTTCCAACGTATCAGATCGCAATCACATGCAGACACCGTTGGTTATATAAGATATCTGGCAAATATTTTGTTCATATATATCCGCAAAGATTTTTATTTATATAAGATTCAAAAATTAAATCCAAATAATAAATGCAAGTGGTGAATAAAAATATATCCGGAGGCAAAATAAAAGAATGGTTTATCAAAACATAATAATCGTTTAAAATCAGACGCAGCATAGATTTATTCAATTGTACTCTTTCAAACAATAAAAAATTCTATATTTGAAGATTAATTTTGTTTTCAAATCATAAAATTGAAATACATAAATTTTGATTCATTTGCTCTATCTTGTATTGAGCAATTTTATTTGGCTTGGATTGTTTTATATAAAATATTACATCTAATAATATTTTGTAAGATCGATAATCACTGGATTTGCATACCAGTAGGTATTTCATTTCATTTTGCTGAAGTATATATATATATATATATATATATATATATATATATATATATATATATATAAATGTAATATTTGGGTCGTTAAAAGTGAATAAAACCATATTTGTTACCAATTTAATTGAAATTTTCAGAAAATCTATTATTAAAGTCAAAGAATGTTTGCATGTTATTAAAATAATTTAGCATTGCGAATTATAAAAATATTAAATTATAAATGAAAATATTTTTCGTAACTGCGAGATTGTCCCCAGTTCATTTCCGGTAGAAATGAGCCTTTCACTTATTGAGATAAGTATTATTTGCATTAATTTTTATGATACTCATGCAGAGAGTGATCCGTGCTGAAATAATAATGTTATTTAAAAAGCCATTCTTAACATGGGGAGGGGAGGGTGTTTTGTACCTATTCTGTACTTTAACCTTACAATTGAATAAAAAACATATCGTAAAACTTTAATTTGGAAATACGATTTAAAAAATAGCGCGGATCACTCTCTGCATTTTTTCCTTTTATTATTCTTAAAGAGTAAAACTTTTCTTATTCATGAAAAGAGTTAAGCCTACGTAAATAAATAAATAACTAAATGTTTGTACACGTGATAAATTATCAATAAATGGTTTAGTTACTTTTTTTAAAATTATTTATGAAAAGATTTAACGTAAATAATCTTTGTAAAAGTAAGTTCGAAAGTGCCGTAGTTGTACTCCCATGCGTAATTTCTATACTTATAGGTTTTTGGAAATTTTTTTTCACTGGATTATTATTGATTGGACACTAATTAAACAGATTATAAAAAAAAATTAAAAAGAAATCACTATTTCGACATTTGAAAGTGGTGCTCACTTTTTAGTTACAACGTTCTGATAAATCAGTCACCCATTTTGTAACCAATAAAAACGCGGTATATCAAAACTATAGAAAGTAAAAAATAATGAGTCTCTACCGCATTTGTAAGTCAGAAATATATTTGTTTCTCAAAGAAAAAAAAATAGATTGAACATGACTTTTTTATTGTTTTTATGAAAATAAAGTTTCGAGTTTTAAAAAAAAAAATTTTTTTTTACTTTAGTTAAAAGTCAGTTTCTGGGTGTTTTTTGTTGTTGTTTTTTTAATAATTTGTTTTATGAAAGGTGAGGGTTTTTGTTTTTTTTTCAAAACTTTTGTTTGTTTTTTTTAATTTTTTTAAGTATTATAAATTTCACTAACATGCTGGAGAAATGTTGGTGCTAATGCAGAGAGTGATCCGCGCTATTTTTTAAATCGTATTTCCACGTTTAATTAAAGTTTTATGATATGTTTTTTTTTATTCAATTGTAAGGTTAAAGTACAGAATAGGTACAAAACACCCTCCCCTCCCCATGTTAAGAATGGCTTTTAAAATAATAACATTATTATTTCAGCACGGATCACTCTCTGCATGAGTACCGAAATGTTTAATAATTTGGTATTTTTTTAGATTAGGTCCACCTCCACAATTTTCCTTTAAATGACGATATTTGTAAGTTTTCGAGTATGCTGAATACGGACATCGCATTGAATTTTTTCGGAAATCAGTAGCTATCAAGATATAAAAAGTTATATTATGCATTGTATTCTTTGGTGGCCATCTTTTTACGCGCGCACGCGCCATAAACAAATGCACGCGCGTAAAAAAGATGGCCGCCAAAGATTACAATGCATAATACAACTTTTTATATCTTGATAACTACTTATTTCTGCAAAATTTCAATGCGATTTTCGTATTCAGCATAGTCGAAAACCATTACAAGTCGTCATTTAAAAGAAAATTGAGGAGGTGGACCTAATCTAAAAATTTACCAATAATTTTCCATCCCGTACGCCTCCCGATACATTGCTTCGTCAACATGCGACGATTTTATATCTCCCGAAGACACTTCCGTATTTAGCAAAAAAAAAAAAAAATGGGTGACCGATTTACCAGAACGTGGTAACTAAAAAGTGAGTACACCTTTCAAATGTTGAAATAATTCTATTTTTTTTTTTTTCAATTTTTTTTTTCATAATCTGGTTAGTGTTCAATCAATAATAATCCAGTGAAAAAATTTCAAAAAACCTATCAGTATAGAAATTCGCATGGGGGTGATGGTTGTATAACTCCGCCACGTAAGTAAATAAATAAAAAATGTTACGTGCACATGCGTTAGCCTTGACTAGGGGGTACTAAGGGAACGACCATTAAATAAATCTGCGGGTCGCCATGGAAATAAACGCCCAATGAGTACCAAAATAGTTTTCATGATATGAAGAAATTTTTTTCGAAAAGTGGGTGATCACTTTTCCATGTAAATTTAACTTAAAATGAGCACCCACTTTCTGGCCACCCGGGGAAGGGGCATTTATTTTCGTGTTTATTGGCTTAAAGGTTTTTTGACAAGGCAGTTTGGTACGCGAGTGCATATTTAACAGTTTTCGTTTATGCTCACGCGTAGCATAAACAAAGGCTACGTCTGTGAAATGGAAAATAGTCCCAGAGTTCAGGGGTTATTGCCATGCAAAAGAAATCAAACAAAAAACTTTTTAGCCAAGAAACACACAGAAAAATAAAAAAAAGCATAGCATCCATTTTTTTCTATCGAATTCATTTGCTGTTTTTATTGAAAATTATTTTCCCCCGGATTTTTTATATAATTTTCCATTAAGGGCCGTGCGTCTCACGTTCGTATATAACAAAAAAAATTTTGTAGAGTTCGGTGTGCTAAAAACGAATCTGCAAACCGTTTCCGTTGCAAAAAAATAGTTTTTATGATATGAAGAAATTACTTTTTCGAAAAGTGGGCGATCACTTTTCCATGTAAATTTAACTTAAAATGAGCACCCACTTTCTAGCCACCTGAGAGAGGGGGGATTTTTTTCCATGTTTATTGGCTAAACAGCTTTCGTTTATGCTCACGCATAGCGTAAACGAAGGCTACGGCTGTGAAATGGAAAATTGTCCCAGAGTTCAGGGGTTATTACCAAACAAAAGAAATAAAAAAAAACTTTTTAGCCAAGAAACACACAGAAAAATGCCCCTCTCTCAGGTGGCCAGAAAGTGGGTGCTCATTCTAAGTTAAATTTACATTGAAAAATGATCACCCACTTTTCGAAAAAGTAATTTCATGAATATCATGAAAACTTTCTTTTTGCTACGGAAACGGTGTGCAGATTCGTTTTTAGCACACCAAAATCTACAATAAAATATTTCGTTATATACGAACGTGAAACGGGCTTTAAAGTAAAATAATACCGGATTTTTTTGGAGCAGATTTGTACAAATATCCTCAAAGTTGTACAAATATCCTCAAACCAGGTAATCACTAAAAGGGACTTTTAAAGGTCGTCACCTGTATCGAGCAAAAGTTTAAAACCACCGATTATATGCCAGGCTACGTCATGATAACATATATTGAGTGAGTTCCTAACAGTATTTTGTATAGTTTTTTAGTTTAAACTCATTTTCCCAAAATTTCCCCAAACTTAACGTGTTCGATACAGTTTGCCGCCATTTGTATTTTTCAGATATACCGAGAAACATTGAATGTTTTTGAACCGATTATACATTACATAAAAACACTAAAATCTTATCCAGTTAGGTAGAACATTTACTTTTCTTGCCTTTGATAACATTTATTTGTTATATATTTATTTTTTGACAACTTTTTTGTATCTGTGTTTAGTAATATGAACCCTTTTCATTTAATGTAACGTTTAGTCGGCTTGAAAAACAGTGTTTATCGGTGTATTTGAAAGCTACAAACGGTGGCAGACACTGTTTATTACTTTAAATTAGAGAAAGTGAGTTAAAACTAAAAAGCTATACAAAATACTGTCAGAAACCCACCGATTATGCTAGCCTATGTCATGGTAACATATATTTGTGGGGTTTTTTTTTTTTTTTTTTTTTTACACAGTGATCACCACTTATCAAGGCCCGGAAGCCACTCAGGGATAAGGGTTATTGCAAGTACATCACGTTAGTGAGGAGATTTTATGAAGTGTTTAATTAGGGGGGCGGTTCATTAGGAATTTGTTAACATTAGACTTGAAGACATCCAAGTTGTAGTCCGGAGGGAAGCAGGCAGACGGAACAGAGTTCCACAGGCGTGCAGTTCTAAGAAAGAAGCTTTGCTCATGAAATCCGCGTTTTGATTTAGGCACAGATATAGAGTGGGGGAAATTTTTCACAGTGGATTCAGCTAGACGGGTGTTTTTCGTGAAAGTTTGGCGAGGGGGGACCAGGGATTGGAGTTCAGACGAGCACCTGCCATGAAAATAACGATAAAACAAGGATAGGCTCGCAACGTCTCTTCTGTGGGAGAGGGGTTGCAGGGTAGAGAAAAGGGCATCCCCCACTAAACTACGAAGTCTATTTTGTACTCTGTCAAGGCATGATAGGCTGTTTTTGGCAGCTCCTGCCCAGATATGGCAACAGTATTCCATCCTTGGACGTACTTGGCTTTTATATAGATAGAGAATTGCATCAGTAGTGAGATATCTTCTGGAGCGGTAGAAGGATCCCACCATCTTTCCTGCGACCTTGGCAACAGACTTGATGTACGTGTTCCATTTCAGATCAGGAGTAAAGGTCAAACCCAAAAGCTTGTCAAAACACGGGGCCTCACCTAGACGAGAGCCATCCATCACAATTGATGCCAGCTGGGGATCAGAGCGTTGATGATGTAAGGATAGGAGTTTGGTTTTAGATGCATTAAAGGTAACTAGCCACATCTTCCCCCACTGAACCACGCGCTCGAGATCAGAGGAGAGAGAATCCGAGAGAACTTCGTCATTTACAGCCTTTGATGTGTTGCCGTAGATGGTCGTGTCATCAGCATAGATGTTAACGAATGATTTAAGTATGTGTTTAGGGAGGTCATTGATGTAGATCAGGAAGAGAGTTGGGCCGAGGATTGACCCCTGAGGGACTCCAGCATTTATATTTCAGACACTGTTTTGTATAGTTTTTAATTTTCAACTTACTTTCTCAAACTTAATGTATTCAACAGAGTCTGCAACCATTTCTCTTTTTCGAGCCGATTAAACATTTTACATTACATAAAAACACTAAACAATTACCCAGTTAGGTAGAAACGTAACTTACCTTACCTTTGCTTTCATTTATTTGTTTTTGGACAACTTTTTCGAATCTGTGTATAGTAACCCCCCATCAACCAAATATTAATTACTAACTCACATTTTTGTATACAGAAAAAAAAAAAACATTTAGCGTTTCACCATTTTTGCTACGTTCGGCTTCATCCACTGATTGTTGGTCGAGTCCAAACCATGAATGATTGACAGAAACTCCCGAGGATCCAGATCAAATTTTGCGAGAGTACCATTTTTTTTTCATTTTCGCCTTCTTTTTCACTTTTTGGAGTGGATTGCTGTACTAAGAATATGAGAAACATGCATTTTTCTCATTTTATTAAATTTTTACATTACACCAAATTGAGCCACTGCAACGCGTGGCAGGGTACAGCTCGTATATATATATATATATATATATATATATATATATATATATATATATATATATATATATATATATATATATAAACTTATATAAACGTTAGCAAGAATCCTACGTGAATCGACCAACATTTCGTTAACACGTATCGTCAAGAGTTTAATTATGATAATAAGTATTGATGCATTCGCGTAAGGGTTTTTCCATATTTATATAACCCTGGTTTATATAAATATGGAAAATAAAAGGTACTTTCAAGGTTTATATAAACCTGGATATTCCATATCCAGGGTTATATAATTTTTTTATAAAATCTCTACTCACGGATTGAGTACTAAACAGGCTCAATGTTGCTTAACTTCGGTGATCTGACGAGAAGCGTTGTATCAACGCGAATTTGCCATATATATATATATATATATATATATATATATATATATATCAGAGAAAGAAAATTAAAACTGTAAGTTGAACTTTACAATCCAAATTTATTGTTCGACTGAATACTACAAAAACAATTTACAAAGTCCTTATTCTGCAGAGTTTCAAAGAATGATATTCTTGTGATTCTTCTAATCAGAGGACATAAAGATATCAGCAAATTATATTTGTAGCAATGCTAGAATTTGCTTGTTAAGACATTAAGTGAAACCGAAATTCATTGTAGTTATAAATTGCTAAATAAAAAAGTGAAAAACTGTTTTATATGTAATATATATATATATATATATATATATATATATATATATATATATATATATATGAACAAACCGCGTATAATATTTTAGTTTGCATGAAAATCCTCTCAAGTTGATCAAAAATGCAAAATAGTTCTTTTAGAGAGAATGGATTCCAAAATAAGCCCAGTGTGACGATGCATATAATCCGATTGTAAAGCTTCAAAACAGCTGAAATAATGAAAATTGTTTTTTTTTTTTTTCGGGCAGCACAGTAGCCCAAAGAGAAGTCTGTCCCCCATTCAAACGGGACCTAATAGTAAAAATAGAGAAAACCAGTATGAGAACATTCATCATCGGCTTAATTAGAAAAAGTGATTTCAAATTAAATTTTAAAGTAATTACATTCAGGCTTAGCGGGAAAAAATCAGTCCGTAAAATCTCATATTGTTACATGATAAGGGCTGTCCCCATTTCATGTCAGTAAAAAAAAATAGGGAATTAGTTAAATGAAAATTATATCAAAATAAGCGAGGATTGAACCCTGTAGATAAGTTTTAAAGAAGAATAGGTTTAAATGGAATGTCTAGTTAAATTGTTGATCCTGTTAAAATATTTAATAAATATAAATTCTGCTGAAAACTATTCACATTCTAAGAAAGAATGCATAATAAAAATATCGTTTACAGAATTGTTGCAGCATCATAGCTTATTAAAACTGTCGAAAAGTCATGATGATGATAAAGATGACAAAATAATAATAATAATAATAATAATAATAATAATAATAATAATAATAAATGCATAATAATTCTAATAATAGTATAATCAATGATCATGGTTGATAAAAATAATAATAATAATTATTATTATTATTATTATTATTATTATTATTATTATTATTATTATAGTAATTTAGTAATTATAGTAACAAATTTACTAATAAGTATAAAAATTTAGTAATAAAAAACAGTAATAAAGATAGCAATAATAATAATATTTATAATAGCAGCAACAGTGATAGTGGCACGAATGATTATGTCAATCATATACCGATATTGATAAAAGTAAATATATATATATATACATATATGTATACATATATATAAAGATACCACACACACAAATACATACTTACACATATACACAAAACATACATACACGTACTTACCCACATTTATACATGCATAAGTACTCCCATAAACACACAAGTATATATATATATATATATATATATATATATATATGTTACTGAAAAGGGCTATCTCCTTTCCATGTAAATAAGAACATTAGATGAGTGAAAATGAGATTAGGATAAGCCGAGACTCGAACATTGTAAGCAATGTTAGAAAATAAGGCTATTGTTGATTTCGAATATGAAATATGTCAGTAAAAGAATTAACAAGGAAAATAAAAAAATTATTGTTAAAAAAAATAGGTTAGGTTAAAAAATAGGTTAGGAGAGGATTCTTTTTTGGCAGAAGTGTGTTTTGGAAAAAACATGCATAGCCACGTGAATTAGTCACGTTTGAGAAACACACTTCTGACGTAATAGACAAAAGAGGATTCTCCATATAGTTCTATGGATTCGAATTTCAGAGTCAGATCAGAGAGTCAGTTGAAAGTCAGTCAGTTGGCAGTTAGTGGTTAGCTGACCCTTTGGAAGCGAAGGGTAGAAGATTGATTATGTAGATCCCAAATTTGAATTCCTGACGTCATCAGCATTCGACCGGTCCAATGAATAAAAATCATCATTGTGCTTTGTAACTGTTGTCATGTGTCATCAACACTCAAAATGTAATCTGTTAATCATCTTGTAAGGAACATTGTGTAACCCTTTCAATAATATGTCTCTCTCCTCCTTTCTATATGTGTTATAAGAAATATAAGAACTGTGCATCTATCACCCTCTCTCCTCGCTAATATATGTTATAAGAATCCATAAAACTGTATAAATGTCTCTTCCTCTCATCATTATTATATATATGTCCCCGCCGTCTCTCCTCAATATTAATCTTCCGTCATATCCCTTAAACATGACCCCCCAACAATACAACATCTACGTTGATTGGTGCTTGTTTTCCAGTGCACCCAGTCAAGGGTGTGGAAAAAAACTGAATCTCCCGTATACCACCGAAACAACTAAGGTCCTTAGCTAGACGAAATAAAATAATAATTAAGAAAAAAAGAGAAACACACACATACGCACAGTGTCAAAAGAAAAGGAAAAAATCATATACTTACACACGAAAAAAATGTACTTAAAAAAGAGATGATATGCCGCAAACGAAAAACAAGGAAAAGTCGTATGAATGAAAAAAATAAACAGTTGTAAAAAAAAGTCACCACGCGTAATTCATTGATAAATGAATTATTTTGTTTTAAAAATAAACACATACACACAATAGGAAATTAGGATCATTTATCATTGTTTTGAAATTTAGATCAATGTGTCAAAGTTGGAATTGTTGAAAATTGTTTTGCATAACTGTCAATCAAACAAGAATTTTTCACAAGAGTCAAAGTCGCTTGCACTTTAAAACAGAGTGTGTAAATACTTTTGTGAAATAGGCATTTTTGTGTTCATAGTTGAACTTTTCAGCTTTCCAGGTGTATTTGTTTTTTAAGGGACAATTTTTGACAGACTTTGTTGTTGTTGTTGTTGTTGTTGTTGTTGTTGTTGTTGTTGTTGTTGTTGTTGTTGTTGTTGTTGTTGTTGTAGCATGTATTTTTTTTTAAATATTTGAACAAATATTGTAAATTGTTTTAAATGTATGTATAATTTTATAGTATTTGTTCGCCAGGAATTCAAATCATAATTAAGTAAATTAATTAAAATGAAAGAAACAAATCATAGGAAAAATAAAAATGAGACGTT
Organism: Euprymna scolopes; assembly: GCF_053919585.1. Taxonomy (NCBI): domain Eukaryota; kingdom Metazoa; phylum Mollusca; class Cephalopoda; order Sepiida; family Sepiolidae; genus Euprymna; species Euprymna scolopes. The sequence goes on along the minus strand of NC_136518.1, from coordinate 36,424,924 downwards.
AATTGAGACAAATGTTTAGACTAGAAATAAGTTAGAATTTTAGAGAGGGGACAATAGAAAATTACGTAAACGGGTATTTTGAGAGTTTTTCTGATGTGATAAGCCAAAAGAGAGAATTTTCGTTTTGATTTTTGCTTTTTGTTTTTTGTTTGTTTGTTTGTTTTCTTCTTTTTTTTTGCTGCACATAAAAAATTTTCGCAAGAAGTGTAGCTTGCCAGGAGACAGCATTAGAATGCCCCTGTTAGGAAAATATAGATGGGAACCTGCGATATTGGGTGCTTATAAAGCATGCACCGAGCATAATTATAAGTCTCGGCACAATAAATAAAAAAGGCAGGTGTTGAAGTATACGAGAATTCTTTAGGGTACCAAAGGACTATAAGAGTCCGTGCCACGGGTAAATCACATATAGCATTAAGAAGGTAGAAAGAGTACAATATACCGTAATACGTAGAAAGAAATGATATAACTTTATATTTTTAGAGCTGTATGCGGAATAGCTCTGTTGGGGTCTTGGACGCTCTGATGAAAACAAAGAGAAAAATCACAAAATCCGGGCCATAGTTAGAATTCAGCGCGCAAATATGAGTTTTGGCGCAAGGGATGGGGGTTATTTAGTTAAGGTGATGTTTTCTAAGTCTTTATCAAGTTCCAAGAGTCCAAGCAAGGATAGCAGAGCGAATCAGTGTGATGAAAAGATATATGTTGATAATTAGAAGCCAACCACAAAGATTTAAATAAATGAGCTTTGATGTATGTCCCAAAAGAAATAAGATAGTTAGAAAATGAGGCAAAGCTCTAATTAGTAGAACACCAAGGCGAAAGAAAGGATCAGGACACATTTGGACGAAAGAGTTGTCGATTTCGTGAAGAGGTAAAATGAGACCTCGGTTTACGGCATAAGGGTGGCTGGATGAAGCAGCTGATAGGAAATGACAGGGAGATCAGAGAAAGATTCTGATCGAAATAAAATAATTATGAAGTCAGGTGGAAAAGGGCTAACTAAAGAAGTTTTTTATGCGGTCTGATCTTTCTTAGCCAAGTGGTCGTATAGATATAGAGAAAAATGTACTAGAATTTTTAAATGCGTACATTTTTTGAAAAATGGGAAGGTTAGAAATGTTCCATGTAAATGAGAAGAACATTAGATGAATGAAAATGAAATTAGGATAAGCCGAGACTCGAACCTTGTAAGCAAGCTTAAGAATTGGAATGTTAGAAAATAAATTTATTGTTAATTCTGAATATGAAATATGCCAGTAAAAGAATTAACAAGGAAAATTAAAAATTTATTGTTAAAAAAATAGGTTAGGTTAAAAAATAGGTTAGGAGAGGATTCTTTTTTTGCAGAAGTGTGTTTTGGAAAAACACGTATAGCCACATGAATTAGTCACGTTTGAGAAACACACTTCTGGCGTCATAGACAAAGGACGATTCTTCATATAGTTCTATGGATTCGAATTTCAGAGTCAGATCAGAGAGAGAGTTGAGAGTCAGTCAGTTGTCAGTCAGTGGTCAGCTGACACTTTGGAAGCGAAGGGTAAAAGATTAATCATGTAGATCGCAAATTTGAATTCCTGACGTCATCGGCATTCGATAAAAAAAATAAAAATCATCATTGTGTTTTTGTAACTGTTTTCATGTGTCATCAACACTCAAAATGTAATGTGTTAATCATCTTGTAAGGAACATTGTGTAACCATTCCAAGAATATGTATCTCCCCTCCTCTGTGTTAAGAACTTGTATACATCTCCAGTCGGTATATATATATGAAGTCCCAAGCATCCCAGAACAGAACTGTAATATGTATAAATGTCTTCTCTCCCCATCTCTCTCCCTAATCATTGTTATATAGGTCTCCGTCATTCTCCTTAATATATACTCCTATGCAACATATATACATGTATACATATATATATATATATATATATATATATATATATACAACGCACACAACACATCTAAAGAAGAGATGTTGCGAGCCTGTTTCTGCTCCATCGTTATTTTCATGGCAAGTGGCTGTCTATGCTGCCACTTTGCCAAACTTTCACAAAAACACTCGACTAGCTACAACTTATAAACAATTTCTCCCACTCTTTATCGGTGCATAAATATAAATATAAATAAATGCAGTTTTTTTGAACAAGGCTTTTTCTCTAGAACTGCCCGCCGGTTGGACACTGTTCCACTGGCCTACTTCCCAACCAACTATAATATGGGCGCCTTCATGTCTAAAGTAAACAAGTTTTTGTTGAGACGCCCGCTTAAATAATCCAAATTCTACCCAATCTACGCCGTTAACGATTACGACAATACCATCTTACGTTCCTTAACTCTTATCCTCGAGTGGTGTTCGGGCCTTGATAAATGGTGATTTCCTTAAAAAAAAACTCATCAGAATTCCCTTGCAGGAACGATTATCAATAAACAAATCCCATATAACCGAGAGAAGGTAAAGCCTGGAAGGATGGAGCTCATAAACTGCATAGAACCATAAAGTACCCCGACAGTAAAAGGATCACTTAGTGCAAATGACAAAGGGTTTTTCGGACTGATTGTTGAATACGTATCCTTGGCTTTGTATGAAAAACAGCATTACAGGTAAGGTAAAGTTGACCTTTGAGCTAAAATGAACTTGGTAATTGTTATTTAATTATGACATGTGAATCGTCATTCATTGACACTACTGCCAGGCCTTGGTATAGCCTTGAGTTTAATCAGTCAGCATGCAGTTTAAGCTTTAGGCTTTAGTTTTATGTGATCTACCAAGTCTAGTCTACATTAGCATTTCATCTAAAGATGATTGGGAAGGAGATGATTAATGGAAGAACTAACATCGGAAATTTCTAAGAACTTCAGTTCATTTCCTGTTCCTACGACATTCTTTTATCTGGATTAAGTCGTCAACCTGAAGGGATTTCGGGTAAATTCTCGTCTGTTCCATGCTTATTTTTCGTCACGCCAACACAGTCAGTTGACCTTTTGATCTTTAATCTTCATTTCTTTTCCACTTTTCTTAAATTGCTCTCATTTCGGTTTTCTTTCCATCAAGGTATTATAACGTCATCAGTTGTCTTTTCTTATCTTTGCGTCCTAGTATCTCTTTTAGATGCCTTGTCTGTCGGTTGATTACGCATCTGTTCAAAATTGTATTTTCTTCCGTAAAAGTGCAGATGGAATGGACGTATCTTAAGAATAACTTTTCTTGTTTTCTATTTTCATCGCCAACACCTTTCATAGCGTTATTAGCTTGCCTCCAAGCAAGAGCAGTATTAGACACGAGGATTTATTTGAACGTGGGGAGAACTCAGGTTTCGCAAAATGGAGCACTCTGGATTAGGATAAAAAAAATAGCATTGGGTCAATCTAGAGGGGCTTGTACTTCACTAACCGAGATCAGAAAATTTGCAGTGCAGCAATAAAACAGATACCACACATCGTTTCTATCCAAAAGGTATTTTCTAGTATTACCCATTTAGATCTATATGCATATTCGACTACATTCTTAGTCACCTGTGGTGTATTATAATTATGACACGAGACTACTGTTTTGGATAGATGTAAAACTTTTACATAAAGTGAGCAAAAAATAGAATCATTAATATTATTTAAACACTTTTTTGCAATACAATATTTCATAAAGAATGATCTTAAATCTATGTTTTACTTGTCCAGCCAAATTCAGGTACAAAAGTATAACAATTTTACTCCGTTCAATGATAAGTTCAAGCACTTTGATAAGCGTCTCACCAGAAGAAAATATCATCCTGAATGTGCTCCACACTCAGAGAACCATACCGCCTTACATATTTACAGTTCAGTCCTCAAATTATTTTTGAACACAAAAACGGGGCTTCACAAGTAAAATCAGTTATATGTGTAACATAAAGGTATAAATTTCAAGCAGATGAGTGAATGACGATGGCAGCTTCTTGCAAATTCAGAAAATTGGTTGATAAGTCAGGCAGTGACTTAAGTATATCTGTAGCAAATATGATTAGATTTCAGAAAGGATTGCCAATTTTATAAATGATTCCATAGGTGGATATCATTTTGGTAAGAGTCATCCTGTAGGTCGTTTTGCCAACACATAATCATAAATATATTCGTTTCATCAAGTATTTTTCGTTGTTGTAGTAGTAGTAGTAGTAGTAGTAGTAGTAGTAGTAGTTATCGGTTTCCAAAGATGGCGAAATGTTATCCCGCCTAGCTAAATTTTTGAAACACATAAAACACAAATTTAGTTAACAAAAATCGAGTCCACTAGGTCACCTTAATATCTTTCTTAATTAACAGGCCGGGCAATTATATAACAAATGGGAAAAACGGAAAAAGTCACGGTAAACCTTCTTATAGTTGTTTTGGAAAACAAAAGCAAATTGTTTAAAGTGTGTAAACGTATTTAAAGTGTGACTTAGTAGGTTACGAAAAAATGTGTACAATGAGATTAGATTGCGTCTGGAATTCAAGGGAGGGTTGTTTTTACAGTTTATTATTAAGTAATAATAATTGGTATGTAAATTATTGAAATATACATTTGTGTTATGTTGTTGTAAAATGTATAGGGACAGTAAAATGTATAGGGACAGTGATAAATACGATGAACTGATGAGAAAACGATGGCAAGTAAACTTTATTTCGCAGGTGAGGACGTCCCATAATTTACTCTTAGAATGTTGTGTGTAGAGAAGTGAACAACGTAAAACGCTTTTCTTTCTGAGGCTTCTTTGTGTCCAAACCTAATGTAGAAAATATTAATCGAAATGACTAGACAGATATATATATATATATATATACATATATATATATATATATATATATATATATATATATATATATATAAAGTCTAGATTGAAATTCTTTATCATATGTGACATCTTGGCAAGTTACAAGTGAATCACGTCAATAAAAATTATGTCTATGTCGCACATAATCCTAAGAAGCAACATAACACATCAAGGTACGATTAGACAATACAAGAATTTAAAATACGTTACATTATAGACAGTCATATATGGGAAAGCCTAGGGAAATAAATAAAAGTTTGCTGCAAAATTCACATTAACATTTGCAAAGATTTTCAATATTATTGCAACTTTAAGAGTCCTTGTCTTCGTTTCATATCAAGTAATCTAATGGTATTTTTTAAAATATGAACATATATAACGTTTATGCTGACATATAAAACTTTGATCTTCACTAGGAAACTTATATTTGATTTAAGTTGTACTATGTTATTTGCACTATAATAACGTACATTGTTAGAGTTTTAGGTGTGTATTTCAGTCTGGACAAATAGTAAAATAGAAATACTTATTAATTATGACTGAAACTCAAACAAACACTCAGAATGAAAACTCAAACCTTACTTTGAAGAATATAAAAATAGTTGATTCCCTTACAACTAAAAGGTTATTTATTTTCCGTATAAGTTTTTTTTACATGGAGAATAACACATAGTTTTAATGAATATATAAAGAGTCATCTAAATTACAACTAAAATTTTATTTCTTTTTCTATCTAAGGTTTTTGGAGTGTGCGATAAATTAAAAAAAGAAATGGCTCCACTGCATCCTGGGCAGTGGCGGGTAGTTATTTTGTCGATAGATGATTTTAGAAAATGTTGAATTTGCTTTCTGGCTGTATCATGAGACTATCATCGAAACTCCGTGTAATTCGACAGCGACATCACTTTGTATAATGTATGCTTAATAATCTATATATTAATACGATAGAGTGTGTTATTTTGCGTGTTGCGCTTACATTTTTCTTCCGATTGACTGTTGTTTAATTATTATAACCTATTTTTTGTAACAATTAATTTTACCAAGAATTCTTCATAAGTTTTGGTTTCGGTTTCGATTATAGCTGATGGCACTCAATTCTTCATAAGTTTTGGTTTCGGTTTCGATTATAACTGAAGAAACAAGTTATATATATATATATATAGTAAGATATAAAATATATATGGCAAGTAAGCTACACAGAATATTCCGCGTTTCATCCACGCTAGGATTCATCAGGCTTATGTAAATTAGCTAGATATTTTGCAGATGAATGTAATTCCATATATAACAAAGTTGTATTTTTAAATAAATAGAAAAAAGGTGTACACAAAAAACAAATTTATATAAGTACAAAAGGTTTTTGTACTCATATGAATTTGTTTCTTTTTTGTGTATTGATATTCATATAAAATACCCCTTTTTTCTATTTATTTAAAAAAAAATACAACTTTGTTATATATGGAATTACATTCATCTGCAAAAGATCTAGCTAATTTGCATATTCTTTTCAACCTTCATTTTAATTAATTCCCTATTAGACCTAAAACTTAATATATAGGGTATTCAAGCACATGCAAAAGTTTATATTTTGGTTTTAGCCAGGAAAAATTGAAGCAAAAGAGTGAAAATTTAAAAAATGGAGTTTGCCAGGTGAAGGTAAAACGACGGCATTACGAATATGCATGCGTTACGTAATAGGTATTGGTTAATGTTTCAATTTTTAGCCTTGCAGCAAACATGCCTTCATAGCTCAGGCATTAACGCCAAAGATAAAAGTACACACACACGCACACACACACACACACACACACACACACACACACATATATATATATATATATATATATATATATATATATATATATATATATATATAAGCAAAAGTATCCGTCGTTGACTGGGTTCAAAAACAGTCTACAGAAAATGGACTCTGATTTATGAAAGTGTGATAGGTTATGAAAAGGAAGGGTTGTAAAGAGATAGCTTCGAATTTGGAGGTATCAAAACCAAACCAAAATATGTTGAAAGTAAAAATAAAATAAATAAACCCCATACTTTATTATACCATACCTGTTCACACTTAAATACTTATCACAATATTCGGTGGATCTATATTAAAAAACCTTGTTAAACTTTGTGACATATTTCCATTCCATGGAGGTCAGGTGCGATCGAACACCTCATAATTTCATTATACCATATTTCTTCAAACTGAAACATAATTATCAAAGTATACTTACGCAGATAGATATGAAAAGTCTTTATAAAAGTTTGTGACTATTTCCATTCTATGAAGGCCAGGCGCGAACGTAGACCTCACAATTTTATTATACCATTCCTATTTTAGTTAAAGTGTTATTTTTATGAAAGTGTGATAGGTTATGAAAAGGAAGGGTTGTAAAGAGATAGCTTTGAATTTGGAGGTATCAAAACCAAACCAAAATATGTTGAAAGTAAAAATAAAATAAATAAACCACATACTTTATTATACCATACCTGTTCACACTGAAATACTTATCACAATATTTGGTGGATCTATATTAAAAAAACCTTGTTAAACTTTGTGACATATTTCCATTCCATGGAGGTCAGGTGCGATCTAACACCTCATAATTTCATTATACCATATTTCTTCAAACTGAAACATAATTATCAAAGTATGCTTACGCAGATAGATATGAAAAGTCTTTATAAAAGTTTGTGACTATTTCCATTCTATGGAGGCCAGACGCGAACGCAGACCCCACAATTTTATTATACCATCCTATTTAAGTTAAAACATACTTATCAAAGTATCATTATGTACATCTATATCAAAAACAATTGTAAACGTTTTTTTTTAATTTTTTTATTTTTTTTTATTTCCATACTTTGTGGACCAGGCGCGTACGCAACCTCCACAATTTTAATGAACCACCGTTTTTTCAAGATCAAACATACCCATTCCTGTGTCTCGATACATCTTTTATCATTATATGTAATCAGTTTTTTAAAATAGTCAACCATGTAGGAGCCTAGTCATGACCAGACACACACACACACACACACACATACACACACACACATACACACACATCCAGCTTTATATTATATATATATATATATATATATATATATATATATATATATATATATATATATATATATATATATATATATATATACTAGCAAGCTGCCCAGCATTGTCCGGTCGGAAAATACGCTTGAATATATTTTGATAAAAAAATTGCATTTGACATTTTCAAAGTGTAACGTACGATCTAACTAACTAAAAAAAGCAACTAGAATATTATATTGATTATTTTTTTTTATCGAATCATTATGAGTAAAGTAAAATAACAACCTGATACTAAATACTAAATCGCAAATTATCTCACTTATGAAGCAATCGAGTAAAATGCATCCTAAGATGAAGTACTGTTGCGTTATTTGCACAGGTGTTATTCGGGGCATCATTTCTTGCCTTGACAGTACAAAATTAACTACGAAAACTGATGGCGAATGTACTTTTATCTTCTCTACTGTCCCTTTTATCATAGAAGAGATGTTTCTATGCTTTCTCTGCTCTATCGTAATTTCAAGGGCAGATGCGTATTAATAGTTCTCTTTTGTAAAACATTCATGACTAAAACTCGTCTCTATAACCACTGTAAATCAATTATTTTCTTTCTCTGTGTATTTAAAACTCAGCGGAACTTCCATGGGCAAACTACCAGTTTGAGTAACATATTACCATGGAGCTCGTTCTCAGCTAACTACAACATGGTCGTTTTACAGTCGTCTCAAATAATGAAAGTTTGTCCAGTCTCAATCATTGTACCAATCTTCATAATGCTGTTTAACTATCTATCTGACAAACTCATTAATCCTAATATTCTCAGCCTTTGAACTTTCGTAAGCAGTGATAAAGTATTACACAAAAATATTCATTATTTCTCAAATATCATAATAATAATTTATATATTATGATAAGTATTATTGTATGCTGATAATCTATTTCTCGTTTGGATTGTCATTCAGTGCACATAGGGCGACATTCCTTCCGGTTATCATATGTTCGTCCATTGTTTATCGTCTTTAGGTTTGCTTTCTTTTCCTTTATTCCATACGTAAAAATGGCAAACATAGATATGTTCCTATTAATATACAGGTGATAATCTATAATTAATCATTATTCAATTAGTTATGTAATGGATAATACTTACAATTCCTCGTCGAAAATGTTGCTCAGTAATTGATACCCAGTAGTAATTTATGTTGTCGTGTGCTCGTCTCTAGTTATGAGTAGGGCTGTGATAACAGCATATTCTTTTCATTCTTTCGACTCTCGAGTGTGTATCACTTGATATCATATGCTTTTATATAGAGTGATGTGGTTCTCGGTTGATTAACCGTGTATAACTCTGTCGGATATATACTCGAAGGTCAAAACAATGAAAAGAATATTCTGTTGTCATAGCCCTAGTTATGACCTTATAACAGGTATCGCTCTAAGTTTCACCAACCAACGTGACTATAAAGTACTAGGTTTTCCAACTGTTTATCTCATTCTCTTTCTATTACTATAACTACTACTATTTTTTCTACTTCTAGTCTGTGCTATTATTAAACCGATAAATCAAGGCATGGAAGAAATAAAAAAAGAACTTCAGTTCATTCTTGGATATTTTTTATCTGGATTTTTTATCTGGATTTTTTATCTGGATTTTTTATCTGGATTAAGTCGTCAATTTGAAGGGATTTGGGATAAATCCGCGTCCACCGCATGCTTATTTTAGCCACTCACACTCACTCGATAGACTTGACCATTTTATTTTGAATCTCCATTCTTCTCCGTTTGTTCTTGTACAGCTTTTAGTTTAGTTTGCTTTGGTTTTCGAAATATATTGCGTGCCAGTGATTGTGGCATTGCATTAAGAAGAACAAGGCTTACCAGCCTACCCCAATAGTTCAGGGGAGATATGATTTCATGCCTTTTCCGGGTGTATTTTATCGACAACATTCATTTTGCTTGTGATCAGCGACATTTAGTCGTTATATACGCAATATATTTCGAAATATAATAATCAAAAGATAAAATTTATAAAATGTGTAGACACTAATAAAGCAAGATTCACAGAATATCTATTTCATCTTAAGATTCCTTAATTTTAAGTTGTATATTTTAGACATTTATCTTTTGGACATTTATCTTGTGTTGGATTCGGTCCCCTTAACTGAAAAGGATCGTGAATGATCGAAATTTGCAAAGTCAACGCATCCTTTGAAGTCGTAATTTTAAGATTTTGTGTTTGCAAAAACTTTCGCAAATTTCGCTTCGATCATTATGATCTGTTAGGTGGATTTTTTTAGTTCCCTTCTGCGTCGGCGAGATGACGGTTGTTAATCTCGACTACTTTTGCAGGTAACTGAAATGTTCAATTATATTCTTGGCGGGGTTATTGGAGTATCATTGAGTAATGCTCCCTTGGGATAGAGAAATAACAATCCATGTAAACTGAGAAAGGAAGGTAGTTAAAAACTTGTTGAATCACGATTTAATTATTGCAATAAAAAAGCAAAAGAGAAAATGAATACAAGATCCCATCTTAGGGAATAACTGCAGCGGCATTAAGTCTCTCAATGCCTTTCTGTGACTGAATTATACGAAAAAAACATTATTTAACAAGTGAATATAATCCAATACAATTCGACACATTCGGTATTAGTGAAAACTTTACAGAAACTGATATTTCGCCTCACTTGAGTTTGGCTTGAAAACAAAGTCTCCAATAAAACCTCGCCCACGAGATTTGTCTAAAAATACGTCTAGCGATCATGCAATTGTTAGTATTAAAATGTGAATTTACGACACACTCCCCCAAAAAGAAACTAAAAAGTAATGAATATCCATTACTATTTTTTTAACAAAACAAATTGTCAACGTTTAGTTTCTAATTTTCCCGTTCCAATTTTAATAACTACATTAATTTAGTGGTGGCACTAAAGTTAAGAAAGCATACATCTTTCAAGAATATTGATGTTATTATTTTCTTTTCTTAAATCATTTACAACTTTTATAACAAGCAATGAATAAGTTATTGTTTTATTAAGATTTTATTAAGATTGAACTCAGGGTTATAAGATAACTCTAAGTAATTAATTTTGACAACTATATGACTAGTAACGAATGGTCATTTGTTTTATGATTTTTTGTAGTTTCTACGTATATCTTTATATTTCCTAATGAGACAAGAGAAGATTAATATGGGTGCTTCACTTGTCAGCATTAGCAGGGAAGGAATTCTGAGTTTTACAAATGAACAAAGCCAATCTCCTCAGGACTCCTCCTCAGAGACTTCTACCCATTCAAAGTGGAACCATCTGTTGCATTCATCGTAACAAATAGGGACAGAACTGTCATTTTTTTAAGAATAAGTATGGCAGAAATAAGGCCCCTCTTCTTCTTCTTCTTCAAATCAGTCTCTGCGTGATCTACAAAAATAACTTCCTTAACTTCCAAGGATCACAAATATCTTAGGTAATGGATTTATTCATAACCATATCTTAATATGGTTATGAACAAATCCATTACCTAAGACATCTGCATGTTAATATACACCCGGAACGAACTTGTTCATCCTTTTCACGAATGGAACGGAGAACTTTACCAAGGCTCCAGAATGGCCTGGTTCGTTTGTGCGATTTTTACTAGTACAGCATCACCAATTGATATTTTTCAGTAACATGATTTATCACATTTATCTCTCTGCCTTAATGATAGAAAATATTCTTTTGCCCAGGCTTTTAGCAGGATTAATTTCAACATAAATTTCTCTTTTAACTCCTAAGATTTTAATAATTGCATCCTATTTTGGTGTCAAGGCACAGTTCATCGACATTCTAGTTTCCCAATAATAACCGTGGATCATAACGTGTTTGTAAAAAATGATCGGGAAGCAGAATTTTTAATCCTTCTTCAAAAGAATCAACAGAGGTGAGAGGTATATCATTCACAGCCTACTCCACGTCAGAAATAATCGTTAGGAAGTTGAAATACTCAATTTTCTTCCTTCCAATTAATTTGTTAAAACATTGTTTAACAGTTTATATCATAAACCTTCCCCGCATCTCGATGCCGTGCAGAGAAATGGGGGATAGTGACATGAATAATCGAAGTTGATCTGAATAGTTTTTTTTTAAATTCATTGGAAACAAATAATCTTGACAACATAATGCCGGCTGCCAAGAACGTCTTGGTATTATCTGAATTTACATAAGAAGGTACAACGACTAGGTTTGTAACTCTGACGAATGCTAACAGAAATGATCGAGTGCTCATGTCAGGCAACAATTCTTAATGCACTGCTCTGAGACCCATACATGTAAATAGTAAGATGTACATTTTTGCTTCTTCTTCTCCTTCTTTTTCCTCATTAGTCTTTACTCAAAACTATTCTGGAAGGGACGAACAAAATTCACCCCATCTGCAAACAACTGAGAATTCATAGAGGCCTGAAATGACAAAAAAATATTTTTTACAAACAATACAACGACGAAAAATACCTTCCATAGATTGCCTTCAGTGAAGAATCCAAAATCCTATCAATCTCAACTCGACGGAAAGTCTGAATTGCCGAATATGTTCCGAGATGACCACAATTCAAATGTGCTTCCTGATCACAAGTTATGTTAAATGATGCTTTCACAACAAAATAGGATGTTTGACTTCATAAGAATGAACATCAGAATTCTGAATCTCGCCCTTAGTCCTTAACAAGCCCTTAATGTCAATAAATAGTCCAAGAGCAGTAACTCTAGGTGGAACATTTTTTCTAGACGGTTCGCTCAGATATTGCAGTTCACTGGGGGATTCCTCTATCTGCATAGAAACAAGGGCATTCATTTTTCTCAATTAACGGTATTAATTTGTCGATGTTCCAACTTGTCGACTAACAGGAAAACCTTCTCCAAAACACTGGTTACTTTGTTTACGATGATAAATTTAAAATATCAAAATTTTAAATATAAAAATTTAAAATATCAAAATTTAAAATATAAAAATTTAAAATATCAAAATTTAAAATATTAAAATAAAAAATATCAAAATAAAAATTATCAAAATTAAAAATATCAAAATTTAAAATATCAAAATATAAAATTTAATATATGCAAATTTTAAATATCAAAAATTTTAATGTCAAAATATTAAATATAAAAATTTTAAATAAAAAATTTTAAATATCAAAAGTGTAAATGTTAGAATGTAAAATATCAAAATTAAATATATTGAAATTTAATATATAATAATTTTAAATATCAAAATTTTAAATATCAAAATTTAATTTAAAAAAAAAATTTAAAATATCCAAATTTAAAATATTCAAATTAAAAATATCAAAATTTAAAGTATCAAAACGTTAAATATCAAAATTTAAAAAATGAAAATTTAAAATATAAAAACATAAAATATCAAAATTTTAAATATCAAAATTAAAAATATGAAAATTTAAAATATCGTAACATAAAATATCAAAACTTAAAATATAAAAATTTTAAATATATAAAATTTTATATATCAAAATATAAAATATCAAAATCAAAATATCAAATTTTATATATCCAAAATCTTATATATCAAAATTTTATATATCAAAATTAAAAATATCAAAATTAAAATATCAAAATTAAAAATATCAAAATGATAAATACCAAAGTTTAAAAATCCAAAATTTAAAATTAAATTTTTATATACCAAATTTAAAAATATCAATATTAAAAATATCAAAATTAAAACCATCAAAATTTAAAATATCAAAATGATAAATATAAAAATTTAGATCTCAAAATTAAAAATATCAAAATTAAAATATCAAATTTTATATATCCAAAATCTTATATATCAAAATTTTATATATCAAAATTAAAAATATCAAAATTACAAATATCAAAATTACAAATATCAAAATTAAAAATATCAAAATGATAAACATCAAAATTTAAAATACCAAAATTAAATTATAAAAATTTATTTATAAAAATTAAAAATATCAAAATTAAAAATATGAAAATTTTAAATATCAAAATTTTAAATTTTAAAATGATAAATATCAAAATTTAAATATCAAAATTTTATATATCAAAATTAAAAATATCAAAATTAAAATATCAAAATTTAAAATATCCAAATGATAAATATCAAAATTTAAAATATAAAAAATTAAAATATTAGAATTAAGAATATTAAAAATAGAAAATATTCAAAATTTAAAATATTAAAATTTATAATATCAAAATTTAAAACATCAAAATTTAAAATATCAAAATATAAAATATCAAAATGATAAATATCAAAATTTAAATATCAAAATTAAAATATTAAAATTTATGTATAAAAATTTAAAATATCTAAATTAAAAATATCACAATTTTAAATATCAGAATTTAAAATTTCAAAATGATAAATATCAAAATTTAAATATCAAAATTTTATACATCAAAATTAAAAATATCAAAATTAAAAATATCAAAATTAAAAAATCAAAAATTAAAATATCAAAATTTAAAATATCACAATTATAAATATCAATATTCAAAATATCAAAAATTAAAATATCAGAATTAAAAATATTCAAAATAAAAATATTCAAAATTTTAAATATTAAAATTTATAATATAAAAATTTAAAACATCAAAATTTAAAATATTAAAATTTAAAATATCAAAATTTTAAATATCAAAATTTTAAATATCAAAATTGTAGATATCAAAATTTTAAATATCAAAATTTAAATATCAAAATTTAATATATCATAATTTTAAATATGAAAATTTAAAATATCAAAATTTAAAATATCAGAATTAAAAATATCAGAATTTAAAACATCAAAATTTTAAATCCCAAACGATAAATATTCGTGTCTTATGGAGAATCATAATAAACATACAGGAAACATTTTTTCCTCGTCGTAAAAATAAAATACAGACTCTCCATCCGATAAAGTCAGGAGAAAAAAATTCTCGGTTACCCTTTCCACAGATGATTAATCAAGGAATGGTCCCCATATATCAGAATATGAATGGACCGGATTCAATGCTCTTTCTATTAGAGCATTTCTGAAGGAGCAAACATAGAATTGGTGAAGGAAGGAGAACCACGTGGTGTCTTATTTTTCTAAAAGGTCTTTTCCAAAACAAAAAAAAACTTATGTGTCTGAATGGAATTATACCATTCGAAATTTTCCAGGCACGTCTACCCAGACATTTAATTAAATTGTAGGTTTTCATACGTTGAATTAGGTCGAAGCCTATAATTCTATCCAAAGTGGATTGGTTTAGACTACTATATCCTGGAATAAGGCGAAATCCCGCCTCATTTATATTGTTTATGACCTCCGATTTTAGAGAAACTTCTAGCTGACAAAGCTTTATATTTTTTGTTCCTATAAAATGTGCCAGTGGGCATATTAACAGGTTTCGAGTTCTTACGCTCTCGATAACTTAATTTCTCGTACACAGAGCTAGAAAAGAAAGATCAATGACTACCCATCGAATACCGGCGACAAAATTTTTCCCCACAAAGTTTTTAATGATTTTTGGCGCATCGAAAATGTGAGCGAGCCTCACATGTGACGCACGAGTAAGGAAAATCTGTTGTCTCTGTACAGTTCGTTTTCTTATACGAACCTAGGCACTTTTTACATCAATGAAACTCTCCCGCTCACTAAAGTCTGTAATTAAAGGTGTGTATGTAGAACAACCATTCGATCTATGCCCCATCTTATGACATAATTTGTACGATTTATTATTATTATTATTGTTATTATTATTATTATTATTATTATTATTATTATTATTACTACTACTACTACTACTACTACTACTACAGCCCGGAAAAGTGGGTATAATTTAGAATACATTATTTCCGTTGTTTAAAAGAATCTTTAAAAGACGTTCTAATTTCGCCCTGTTGCTTATCGGGCAAAATGTCGGGTGGTTTTGGCGGACTAATTTCCCGTTCTTTTAATAATGATGTCGCCATGTTCATTTTACCGATTTCTAGGATGCTGTGCATTATCATCGTAAGTGGAGAATATTTTGTCTTGGATCGAGACATCAATTTCCTACGAATTTTGCCAGAAATCCTTCTAAAGATAATGTGAGCGACTAGCTCACCAGAAAGTGGGCCTTCTTTTTTTTAAACAAAAAAAAAACTCTATTAAAGGAGTTCGGTCAAGTTTGCTCTGACACAATCTATGTATTTTTTGCCCTGACACGATCTATGTATTTTTTGCCCTGACACGATCTATGTATTTTTTGCCCTGACACGATCTATGTATTTTTTCAGTTGTATGAGGTCTTCAAGGAGTTTGGTGGAACATAGAATTTCCTGAAATATTTTGTTCTTTATATCATCGGGATTCGAAAATGTTTCCTCTCTCGAAGTTTCTGGCGTAATGTGGAGTTCTAAAATTAAATCGAATGTTTTAGTCTTGAGTAACAGAAATTTATCAGCATCATCTTCCAAAGAGGAAGTGTAAACCGTTTAAGAAAGATTCGAAAATAAAATTTATTTGATGGAGAGTTGTCTTAAGAAATTGGACAATCGACCTTTAACCTTATCATCGAGGATGTTTTACGGGTTGTCCATTAATTCACCTATTATTTTTCTGCAAATTAAATTTTGCAATAGTCTTAAGTGCTTCTTGGGTTTATGCTAGATTTCTTTTTGCAAATACTGACCCGCTCATCTTTCGTACATTTTCTTAAAATTTGGTCGACCAATTAAATATTTATATATATATATATATATATATATATATATATATATATATATATATATATATATATATATATATTGTTACACACGTGCGATATAAGATGTGGTAAGGCAATTTATAACGTAGGGGTATAAACGGAAACTTAATGATAAAACAAATATCGTTTACCTTTGTAACACGTTGCCAAAAAGGGGGGTATAAGGGAATTTACGGGAAAGCAAAAATCCAAGTATTTTTCTCTTTATCGCATATGTGACACAGCAAAAAAAAAAACAAGTGGATAGAAACACAAGGACGACGACAATAGAAATATGATGAAATAACGGAATAACAAACGCTTTCCCAAATGATACAAAAATAGATTTATTTAAGATAAAAAAGGAAGAGTTTAACGAAAGAAAAAGAAATATATTCAAAGTTATGGAATCTGAAGTATATCTACGCGTATTGAAATGAGCGAAAGTCCTTTTGGGGGTGGCGGTTCTCAAAGTCTTTGCACTACAGGTCTCTTTTGTTTTTCCCTTTTTTTTTCGTTTCTTTTGCTGGTGTGTTTCCCAACTCGTCAACGATGCAGTTAATCGTAGACATTTCTTGCGTTGGGAAAAAAGTTCGGATAGCAAATCCACGTGTTCTCTTTATTTGCTCGCGCGTTATATATATATATATATGTCTCTTTTGTGAGGGATAAGGGATCACATCGTCCGCGTTCGGTACATCCATATCTCCTCCGCATGATGGGGGAAAAGGTCATCGTCCCTTTCGTGAGAAAGTAAATTAATCGCATTGCCTCGCATGACTGGAGAAGGTCGGGTTGTCCACGTCTCGTATATCCGTATCCTTTTCGCATGAGGGGAAGAAGTCACCCACTCTTCCCACGAGGAGAGAGACATCTTAACAGGTCGGCGACCCAAACCGAAAAAAGCAACTTCCGCTAGTGTCCAGTTAAAAAAGAGGAAAGGGGAAGCGATAACTCTTCCGGTTTAAAAATAGACTTGACGAAATCCCTAGCCGGTAAAGTCTCTGCAAGTTTTAAAGGGGGTACACTATAGACTCTCGCTCCGTTCAAAACAACTACTGTATTAGTGCATCTTGTGGGAATCACGTTTTATCTTACCTCGGCGACAAAGTATAAAACCAAAAAAATGATATATCTCGTCAGTCTAAAATTAAATATTTAAATGCGTACTCCAATTTAAAGATCATGTCACAATATATATATATATATATATATATATATATATATATATATATATATATATATAAATATATATATATATATATATATTATTTAATTGATTTTGCCTTTCATTTTTTATTTATTTTATTTGGCAGATTCTTTTTTTCTTTCTTTTTTTCGGTTTCCTATGGTAACTATGCGAATAAAGATGTCAAGTTGGCTCTCTAACAATAAATGCTAATTAATTGTTTATTGATTATTTATCTATGTAGAATAATTTGTTATACATTTGTGCATATGTAACAGAGTGCGTATTGTTGCGTGTGAGAAAATATTAGCAGCAACCGTTAAAGCACGCATGTAAATTAGCAAGTGTGCGCTAACTTGCGACACAAGAAAAGGAAAAAGTAAGGGCACGTGGTTGAGTAAAGGAGCGATCGGACATTATTTGACTTGTATGCGGCGATAGAAAAAATGCACCATGTGACGAGGAATAGATAGAAAAACGTTCTCGGGTGAGATAGACGTATGCATTTTTAAGCTGGTGTCGAGACGTCAGGGTTTTGTTAATCGCATGGCAGACTAAAAAGAAAACGGTAAAGAAACAACAAAGCAACAACAAACAAAAAACATTATTTGGAAAATAACGCTAATAAATATTTTCTATTAAACAGGAAAAACGCCGTCGGATTTTTTTCTTTCTTTCCTTTTTATTTGTTTGTTCTTTGCTGCGGTGCTAGTCATTGTATGGGCCCTGGAAGTTTGAACTGTAACGACACACCTAAAGTGTAACGACAACGTTACTTTCTTTTTTTTTTACATAGGCGTCACCACTTATCAAGGCCGATCGGCCACTCAAGGATAAGGGTTAAAGAGTGTACAGTAGTCAAAAGGACAATATAGTAATCGATAGTAATGGAAGTTCAGTAAATTTGTTAACTTAAGTGGAACGGCTCATCAGAAACTTGTTCACGTTGGACTTGAAGACAACCATATTATAGACGGCTGGAAAGCAGGAAAACGGAAGACAATTTCTAAGAAAGACGCTTATATACATATACATAATAGGGTCTTGTTTGTATATAAGCAATTATTTTATTTATTTCTTTTTTCTTATTATTTTCGTTTTACATTTGTTTTACGCTATAATACTTAATTGTATCATATAATTTTCTTTTTTCTTCTTTTTCTCATGTATTTTGTAAGTGTTAGTAATTTTTAAATAATAATAATCTTCAATAATACATTGTGTCAAATAATAAAGCTAGAATCCTTATTCAAATTTGGAATCACAATTCATCACATCATTTTAATTCTCGAAAATCTATGTTTAAAAGATGAATGTCTAAAATATAATTGTTTAAAATATAATTGTTTAAAATATTGAAGTTTAAAAGATAATTGTCTATAAGTGTCGTTGATTCGCATTTGAACATTTGCAATTGCATGATGGTTAGACTTATTTTTTACACAAATCTCGTGTGCGGGATTTTGTTGGGGACTTTGCTTTCGCACTAAAGTCAAAGTAGGCGAAATCTAAGTTTATGTAAAGATCTCACTACGACTGAATTAGATTGGATTATACCCGATTATAAGATAATGTTTTTCTCGCCTAATTCAGATGCAGAAAAGCATTAAAGAATTCAATGCCGCTGCAGTTATTCCTTAAAATGGGATCTTGTATTAATTTTCCTTTTCGGAAACATATTTTGACTTTATTGCATTTTCAACTTTAATGCGATACAAGACTCTCTTTCGTTTGTCCATTTTTGTCCATACGTCACAACATTTTAACACCCGGTTCCCTGCATTGCTATATCCTTTCCACATTTATTGTTTCATTTTAATTTTAGTAATGGAACATAAAAACTATTATGTAACTGTGACTACTATTTTTTTTATTCTACATGCAAATTTGATTCTTTGCAACATTTTATTTTTCCATTGACAAAGAAGATTATGTATTCCTTCATTTCAAACTAAGTTTATCGCAATTTTCTTGACAGTTTGCCTTTTTTAATTAATGACTCACTACGTACCAAAACTGAAAAGACACTCGAGGATAAGGATTTATAGTTGAATAGATCAGAGGTTTGAAAATGGCAAATACAATAAACATAATTCGATGACATATAAGGAAGTTCATAACAAGAATTGTACGAAACAGTCGTCATCATCATCATCATCATCATAATCATCGTATAAATCCAAAGATTCTGATGTTGGCATTGGTTTCCTTAAAATTTTCTAGTCAGAATTATTTCTAGAAAGACATCTGGTATTGACGCGAGGGACAACGAGAAGTTTTCAACATCTTAAGTGAAGGTAAGTTCTTTGAGGAACAAGCTGGATTCGAACTTGAGACATCCAGATTGTCAGTTCATGTCATTAATCAGTGAACCATTGAAGCCTTCCATACAAGATAAGCATTCGTAGGAAAGAGCCCGCAGAGACCACTTCGGTGTTACAATGCATCTCCTTTACATTGCCCTAGCTATTATCCGAGGCACACCATGTCCATCATTACGTCATCCCACAACGTATGTCTTTACGATAAAAGCATAAAACCTTGGAAATAAGTAAATACGGACTTATTAAAATTTACTTAGAAGTTATTTTATTTTCTAATGAGTTATTTATTAATTTTTGTTTCTATTTTGTCGTGTGAATATGCAATAACATTTTTTAAAAAGTATAATTATTTTTAAAAGTATTTGTTGACATTATATTTGAAGCTGACTATCATATGGCCACCAGGGAAGCAGAACCATGGTAATGTGTTCATCAAATGTGAAGTACTTAGGAAGTAACTCTGTTCATGGATATTCGATTGATATTGGGCACACAGTGGAGGAAAGAAAAGTACGTTGCATGTGTCGTATTAAGACGAGTTCTTGCTGCGAATGTCTTCACTTCACAATTACTTGAAAACTTTCTTTTACACAGCAATTCTGATTTGGCCAAACAATCGGAAGTCAGAATAACGTTGGCTGAAATTAAGATGTGGCAGTAGTTCCGTGGAAAAATGATTGATGGCTTCCATTGGTATTACAGTAATATGAGACTTTTCATTCTTCTCGCAAAAATATGGCCACGAAGGTTTGTTGACTTCTCCGTTTTTGTGAAAGCCAATTTGTAAATATACTTTTCATGAAAATCTGCTTTTTCCGGTCAGAACAGAGTGTATGACAGATCGCTGTCAAACCTGGGATGTTGCGTTTAATACGCCGCCATTATTTGTAACCGCAAGACACATTGCATTGACTGTGATCGCTGTTTCTAATCTCGCCAAAATTAAACCACGCTCAATCGGCAGATAACAAAATTCCGCTCGTAGATAAGTGTGTGTCCGTCTGCAAGAACATATGTGTGTATAATGGACTCTTCTGGTCGTGTTTGACGCATGAGAGCCATAAATCTATTTGTTTTATTCTATTTTTAATGTTTGTGCCACGTGTGTGACACAAGGCCAACCGTGCTTCCACAAACCAAGCCGCATGACTTACAAATTACAGGTTGAGCAGGTGCAATTTCTTTTCGCGCTCTACGTAGATTAGCTTGATTTAATAATCTTGTGTTTACATAAGTGTTCCTATTTACAATGCCTCCCCACGGGACAGAGTTAGACACCATGGTCGTTTTTTAACGTGGAGAAAAGGAACAAAAAATAAAAATTGTCTCAGTCGTGAAGGATTTCTCCTCCACTGACAGAGAACAAGGAATTGAAGTGCAGCATCTGAAGAACAGATGGTATGTATTTGCTCCCCCACTGAGCAAATTAGGCACAAGGCCAATTTTTAATGTGAGAAGTGAAGGGAGGGGTAAGGGAAAGGGGGACCAGCTCCCGAGAGGTGGGAAATGGGAGCTGGTTAATGGTCAGGCATGTGGGGTTGCCCCCACATATGGTCTTAACTAGTTATAGCTAGTCATAGCTTGCAGTATCTGCCGGAACAGATGGTGTTTATTTGCTCCCCCACCGAGCAAATTAGGCACAAGGCCGATTTTTAATGTGAGGAGTGAAGGGAGGGGGAAGGGAAAAAGGGGACCAGCTCCCGAGAGGTGGGAAATGGGAGCTGGTTAATGGTCAGGCATGTGGGGTTGCCCCCACATCTGGTCCTTGCTAGTCATAGCTAGTCATAGCTAGTCATAGCTTGCAGCATCTGCCGGAACAGATGGTATTTATTTGCTCCCCCACTGAGCAAATTAGGCACAAGGCCGTTTTTAATGTGAGGCAAAAACCAGCTCCCCCAAAAGTAGGCAAAAAGGGGGCACTCTGGTTACCAAAAATAATAATTGTCCCAGTATAGAGGGTTTCCCCTCCATTGACTGGTACAAATTATCTTAAGTGCAGCATCTGCCGGAACAGATGGTGTTTATTTGCTCCCCCACTGAGCAAATTAGGCACAAGGCCGTTTTTAATGTGAGGTAAAAACCAGCTCCCCTAAAAGGGGTCACTCTGGTTACCAAAAATAATAATTGTCCCAGTATAGAGGGTTTCCCCTCCATTGACTGGTACAAATTATCTTAAGTGTAGCATCTGCCGGAACAGATGGTATTTATTTGCTCCCCCACCGAGCAAATTAGGCACAAGGCCGATTTTTAATGTGAGGAGTGAAGGGAGGGGGAAGGGAAAAAGGGGACCAGCTCCCGAGAGGTGGGAAATGGGAGCTGGTTAATGGTCAGGCATGTGGGGTTGCCCCCACATCTGGTCTTTGCTAGTCATAGCTAGTCATAGCTTGCAGTATCTGCCGGAACAGATACTACACTTTGATCTTGTCCCGAAGGCCAAGTGTTTATGCCTGCAATATATTTTACTCTCCATAACGTTCTATCTGAAGCATAAATTTTAATAGTTTTTCTTTCCATACCGACATGTTTAAGATTATCTTTCAGTTTGTCTTTACACCTGAGAAACGGACGTCTAACACTTCGACTACCTTCCTTTAATTTACTGTATTTGAACTAAAATATAAGTGAATCTAATCGGTCACGTAATAAACATTTACATAATTTTATTGCAATTAAATAATTACAAAATAAATGAGTTTTGAAGCAAAAATGTGCTTTCTAGCAGCCATACTGAATACAAAAATATTAATATAGTAATTATTGAATAACTTTTTCCCGTAGATTAGAGCTTTTGATAATACACACCTCGTATATGATTTGACATGTCTTTTGGAGTACTGTTCCTTACAATAAAATATATATGTAGGTATGACTACTACACCTTTTACGAGAAGTCTTAATATATATCTATAAAATACTATTGCAATAGTCCAGTACCTAACAACTAAATATCCTGTAAATTTCGAAAAATATCATAGATAATGCAGCCATATTAAAATATGAAATAAGAAAATAAAACTATAAATAGTACAAGAATTAGATATAAAAATAAAAATATAGCCATTAATAAAAGTAATTTCTAAAATAAGTAAATTTTTTTTAGATGTACTTCGTGTTAATACTCTATTAATACTGCTAATGATCTTAAATTTTAATGTTATGACCCTTCAGGCTGTGATCATAGCGTAGTATCTGTTAACTGTGGCAAGCGGGGTCAAGGGTCAAAGAATTATTGTTATTGCATTATTATTACTTGATTTGAGTGACGGATGGTCGCTGGATCAGTTATTATGATTAGAAGAATAAACAATTAAATTGGGGAAGAGATGATTAACGTGTGAATCGCAAAAGGAATGTGAAAATAGAAAATGGATGTAAATATTATTTTGGGGTTTTGAATAAACAAATAATTATTTGTGGGCATTAGGTTAGTCTGAGACGCGTAATTAGGTGACGTAAGAGAACACGTGATGTAGTTAGTTTTGGAGAGATTCAGAGAGTTGAGAATTGACCACCAAAGCGGACAGACGTCTGGACAGGGGTGGACAGATAGCTAGGAGTTGGCTGTAAGAATAGAAAATGTAGACGAACTGCATATCCTGTGAAAACCATTTGAGACAACTTTAATAAATTTATATTATAAAAATATAAAGAGTTGTTTTATGGTTTCACAAATAAGAACAGATGTCTCAATTGGATGGTGCTGATCGCTTCATGGTTCGTCACGGAGCAGCGGGAAGATACAGAAGAACTCTTCAAGAAAAAAGGTATGAAGCATATATTAGTCTTCTTACATATGAACTGTAAAAATATCCCGTGTGATAAGTCTGATACAACATGACTCAGTTTACACGTCAATATCATGTCCTCCTGGCTAAACAACATACATACGATTTATACGTTTATTATCTGTCTATTAAA
Source organism: Euprymna scolopes (assembly GCF_053919585.1). Taxonomy (NCBI): domain Eukaryota; kingdom Metazoa; phylum Mollusca; class Cephalopoda; order Sepiida; family Sepiolidae; genus Euprymna; species Euprymna scolopes. The sequence continues at coordinate 36,400,930 of NC_136518.1, read as the reverse complement.
AGAACAATATTTTACATCCACTGGATAACACATTACTCGTTTTAATATATCATCTCTCCTCAAATATAAATCAATATACAACAAAATGACGCGTCAAAATGTTACTAAAATACTAAAGGGCTTAGAGTCTTTACTTAATAGTTCTAAACAGAACCGAAAGTACTAGTGTCACTAACAAATATGGTAAGTTCATTAGCCAGTTTCAACTTGAAATCTGAACATTCAGTAAGGAAAGTCGAAAAGATCAGAGAAAATATGCTGAAATAATTTATCTCCACTATTTATCCATATATACAGATACACAGACATGACAGAAAAAATAGACACCCATAGAAACAGTTTATTTAAGTAAACATATAAATTATAGAACAAAATCAAAAATAAATGGTCACAAATTTAATACTTGGTTGACATTCCCTTTGTTGTTTTTAATGCTATAACCCTTCTAGGCATGGCATTGATCAGTTTTTTTAATCCAACTTATATTCTAAAAAAGAAAAACATGATTCTCCATTTTTAGGCGATTAAATGTAAGCAGCTTGGAAAATGTAGTGGTAAAAATAAAATAAAACACCAAACAAAAATTGGACAAATTGTGAAAGAATTGAAAATAAATGAGTCGAAATATGCCAAGTTTAAAAGAGGATGGACAGAGTGACTGCAAAAGTAATAGCCGGAAATCCTTCACAACTGTGGCACTTGTTATTCCAAACATATTTGACGAAGAAAACCTCAGATAAAATGTATCCTATTCCCAGATGTAGCATTCACTCTCCAAGTCTTATTTAATTTGTTTACTAGTTTTTATAGTAAGCAAAGTAAATATTCTAGAGTTGATTTTCCTATTAAATATCACAGAGTTTTAAAAGCATTTTGCTCCTATTTGATAAACGGCCATATAGTGCCTATTAGAGATGTCACACTTTAATATCAAAAGATTAAATATGCTTGAATATTGTCTGGTTCTGCTTTGACCTTCGTCTTGACTGATCACCACATCATGTTTCCTTATATTTGGTTTGTTTGTTTTTTGGCACAAGTGAAAAATATCGATGAAGATCTCACAAGTTTATCAAAACCTTGGATAGAATATATATATTACAAGCATTTAGAAGTTTGTTAACTTTTTTAAAAAAAACTTTAATTTATATTTAAAATACGCCAAACATGAGATTCTACTTTTTAAGCGATTAGACATAAACACAGTAAACTTTATTTAAGAATTTAGAATGGGGCTTCAGTTGTGCATATAAATATAATGTAAAATGATCCCATTTCCGGTACATTCTAAAATGTTAAACAGTTAATTAATTTTTACCACTAATTCTAAGTTTGATCAGCAAAATCATAAAATAACATGTAATGGCTTTATTTTTTGCATTACCACCCAAAGTTAGGGTTAGTAGTAGGAAAGGGGTGTGGATTTTATGACTTAAATCACATATTTTATACTAAAGTTTGATTTAAAACATTAACATTCTCAAAATTTAAAACAAATAAAGTTGATTACATATCCTTAAAACATTGTCTGATCAACAAGGTTAGATCATTTTGCGTTAAATTTATATACAAAGCTTATTGTTTAGTGTTTTATTTTATTATAACCACTAAATTTTTCAAGCTGTTTACATGTAATCGCCTAATAAAGGAGAATCGTGTTTTTCTTTTTCAGGTGTATTAGAATATATGTGTGATTTTTTTAAATAATAAGCGTCATTTTTCATACATATTTTTTAAAATTCTATGTTTATTGGCTAAAGAAATGTATAAAGATTCTTGTAAAAATAAACTTTATTAATTGTTATTCTTTAGAAAAAAATACATTTTCCGGTGAACCACAGAGAGATTTATCAATAAAGTGAGTTTTGTTTTAGAAGCAAAACATCGACTTCAGCTTTGTTGTTGGAATTTAAAAATAGTAAACGTGATTTTTCATATGTAATTTTATGTTTATAGATATAAAATAATTTTTTTCTGTGGAAATGTGTTTTTATGATGGAATGAAATTTGACGCATTGGCATACTTTTTGTGCAAACCAAAATGGCAGATTAAAATCTGGCATGCTAGCGTCCCAAAAAATAATTACAGATAATTTTTTGTTAAATTTATATTCGAAGCTGATCTTCCACTTAAATGATTGCTTTTCTTTCCAACAAAATTTTAAGGGTTTCACATGTTATCACCTATAAAAGTAATATTTCATTTTGGAATGAGGATTTAGCTGAGAGTGTTAATCTATAAATATGTCATTATTATTATTATTATTATTAGTATTATTATTATTATTATTATTATTATTATTATTATTATTATTATTATTATTATTATTATTATTATTATTATTATTTGCATCTCATGTTTCTTTTTGTTTTCTACAACAAAGCAAATCAATTTAATAACCCACCGAATTTTTATAATAAAAAAAAACTTTAACTATATTTATAGAGAAGGCACAAAATAGTTAATAAAGCCCACGTCTTCCCCATGTTAAAGATGTTTTTTATGGTAACATTATTATCTAGAAACTCGTTTGTAACAATGGGAGGGGGCATTGTTAAATATTTTGTTCTTACATCGTTTCCTCATTTTGCCTACCAATCGTTTACTAGTTTTAATTGTTCATGAAAACTTTCAAATAGCATGTTGTACACTAATATGGTTTTGTTTTAAAATCAGAATTAATCTTTTGTTGTCTTACAAGTTTCAATCAATTACAAGGAAACATGCGAGAAAAATATACATGGAAATTACACGGGGGGGGGTATGTAATTAGAAAATTTACAAAAATAAAAAATCTCTTATTAAATATGTATTTTTAAAGGATCAGAATCGGAATCGTATTGTATCGGATCGAAAATTTAGAGCGGAATCGGTAATTGTATCATAATCAGGAAAAACTTTGGAATCGTTCCATCACTATATATATATATATATATATATATATATATATATATATATATATATATATATATATATATATATATATATATATATTAGTAATAGGACGATTTATATATTTATACAGGGTGACCCCCCCCAATAAAAAACATAGAAAGTATATCTAGAACATATGCTGTAGAATGGAGAAAAAAGGCCAAAGACCCTAGTGTTTTGATGTGATGTTTTGAATATAATAAACTAGTTATGACCAAATTTTTATTTTATTTGGACAAAACACTAAGAAACGGGGCCTAATTAGAGTTGGGGCGCGTTTTGGTTTGGGGGGTCACCCTGTATATATATATATATATATATATATATATATATATATATTAGTGATGGGACGATTTCAAACTTTTTACTGATTTCTAAATTTCCGATTCCGATACGATTCCCGATGCTGCTTCCGATTCTTTAAAAATTTATAAAGTTTTACACCGCTCACTCTCGCCAACAGGAGCGAGGCCCTAGTAGTGTCACTTATAACTGGGAATTCTATCCACGCTTACAGTGTTTGGTGTAGCG
>NC_136518.1:36104964-36392464 GCF_053919585.1 Euprymna scolopes | reverse complement strand
TACTTTTGACATCAACAACATTTCCCAAACCGTTATTCATTAGAAAACTCAACATTTACATTAGATATACTAGTAAAAATATGCGAAGGGGTGGGCATAATATTACTAGTTTATTTCTAATGGTCATTCAATATCTGTCTCTCAATACTCAATTCAGAGGATGTAGTTTTTGTCCTGTGGTCATTGGACCATTCTCTTTAGTATTATGTCCTTCTCTTTCAAGGCGTAATGTAGCATCTGTTCTTTGTAAAAAATGTCATCATCTCGGATATTAGCTCCAATTTTCGTGCATAAGATATATATCCTTTGTTTTCGATTTTCTCAGACATTGCTTCGGCCTAGTACAGAAATTGTATATATATCGTTTTTGCAAAAACGCTGGGATTTTCATTAGTTAGCTTTAGATTCCACAGAGTGAATGAGGTATTGTGGTAAATGTTGCCAGTCAAGAGTAAAGTCGCCACAGACTCCATTTTTACTTTAGTTACAAAGACCCTGCAACACTCCCCTCCCCAGATCTTATAGGGCCTTGTACCTAAATTTGTTTTGTCTTTTAGAGAATTTACTTTTTTAAATTTTTTAATTTTATATTGGAATTTTTTTAATTGTAATTTTTTCTTTAAACGAAATAAATTAAATATAAAGATCAAAGTGTAGTATCTGTTCAGGCAGATACTGCAAGCAAAGACCATATGTGGGTGTAACTCCACATATCAGACCTTGGTCAATGTAGGGGCAACCCTTCATACCAATTGTCACTATCCAGCTCCCCTACTCCCCAGGGAGTTGGTCCCCATTTCCCCTTCACTCCTCACTTTAAAAATCGGTCTTGTGCCTAATTTGCTCAGTGGGGGAGCAAATAAATATCTCAAAGTGTAGTATCTGTTCTTCAGATGCCGTACTTCAATTTCTTGTTCTCTGTCAGTGGAGGAGAAATCCTTCACGACTGAGACAATTTTTATTTTTGTTCCTTTTCTCCACGTTAAAAAAAACGACCCTGGTGTCTAACTCTATCCCGTGGGGGGGGGCATTGTAAATAGGGTCATTGCTTCATCTTTTTCCTTTAGGTAAAGAATAATGCAGCGTTCATAAAAAGAAATTATAAAAATCGGTCAATCATTATCAGCAAAAAAAAATCTACGCTATTATTTTTCACAACTTTCGTGTTTTATCTGATGTCGATAGCGTAAACATTTCTGAATCGACTCATTTTTACAAGATCAATCTCGTCGAATAAAACCGTATGATTTTAAATAAATATTCCAAAAGCGATATTTGTTTTATTGATTTTAAGTTTATTTAGCCGACTACTTTCAGGATGAAGAAAAGAAAGAATATATATTGTGTTAAAAAGAATAAACTTATTGCAATTATTAATAAAGAAAGATGGAGTACTATTTGCACATTTGAAGGGGTTGCTTCTAATTGCACCCTTTCTAGCCTTTCCAGGGTTACAAAACGGCTTCGAAATCTAGTAGGCGATGTCTTTTTCTCTTCCAGAAAAAATGACAGTCACTTTTTACGAAGAAATATGATATACTATTTTCTTGTAATTATAGTCATATTTTGAATTATTTATTTCTAAACTTCCTGTCAGGCATTATGACTCTACCGGGTAACGCCGTATAATTTCAACTAGGAGAATTCAAATATTTTATTGTTATAAAAAGTATAACTATGGATCTAAATTAGCGTAAATTCAATAAATACATTAATCTTGTGGCTTAAAAATTTTATTTTATCATTAGGGCTATGACAACAGCATATTCTTTTCATTGTTTTGACTCTCGAGTGTGTATCCGTTGATATCTTATATGCTTTTATGTAGTGTTTTGGTTATCGGTTGATTAACTGTGTCTAACTTTGTCAGATATATACTAGAGAGTAAAAACAATGAAAAGAATATGCTGTTGTCATATTCCTAGTTATCATTGCCTAAAGATTATTCTATTGACATAAAGAATCAATATATCTGACCAAGTATCGGAAGCAAGAAATATAGGTATGCCCAGTTTTAGTCTGTATTTTCTGTGTTATTTGAATTATTATTCCAAATAGCTTGTGAAAAATATTAGGTCAACATCAAAATAATTGTTTCATTTATTATATTTGATACAAAAGTTACCGTCTACAACCATCTTAACTCTCATTAGTCTGCGTTGTGTTGATTTAGTGCTTGCTAGATACAACCTGTTTTGCCCATATTCTTTTTGCCACCAAGAAATCTTTTATTTTGTTTTAATTAAAACCTAAATTTTGCAATTATTTCTGGACCGAAACTTTGACGTATTTTGGGTAATTCGTTTCGAAAAGTAACAAATTACATAAAACACGTCAACTTTTTATACAAAACAAGCAATAATTTTCTTATAGGCTTCATTTATTTGTAAATTAATTTGTAAAAAAGTATTAGTCCACTTTAAAAAAAAAAACATAGCAGTGTTGATTCTAGAAAAACGTTCTTTTTTTGTTTGCATTCCCATGCGGGCAAATTTAGACATAAATTCGGTTTTTGATGAAGCAAAAATAAAACAAATCCACAAAAAGAAGTACTCTGAATAAGAACAAAACTTTTAATTTCCTCAATCTAAAATGATTTTTCTTCTCTTGACTGAGTACATAATAGATTAAGTTTAGCATCAAAACAGATACAATGCATTGTTCCTAGCCAAAAGACGAAGAAGTTGTTTATTTCTCTCCCACAGCGAGATAATATGACACAAAGATTAAAAAGTAAGATTTGAAAAGCAAGTGCCCTAGAGAAAAAATACTTTGACCTGAAAAAAATGCCTTATTGGCGTTCCCCAGTATAGTCGTTTCAGGCGATTAGCAATAAAATAACCTCTTCTCAGAGAGAAAAGGTAAAGCCTAGATGGTGGACTAGAACTACACATTACACGAAAATATAATTGAGCCATAAAGTAACAATAGCTTAGAACATTCTAGGCCATTTTATTTACCTTTACATTTAGAGCCGAAGGAAAACCCTCGCCTGAAGTGTTATGTTTAATGAAACGAATAAAAACAACGCAATGTTTTTATTTGTTATACGAAATACAATTTTTTTATGTACATTTGATACAAATTAAAATAAAATGTAAATTCGTTAAAATGACCCCCACCCATTATTTGGCCACAATTAATGCTTTAGGGATTCTTACTTAGCATTTTCCGTTAACGACAAGAGTAAGCATGAAGATTGTTCTGCCAAGTTTGCTTGCAAAAATTACCATATTTTTTACTACTAAGTCATCACTTATCAATGCCAATGAGATTAGGATTATTATCAGCTGAAAGATGAAGAAAACTATCAAAGTGCTGACATCGATCAGTGATATGAACTTATTAATTGTCTATTTAAATTAAACTTAAAAGTAAACAGTTGTAATGAACAGTAAAGCAGTCCTTTAATAAAGAGTCCTACGGGCGGAAAGCCATTGCAAAAGAAGCTGTGTCTGAAATTTTAGCCTGACTCTTGACACATGAAAAGAGAAAAGGAAGTTTTGTTCGATGTGGTTCCTAACCGATTTTCTGTTGTCAATTTTATACCAACAGGAAGTAAATGTTATTGCTCAGTCAATCACCTTCTATGGTAGTCACGATGGAACAGAGAGAGATTAGCAACGTCTAATGGAAATGGAACAGAGAGATATTAGCAAGGAGGTTTCAGGGAAGAGAAGAATAATTCCCTGCCAGATTTCAAGTCTGTCAAAACAGGAAACAGTGCTCTGTGGAATTCTTCCCCAGATGTGCCAGAAGTGTCACAAGTATCCTATCTATGGACGTATCTGACTCTTCTATAAATAGAGTATCTCATCAGGTGACAGGTACTCTCTCGAAGGCCGCACTTGTTCGGTGTTTAGCGTTGACCTTTTTGTAAAGTTCATCACATATTACAGAGAGCGTTCTAAAAGTACTGAGATTATTCCACACGAATGGATCAGACGAGATTGTAAATCGCATTATTATGGTGACTGAACTTATGCATTTATAGCTTGAGAGTTTCGTATCTCTGTTGCAAACATTGACGATATGAGACTCTAAAAAAGCGCTCCCTATTATAGATGTGCGTAAGAAACATAAGTCTCTGGAAAAGTGCATTGAGAATAGTGATGCCTTGTAGAATTATAAATTCCGGAGCATAAACGGCCGCTCGTTTTAATACTACCAGGCACATTTACAACCTTTTTTCGGAAAAAATATGACGTTTTACTTTTGGAATGACCCTCGTCTGACAATTCGAGTTTAGGACGTCCATGCGCAGTCATCGTTGATCGCTGGAAAATGTGTCGCTTTTGTATCTTGTTCCAATTATTCTTTGAGTCTTTGTGGGAACATTCGTTTGCTAACAATCCATGTTGTGTAACGTTGTTTGTTGTTTTTTTTTGTTTTTTGTTTTTTGTGTTTGTTTTTTTTGTTTTGTTTTTTTTTGTTTTGTTTTTTTGGGGGGGGGGGAATCTTGTTTTTTGGAAATCTTGTTTTTGGAAATCTTGTTTTTTTGTTTTTTGCTTTTTTTGGAAATCTTGTTTTTTTTTTTTTGGAAATCTTTTTGTTCTGACAACAAATCGCTGGGATATGCTAGTGTAATACACCAGTCTAATAGTGAGGAAACTATTTACAACTCAATGGATTGCATATGAAGTGAAGCTAGCGATACAGAAGTTTAACCAGTTTGTGGAAGCTATTGAAGCTCTATGTGGTGTCGAAGAAAGCAACAGAACAAGAAGCCCGGTTCCCAATCAGTAGATATATTCAAAAGTATATCGTTTATATAATGCAAAATTATACCTCAGCGAATTGAAACACAGGCAAGCCTGAAATTATTGCCCTTTTGGCTTTGTGTTTTGTGTTGTTAATAATGATACAGAGTTAAAACAGCATATCATCATTTTGTTATTAATGATACAGAGTTAAAAAAGGATATCATCATTTTGTTATTAATTATACAGAGTTAAAACAGCATATCATCATTTTGTTACTAATGATACAGAGTTAAAACGGCATATCATCATTTTGTTATTAATGATACAGAGTTAAAACGGCATATCATCATTTTGTTATTAATGATACAGAGTTAAAACGGCATATCATCATTTTGTTATTAATGATACAGAGTTAAAACGGCATATCATCATTTTGTTATTAATGATACAGAGTTAAAACGGCATATCATCATTTTGTTATTAATGATACAGAGTTAAAACGGCATATCATCCAATAAAATGCTACAACACTGTCTTTCGTTAGTAACCAAAATTGTAGCAACTGAAACACATAAAAGTTGAAAACTTTGCCATTTTTTCCTACTCACAAATTTCCCGACAATTGATTAAAAAATTGGAGGTGGGGGGTCATAGATTTTTTCGGGGGGGGTCATATGTCCACCTGCGAAATCCTGTCTTTCTACCACTGTTTTCAGGCTATTTTTGGCACCATAGCCTGGTTGCAAAGTTTTGTTGAGGGTGACATTGTGTCATCCCCACCTGTGCTGACTAACTTTTGTACGTTTAACTTTAGTTCAAGTAATTATGTTAAATTAATTTCATAAAAATGAACAGTTGGTTATTTGATAAGACAGGTATGCGTTTGGAAATGAATGTTTCTGTTTAGAACACTATTGAACCATGATACTTGACTTTTGTATTTTAAACGTTAAGTGAAGCCATTATTTACAAATAATTTTATAAAACCAGTCGGTTCTCTACAATGCAATATAGACTACAGTATATTTTGGATAAAGCCATTGCAGAGGGTAGGTAATGTTTTTTCCAACTGCACAGCGATTGGTCCCCGACTTGAGCAGGCAATCGATTTGATTGAAAATTGGCGATTTCACCGATAGAATGTGATATAGATATATGTATAGATATGATATGGCTTTAGAGGCGGCTGACTTTAAATTAAAATAACACACAGAAAAATATTTTATCATACAAAAATATTGTTTATACCAAAGTTTAATTTTTTGACATCTATAATATAAATACAATTATGGGACAATGGCTTGTAGTTCGAGCGTATATGACCTAATTGAGAGATCAAAGTTTTACAAATCTTAAGCATTAAATTAGTCTGCATTTCGGCAATAATGCGTCGTATGTTGTCTTGAAAGTTAACTATTTTGTCTGGTTTATCAGAGTGGACATTTAACACTTTATATATATATATATATATATATATATATATATATATATATATATATATATATATATATATATATATGATCCACAAAGAAAATAATCTAACCTTAATTCAAAGTAACTGATATTTTCAAATTTGCCAATTATAGAAAATAGAGTTGTCAGTTTAAAGTTTGCTACCTTCAAAAATACTTTCTATATATATCATTTTTTAATCAATAACATACATACATCAAGCACTTAAACTGCATATGTGTGTGTGAGTGTGTGAGTGTGTGTGTGTTTTTGTTGTTGTTGATAAAAAAATGAATATCTGCTGTATTAACTAGGAAGGTTCTATTCGTGAGCTGTAAAATCTTTTGTTTTGTTTTTTCTACGCTCTGATGAAGTCCAATTTGTGCAAATTATAATTTGGTGAACAGCGAAACTGTCCGAAATCATCCAGAGTAAATCCACCCAGAAACTTATGATGATCCCTTTTTTTTACAGCACGGACATTATCTATATGTAACGGATTCCCACTGGGCAGACAATCATCAAGGAATACTACCTTGAGGTTTTAAGAAAGTTCAGGAAGATATTCCGTCTTCAAATCGGATCAGTGGCATTTCCATCAAGACAATGCACCAGTCAACAACTCCATCCTTGTCACAGACTATTTGACCAAAATAGTCATCAATGCCAGTTTCTCACCGTCGTTAGTCAATACTTTGCTTCCTGTGACTTTTGATTATTCCCTAAGCTTAAGGAAAACCTCTCGTTATGATACGCCCACACAAGCGGACTTCCATGGGGCTTTCTAGAAGTTGTTGCAACCGTACATCAAGTACATTGCAGCCGGAGTTGCACGCGTGTACTATCAGTAAAAGTACTCATACAAAAAGTCCGCCACCTTATTGACGCCACCTTATATATGTCTATGTACGCCTATCTGATCCATTAACAATCACATATTCAAATGTGTATACATCTAAGTATTTATGAATGTGTTTATACCTATGTTAATGTGCACACGTGTGTACATGTAATGCTTCTACGTGTTCGACAGTGTAAAGGATTATCACCTTCTTTTACCATTTTTCAAAATTCGGAAGGGGATAGAAGAAACTGGGGGCAATAATAGCAAGAAACGGTGTAACGTAGGACACGTTTACACACATGTAGATACCTGGGACCCAACACGTTGTAGACACAGTTACAAAGAAGATAAATTGGAAAGAACAGGTTTTAAGAAAATGCGTTTATTCCTCACCTCCCGCTACGTGTTATGACCGTGACGACGCTCATGTCTCTATTGTGATCGTGCTCCTTCTTTCTGACCTCTTGAACGTCCTCTCTCTCTCTCTTGTTTTTATTTCTTTTATTTTTTTTTCTTTAGCGTTACGTACTTCGCACACGGCTCGGCATTTGCATACGCGCGTCCGCAAATATGCTAAACGAATACATATGCACACACACACACACACATATACATATATATATATATATATATATATTCTACATAAAAAGCTATCAATTTACACATGTTTCGCCGTACCTACGGCTGACTATATAGGTCCCATAATCAGAGAGCATGTGGTCGGATGCGTTACCACTACGCTATAAAGCATAGGCTGAAATTACATGCTATGTCATTGCCTTTAGTGTATTTTTAATAAACAACCAAAAGTGGATATATGTGTTTATCTTTATATGTAGATAGTTTTATACATGTATTCGTACACGCCTCCAGAATGTGAGTCGACAAGAGCGTAAGGGAGACACTTCTTTCCAAGAGGAGTATCTCATACTCAATACTGTTATCGCCAGAAAAATGATTTTTAAAAAACTGGATACATAAATATATATATATATATATATATATATATATATATATATATATATATATATATATATATATATATATAAATGTAACTGTTGGTTCGTTCGGAATTAATTGTCTAAAAAACCACTGGACGGATGGCTTCCACGTTTTGGTATAATATGTTTACTATATCCATGTGTGTTTTTATATATTTCTTTTTAATTATAACATTATATTTAATTTTTCTATGATAAATAGGTGGATTTCTTTGTACCGAGAGGCCATTTTTTATTTAGGGACAATTATTTATTACCGTTTCCTGTCACGTGACCAGTGTTACAATTTAGCGGTTTTCCTGCTAGATCTGGAGATTTCGTTTACAATCTAGCGGGAAATTCTAGAAAATCTGGAGGTATTTGGCACCCACACACCCGCATTAGATTATTAAAAAATAAAAAGTGCTTGAACATACTTTAAAACATAAAATAAACTCATTCATGTAAGTAAAAAAAAAAGAACCTTTAATTTCCTGTGGTAACAATGACTTATTGATTATTTGTTTTATTTTTCACCTTTTTTTCAACTAACCATTCTGAAATCTCACTATAAATCGATTTTTCCAAGTACATTTTAGGTGGGGGGCATTGCAACCTCCGAAGTTTAGTTTAAAATACGATCTAAAAGTGTAAAAAGCAAGAAACAACAGCAAAAAAAAAGAAACACGGAACATTATGGAGTTTTTTTTGGGAGGGGGGAATTAGCGATTTTTGAAAATTTCAGACGATAAGTTAAAAATCTAGCGATTTTCTGGACATTTCTTTCTCCTGATCTCGGGTTTTTTTTTTTTTTTAATCTCAGTTGACAACATTGCATCACTAAAAAAACACTACAGGCTTAATGTAAACAGAATGTGTTTACAATATCGGTAAATTTTCAATGGGTTTAATTACATGATTATTGATAATGTAACCATGTGATTGAACTTTAATTTAAATTAACCACACGTGGTCGCAAAATGAATGCCGACGCTCAAAGTGTATACACATTTTGACTCCTCCCTTTACTTAAAAATTCACAAAAAATCAGGAAATTAACCAATTTTAATGAAAATTGCAGTATTTTTCAAATAATGATCGCAGAATATAATGAACTAATTATTTTTACTTAACTCTTAGTGAAAATTTTTTATTTTGTTTAAACAAAAAATACCTTTACTAAAGTTATGGTTTTCAGTAGTAAATAAAAAAACGCAACAATTTATTTTTGCTTTTTTTAAAGCATCGTAATTTGTAACAATAAAAAATAATTTTTACAGTAACATTACGAAAAAAGCCCCTAAAGTCCGTATTAATGAATTCAATATAACTCGAAGAAAAATGAATTTCTCATATACTATTCAAAAAATTAAAGATTCAATTAGATTCCTATTTCAGTCACCTAAATTATTTAGGGTGAAATGAGTTTAGGAATTTATAGCCAAACCTAAATATTTTTTTTTTTTTGTAAATATCCAGATACGCTACTACAGAACACCGACCACTCTAATTTGTTTGGGGGGAGGATGTGATGTTGGGGCGCGCGCGCCAACATCACATCCCCCCCCCGCTCGCCCCCCCACCCCAATGTACAAAGTAAAATCTTCGGAAAATGTTAAATGGTGTTCTAATTGGTAAATGTCTGTGCGTTACTTACGGAAATTTTGAAAATTCGATGTTCCAGGTAAAAAAAAAACAGAGAAATTAACCCCCCCTACTCCAACTTGGTGTGCTTTCCTTTTCTTATTTTATTTCTTTTTCAGCTAATTTTAAATTTTCCACCCAAAAAGCGCTATAATGTATTTTTGAAAATTAGAAAATTCTATGTCCTGGAAAAAAATCCCCTCCCTCCAACATAGTTTGCTTGGTGAAGCCGTCGTTTATGCTACAGCGTGCATGCGCGTAGCATAAACGGAAACTGCAAAATGGTGGAAAGAAATTCGTGGGTTCAGGGGTAAATACCATGCAAACGGTAAATTTGCCCCAAGTTTGACTATCAGATTCGTTGTCAGCGACCTCAATTACCTATATAAACAAATTAGAGTGGTCGGTGTTCTGTAGTAGCGTATCTGGATATTTACCTTTTTTTTCTTGCTTAAAAAAAATAGCATTAATACAGTAAGTTAGGTAAACTGACTTTTTCGTTTAAAAATGGAATTATTTCCCTTTCGTTATTAACTTTTTTTTTTTATTTTTTTTTTAATAAATATTTTGTGGGGTGTGTATTACTGTACACATAGATTCGAAAAGGTTGTCCAAAAAGAAATATATAACAAATAAATGTTATCAAAGGCAAGATAAGTTACTTTTCTACCAAACTGGATATATTTTTCGTGTTTTTATTCAATGTAACATTATTCAGCTCGAAAACCATACAGTGTTTACCGATGTATTGGAACATTCAAGATGGCGTCTGATTCTCTCTTTAACACGGTAAGTTTGGGAAAAGATGTTATACATAAAAAACGGATAAAATACTGTTAAAAACTCGCTCAATATATGTTACCGTGACATAGGTTGACATATATTCGGCGGGTTTTTAATAGTATTTTCAATAGTTTTTTTATTCATAACACCTTTTTCCATACTTACGGTGTTAAAGAGGGTGTGAGACGGCATCTTGAATTTTCGAATACATCGGTGAACACTGTATGTTTTTCGAGCTGAATAAATATGTTACATTGAATAAAAACACAAAAAGTATATCCAGTTTGGCAGAAAAGTAACTTATCTTGCCTTTGATAACATTTATTTGTTATATATTTGTTTTTTGACAACTTTTTCGAATCTATGTGTACAGTAATACAAACACCCATTTTGTGTTTTATATACATAAAGTACAATTGTTGAATGTTACTGTTTTGATTATATTCGTTGGGGGGGCACAATTAAAACATTAAGAAAGATTAAAATGAAGCGAAATTTAAGTTTCCGTTCCATTTTTACAACAACCGTAAAACAGTGCATACTCAGCAAGTTTTATCGTAATTTATAAGCATATTGAAACACTAAATCAACATTTTATTTGTTTTTTGCATAATTAATGATGGAAGTATTTTTCTGTTTATTTTCTTAACATCTGTTAAAAAGAAATAAATAATTTGTACATTCTCTTGAAAAAAATAATCAAAACTTTTCTCTACTTTCACATGTGTTCCATTTTAACAAACTGAGCCACAGCAACGCGTGGCCGGGTACAGCTAGTATATATATATATATATATATATATATATATATATATATATATATATATATATATATATATATACAGTGATGATCATATTTATTGGCACGGTAAAATAAAAGTTAAATTTTGTCTAATAAATTCTAAAAAAGGGATTAAATTAAAGAAAATAACAAAGTATATTATGTATTTTTAACTGGCCTTTCCGGTGCAGCAATCGGATTTTAGAAAAATAAATAACAAAGGAACAACAAACATAATTGCAAAAAACCCTTGTTCAAAATTATTGGCACGATTTATTTAATAATCAATTGTATAGCCTTTGGCCTTGATTACCTTCCTCAGTCGCTTTTCATAGTTTACAACCAAGTTGTTGCACTCTTCAGTAGTAATTTTAGCCCACTCTTCCTGACAATAATCCTCCAATTGAATAAGATTCTTAGGCTTCCTTTGCATTACCCTCAATTTTAATGTTCTCCATAAATTTTCAATTGGATTAAGGTCTGGGCTTTTTGATGGCCACTCCAAAACATTAATATGATTGTCCTCAAGCCATTTCTTAGTCAGTTTAGCCGAATGCTTTGGGTCATTATCTTGCATGAACCACCAACGACGACCAAGTGAGAGCTCTTTAGCAGAGTCTTTCAGGTTTTCATCCAATATTTTAACATAATCTTCCTTTTTTATGCTACCTGTGACCTTAACAAGTCGCCCTGGTCCAGAGGCAGCAAAGGATCCCCAAAACATCAAACTGCCTCCACCGTGCTTCACTGTGGGTATGGTGTTCTTAGGCAGGAAAGCTTCGCCAGATTTTCTGTAAATATAAGACACTTTATTATGGCCAAATAACTCTATTTTCGTTTCGTCAGTCCATAGAACACGTTTCCAGAATGCAACATCTTTATCAATATGACGTTTTGCAAAGGCTAGCCTTGCTTTCAGGTGCATAGGCTTCAATAAGGGAGTCTTTCTCGGACGACATGCTTTTAAACCAGCTCTCTTCAAAACTCTACCAACTGTATGTCGAGATACATTCACTCCAGAGGTGCTCTGTTCATCAACAATCTCCCCAACAGAGATCCTTGGGTTTTGTTTTACTTGTCGAACAATTTTCCGTTCATCTCTTGGGGAAAGAATCCTTTTTCTCCCTCTACCCTCTAAACTCATAACGTGGCCTTGCGATTTGAACTTGTTTATTATGGCTCTAACAGTGGATTTGGGAAGGTTTAGCTTCTTTGAAATCTTATCATAGCCCTCCCCATTGGTATGGCATGCTACAACAAGCTTCCTGACGTCTTCGCTGTGTTCCTTAGTTTTAACCATGGTGATTGAAAATTATAATTTAGTCACTTATAATAGTTTAAATAAATCGCTATCTAAAAATTATCTGAAAAAAATTATTCACTGAATTAGCGTTAAACAAGCATAATATGGCTATAAAAAAGTTCAGAAAGCACGTAAACCGGAAATTGATTGATATTATACTGATACTAAAAGAAAAACAAAGCCATGCCAATAATTTTGAACAAGGGTTTTTTGCAATTATGTTTGTTGTTCCTTTGTTATTTATTTTTTCTAAAATCCGATTGCTGCATCGGAAAGGCCAGTTAAAAATACATAATATACTTTGTTATTTTCTTTAATTTAATCCCTTTTTTAGAATTTATTAGACAAAATTTAACTTTTATTTTACCGTGCCAATAAATATGATCGTCACTGTATATATATATATATATATATATATGCATGCAGACAGAGGGATAAAGATTAGGGGAGGTCAAAGAAGATATAGAAAGATATGAAGATGTATATACATTCATACAGATTACACACAATTTGTATATAGCTTTATATTTTACACATATACGTATATTCATGCATGCACACACATGTACACTATACCGATACAATTTTATACACATGTACAGATATGTACATACATACATTTTCGGTTTACTTACTTAATTTTCCATTACATTAGCTTATTATTGCATACCTATCATATTTATATATATATATATATATATATATATATACAGAGAGAGAGAGAGTGAGTGAGTGAGAGGGGGGTGGACAGAGAACAAGATAGTGAAAGACAAAGGAAGACGTAAAACGGAGAGAGAAATAGAGGTCGAAAAAGTAGAGTGATGCGGAAAAGAAATGAGTAAATATACATGTATACATAGTTGCATCTTTTACATAAAAACACACGTCTATCACACAAACACACTTTACACACAATATACATGCATATATGTATGTACATATATACATATATATATATGTATATATATGCATCAACATTATGTACATTATATGCAATATATGTAATGTTTATATATAATATTTCTATGGATTGTATGTAATGTTTGAATAAAGATAAACGTGTGTATTTTATAATATGTATACTATATATGCTATACATGTGTGTGTGTGTGTGTGTGTGTGTGTGTGTGTGTTTGTGTGTGTGTGTGTGTGTGTGTGTGTGTGGTGTTCTGTTATAATTCAGCAAGTAAAGCTGTAGGCAAATGTTGACTGCACAACTATGAATATGAAAATGGCAAAATTGACATGAAGTGGTTCGTCCGCTGGTTTTTGTCGGCCATTTTCATATTATCTGCGCTTTGTCTTTGTCTGTGGAAAATAAACGAAATGTATGAAGTGCCTAGAATGGCCCGAGCGATTAGAATGAATTAGTTGAATCATCCCCGTACTTCCCTTCCATTCGAGATGAGACAATTCATCGAGAGAGGTTCCAAAATAGAACCGATAGTCTTAAGATGCATATGTTCAGTCTGTGCGCTTAATGCGGAAAATCTATTTCTAACTTAAACTTGACAGAACCCTAAATTTTAGTTCGAATTTACGGTTCAAAAAAAAAAGGAAAATGAATTTCAAACTTAAGCTTGACAGATAAATGAATATGTTATTAGAAACTTAGACTTGATAAACCGACGTAGAAGCACATCTATAAGTATTATTTCAAACTCAGCTTGGCAGATTCTTAAAATGTCATTTAAAATTTAGGCATAAAATACAATTTCAAACTTAAGCATGACAGACGAATGAAAATGTTATATCAATGCGAAGCTTGAATGATTGAGTAAAATGCCATCTCTGTCAGACTAATGCGTGACAGACCAAAGAAATATTATTTCAAACTGAATCATAGAAAACTTAGTAAAATAAAATATTATACTTAAGCGTGACAATCAAATTAAATGCTGCTTTAATGTTTAAATACCAAATAAAAATGTCAATTCAAACTTAGTAAAAGTTCCCTTCTTTTCTTAAGCACGACAGACAATGAAAATGCTATTTTAAACTTAAGCATTAAGATACCAGTGAAAATAACGTATTGAACTTAAGCGTGACAGACAAATGTTGATACTATTATGAACTTAAGTAAATAGTAACCTAGTCAAATGATATTTAAAACCTCGGCGTTATAAATTTAGGCATTAAAACCCCAATTAAATAACATTTTAGACTTAAGCGTGAGAGACGCATAGAATGTGCTATTTCAAACTTAAAAAGAATTAGAAGAAAATAAAATGAAGAGAAAAAAAGGTTAGACGTAGACATTTAAAAATGTTGTTCGATTGAAAGACACTGAAAATGAACGAAATATGTTATAAGATGCGTCGGAATGTACTCTCCCTTTCTTTTATTTACAAGCTTCATTATCTTCTTTTTTTCTTCTTTTTCTTCTTCTTCTTCTTCTTCTTCTTCTACTACTACTACTACTAATTATTATTATTATTATTATTATTATTATTATTATTATTATTATTATTATTATTATTATTATTATTATTGGCGGCTCACTAGGAGCTTTCACACAGGTCATCAAGGATCTCTCCTTGAAGACAACCTGTAGTGTCTCCCGGAAGCTGAGTGACAACAAGTCTCCCCAGGTTTCCAGTACTCTCCATCTCTTTCGATAACATCTGTAAATTACTCTACGTTATCGCAACAGCCGTTTATCATTCATTTCTCGCTGACAGTGGCCATTGGTCTCCACTGGAATTTGAGTTCCAATAAGTCTTCCCAAGGTCCCAGTTCTCTTCACGCTTGTCCAGCGGAGGTCTGGTCAGCGCTCTCTTTCCTAGGTCTTTCCACCCCCTTGACCCTTCTCGATTATTTGACATCATTCTTAGGGAGGGACGGTGATAAGGCAAAGCGAAGAGGTGGGGAGGGATAGATATGCAGCTTCAATGTTCTTGGTTCCATGTAACGCTTCTTCACGTTTTGCCTCTGCAACAGTTTATCTGGCCCGCGCATGTTGCTCATATGTATTAGTCCCCGCATTCAAGGGTTCTTCTTAATATTTCAGCTGTTTTCATTATTGTTATTCGTTGTATCATTTTTATTATTATTATTATTATTATTATTATTATTATTATTATTATTATTATTATTATTTCCCGGCTTCGTGAAATGGTTACTGTTTTTCCCTTTTATCAGATGGTATATTTCCTTCATCTTAGTGTCTATCATCCACTCTACGTTTTTCAGATATCTACCTTTAACCTTTCATTCTTCAATTTTTTACATACCAAAAAAGCAGACACGATCTCAAAAACTGAATACGAAATTAGCACACGGTGTTGCGTTAACGACTGCATTCTACAATGTAATACAGTTCATATGGGCGCGTGGTAAAATAGCAGCAGCAGCAGCAGCGAAGGATAGTTTGTTTACAAAGAGATTAGCAGCAGCAGTAATAAAAAGCGCATATGCAAATTAGAAAGTGTACGCGAGAAAAAAGGAAAGCAAGGAGAAAAATGCACCATGTGGTCGAGGAAAAAAAAGTTCGCGTCGAAGAAAATGGACGTAAAAAGTCGAAGACGGGAATGGTCCGACCGTGGTCGGCATGCCGTCCGAGGAAGGAAAAACGTAATCAGGCTAGATGGACATGTGGAAGTGAGGGACCTTTTAAGTTGTGTCGAGACGGGAGAGTAACAGTAAAAAAAAACTTTTGTTAAAAAGGAAAACTGCCAACCCGGATTTTGATTTATTTCATTTCAGTTTTATTTTTATGAATTACTGAATTAAAGTGTAACGCCACGTAGTGTTACACACGTGCTTCAAACAAGGGAAAGATTTGGAAGATAAAAATGGGAAAGCAATTAGATGATACAAAAGCAATTAGATGATACTAAATATATGGTTGGGTTGGGTTTGTCTGTTTTACGGCATATCAACCCTTTTGGCGAGTAACAGTTCATACCAATACAAATGCCTTCTGAATATGCTTACGTTGTATTATTAGACTCATTAATTAATTGCTTCCAATTCTTCCAAATAATTTTTGTTTCACAAATAATTATCTCCATGGTATAACATAAATACTAATAGAAATTTGCAATGTGCTTGTGGTCATTCATTCTGGGTCAGTTGAATCAACTATCTCGAATGAATTCATCGATTTCCAATTGAAAGCTGATTAAGCACAGCCGTTCATTACCAAGCTTACAACGAAATCCATGTTAACATTCAAACGTCTTGTTATGTACTACTTTATATCAAGAATTTACAATCAGTAGTTCTCCAATTTTGCAAGACTAAAAGACACTTTGACACAATTTTGTGTTTGTTAGTATTGTGTTGCATAATTACATTGCTTTTTTTCGCTTTTCTTACCATTTACATAGCACCAAGTAAAACTAAGGTCAATCTGCTTCAGATATCTTTCGTATTCCTCAACAACATCAAGAATGTTATATCTGTTTCATGCTATGAACAGAACAATTGGTAAATGCACAATGGGAGGGGGGGAGGCTACGTGAACCAAATAAATTGTTGGTTTCCTTTAGTTCGCCGTTTATCGGCATATCAAATATCTACCCTTGAAATAATATTTACCTACTTGCCAGGAAGTTAGACCGTGGCAAAACAGATTATGTACTAGATAAAATTTGGTTCTAAGTGAAACTCATTTGGAGGTTGAAGTGTAAGTCCTCACTACATGCGATACTAACAATAAAATTATGAATTAAGACTTCTACTCACTCAGGATTGATAAAATCAAAGCATGTTACCACCGTGGATTAAATAAAGGATTCTCCTCACCAATGAAGATTCCCGAGTTCAACAGGATACACCTAAAGAAGGTCGAAGGATACATCGACTTAAATGTTCTAAAAATAACATTCAAAATGGGAACAGCTGTCCAAATAATCCAAATAATGCAAAGTCAGGTGTAGTTTTGAGAAGCCAGTGTGCTTTAATAAACTCGCTCTTGCCACCAAAATATGCCTGAACGGCCCGTCAACATTCCCCGGTGGTGCGCTTCAGATGATTAAAAATAAGCAACCCTTTTCTTAGAGACAAGGGTGGATTTTCTAGAACTGAAGAGAATCATACCTCAACTTCACATCATTATTTAAATATCTATCTTCTTTACTCCTATAAATCTGTTGTTTTCGTCGTTGTTGTTTTTCGTGTATTGGTATTCATATTAAAACTTTTTATTTCTATTTATTTAAAAAGATAATACAACTTTCTTATATATGAGTCGTGGAATTACATTCATCTGCAAATGATCTAACTAATTTGCATATTCTTTTAAACATTTATTTTAATTAATTCCCTTTTATTTTTTTTCGGTTTTCTTATGGGATGGATATCTTTAGTTGACTATTAGGTGATATTCTACATTATTTATACTTGCATAATATTTGCGTAAAAAGTGTATAGTAAACACAAAACTCGTTCTATATATATTAATGTATACGCATATATTTTTGTTTAAAAACTTTCCTTACAAAACTCCTCCTAGAGATTTTGGTCTAAAGACAGGAAACTTCATATATTGGGTATTTGAATCAATGGGAAACTTTATATTTGGGTTTTAGCCGAGGAAAATCTGTGCAAATGCGTGAAAAAAAATTTTAATGAAATTTGCCAGGTGAATGTCGAACGCTCGCATTACGAATATGCATACATAACGTAGTAACTATCGGTTTATGTTCGAATTTTTAGCCTTGCAGCAAACATGTCTTCATAGCTCAGTCATTAAAGGCGGAGGCAAAAAAATCGTAACCTAAACGTCTTGGTTTCGATTCTCGGTGGTGGCGCATGACCTTTTTTTAAAAACGTTTTAAATCATTACTATATATTGGGTTCAATAGAATATAATAATAAATATGAAATCTGCATTAACCAAAATTTCATATTTAAGTCTATTTTACGACCGGGCATTGCCACACGACCTGCTAGTTCTTTAATAAAGCAACGGTTAGAATTTGTTAGCTCCACCTCAGTGACATTTCCTACTTCTACAATCATTACACAGTAAACATGAAAAAAACATCACAGCTAAGTAATAGGTAATTTCACAGCGTTTCATACTCATTGTACAAATTCGACACACATATAAATATTTGGATGTCAATATCGTTCTAGTTCATAACTATAGGCCGGTCAGAGCAGACGAAAATATTATCTGTTGAGGGCAGAAATCAGCGTATTGATCTTTTACAAAATCATCGTTTTTTTTATTATTGTTCGTCATCGTTGTAGCACACAACTTTTTATGGCGTCGTTTGTGTAGAACATTCGAGATCATTATTCTGTGGAGCTGTCAAATTTCCCTTTGTAGTAATTTCAGTGTCACCGTATTGGCGTGTTTTAACTATATATATATATATATATATATATATATATATATATATATAGAGAGAGAGAGAGAGAGAGGGAGAGAGAGAGAGAGAAAGAGAGACTTAAGATAAAGGGTAAAGAATAATATATTGTACACTTAACGTTCAAACATTAAGAGTAAAATAATCTATATATGTAAAGTCGCATATATACATATACTAGCAGGCCGCCCGGCATTGCCCGGTCGTAAAATACGCTTAAATATTAATGCACATTTCGTATATTATATTAGACGCAATATAAAGTAATAATTTAAAATGTTTTTTTTTTTAAAATGACTCGTGCGCACGACCGAGAATCAAAAACAAAACGTTTAGCTTACGATTTACTTTTTCCTTTGGCGTTAATGCCTGAGCTATGAAGACATGTTTGCTGCAAAGCTAAAAAAATTAAAACCTATGAACCAGTAGCTATTACGTTACGCATGCATATTCGTAATGTAATCGTTCACCAGGCAAATTCCATTTTTTCTAAGTATCACACTTTTGCACCGATTTTCCTCGGCTAAAACCCAAATATAAAGTTTCGCATGGGTTCGAATACCCTATATATAAAGTTTATAGGAGTATATATATATATATATATATATATATATATATAGAGAGAGAGAGAGAGAGAGAGAGAGAGAGAGAAATATGTGGGTATGCGTGTGTGTTCTTTTGGCAACAAATAAAATTAATTCGCCAAGTAGGAAAATTTACAACCACTTTTATGTCTACAGAAAAATATGTGTTCGTGCCAGTTGATGACACGTCCTTGACAATCAGTCTGATGGTGACTTTGTTGCTGTCTGGCTTAAATATTGTTCTGTTCAGTCCTATGAGGTTCATCTGTCCAGGATTTGCGTTTACGTCTTCTTTTTTTTTACCTGAGATGTCTCTACCGATAAATAATCACTTAGACATTTTTGTGGGTCAGAGAGCAGACACGTTGATCGGATGTTAAAAACTCATCAGTGCAGCTTCACCTGATTAACTCTAATATTTTCTTAGAAACGTAGTGTATAATATAAATGATATAATTAAATGATATTGAAAAGCTACTATTAGCTACAATTTAAAGTTATTTGTAGTCACAACTTGAGCACATTACCCGAAAGTACTTCCTTTTAAACTCCTAGGCCTAATGTTTACAGGGAACATGAACTGGAATAGATACATTGAGAGCATTGCCAAGGCTGCTGCGTAGAAGGTGGACTCTCTCTACTGTGCTAAAAAGCTACTTACACCTGAAAGTATCCTTTACCTCTATAAGGCCACCATTCGCCCATGTATGGAGTACTGTTGTCAATTTGGGCTGGTGCATCTACTACTAGTCTCTCACTCCTTGACAGGGTTCAAAAGAGAATCGCCAACCTGATAGGTCCTGAACTGTCATTTAAGCTTCAGCGTCTGTCCCATCGACGAAATGTTGCATCTCTCTGCCTGTTCTACAAGTACTTTATTGGCGAATGCTCTGACAAACTACAAACACTTGTACCCCCTCGACGTGAATACCCCCGACAAACCCAACAAGCAGCTAAATCCCACCCTTTCTACTACAAGAGTTTCTTCCCCAGAACTGCTAGGCTTTGAAACTCCCTTCCAGGTTTCTGCTTTCCCAACTGTACTGACATGCAGAAGTTCAAGTGTAATGTGAACAGACATCTTTCTATTCATCTCCCTTCATAATATCCCTGCAACTTATGTCCCCGATATTAGCCCCCTATGTCAGTTTATATGCCGCTTGATAACGGGACCTGCCTAATATGATACAATCGCAGACTGTCCACTTAATCGTCATAGATTAAATCTCGACTTTAATCAGGCGCCTGTTTAGTCAAGCTAAAGAGTCGTGATAGAGAAAAATAGTCTGTCTTTGGATGAATATATATATATATCATATATATAGATGAATATATATATATATATATATATATGCATATGTGTGTATAGATAGAAAGATAGATAGATAGATAGATAGATAGATAGATATAGGTAGCAAATCGTTATTTAGTTGTTTTACATGAGAATTTACATGTCTCTACCTATTCATGAGCATGTTTTGATCAGTCAGTAACAAGTAACTAGAAACTTCTTACAGCCATATTACTTATACAAAAGTCTACGTGTAGCGATATATAACTGTTTATGTAAAACAAATAAAAAGTATGTCTTATCCTATTTCGGTATTGAGCACTTTGGTATGAACCTCGTTTAAATTCATTGGTTGCTTCACCTGTGGAAATTATTAACCTGGAATATATATATGTGTGTGTGTGTGTGTGTGTGTGTGTGTGTGTGTGTGTGTGTGTGTGTGTGTGTGTGTGTGTGTGTGTGTGTGTGTGTGTGTGTGTGTGTGTGTGTGTGTGTG
This sequence comes from Euprymna scolopes, assembly GCF_053919585.1. Taxonomy (NCBI): domain Eukaryota; kingdom Metazoa; phylum Mollusca; class Cephalopoda; order Sepiida; family Sepiolidae; genus Euprymna; species Euprymna scolopes. The sequence continues at coordinate 36,371,284 of NC_136518.1, read as the reverse complement.
TGTGTGTGTGTGTGTGTGTGTGTGTGTGTGTGTGTGTGTGTGTGTGTGTGTGTGTGTGTGTGTGTGTGTGTGTGTGTGTGTGTGTGTGTGTGTGTGTGTGTGTGTGTGTGTGTGTGTGTGTGTGTGTGTGTGTGTGTGTGTGTGTGTGTGTGTGTGTGTGTGTGTGTGTGTGTGTGTGTGTGTGTGTGTGTGTGTGTGTGTGTGTGTGTGTGTGTGTGTGTGTGTGTGTGTGTGTGTGTGTGTGTGTGTGTGTGTGTGTGTGTGTGTGTGTGTGTGTGTGTGTGTGTGTGTGTGTGTGTGTGTGTGTGTGTGTGTGTGTGTGTGTGTGTGTGTGTGTGTGTGTGTGTGTGTGTGTGTGTGTGTGTGTGTGTGTGTGTGTGTGTGTGTGTGTGTGTGTGTGTGTGTGTGTGTGTGTGTGTGTGTGTGTGTGTGTGTGTGTGTGTGTGTGTGTGTGTGTGTGTGTGTGTGTGTGTGTGTGTGTGTGTGTGTGTGTGTGTGTGTGTGTGTGTGTGTGTGTGTGTGTGTGTGTGTGTGTGTGTGTGTGTGTGTGTGTGTGTGTGTGTGTGTGTGTGTGTGTGTGTGTGTGTGTGTGTGTGTGTGTGTGTGTGTGTGTGTGTGTGTGTGTGTGTGTGTGTGTGTGTGTGTGTGTGTGTGTGTGTGTGTGTGTGTGTGTGTGTGTGTGTGTGTGTGTGTGTGTGTGTGTGTGTGTGTGTGTGTGTGTGTGTGTGTGTGTGTGTGTGTGTGTGTGTGTGTGTGTGTGTGTGTGTGTGTGTGTGTGTGTGTGTGTGTGTGTGTGTGTGTGTGTGTGTGTGTGTGTGTGTGTGTGTGTGTGTGTGTGTGTGTGTGTGTGTGTGTGTGTGTGTGTGTGTGTGTGTGTGTGTGTGTGTGTGTGTGTGTGTGTGTGTGTGTGTGTGTGTGTGTGTGTGTGTGTGTGTGTGTGTGTGTGTGTGTGTGTGTGTGTGTGTGTGTGTGTGTGTGTGTGTGTGTGTGTGTGTGTGTGTGTGTGTGTGTGTGTGTGTGTGTGTGTGTGTGTGTGTGTGTGTGTGTGTGTGTGTGTGTGTGTGTGTGTGTGTGTGTGTGTGTGTGTGTGTGTGTGTGTGTGTGTGTGTGTGTGTGTGTGTGTGTGTGTGTGTGTGTGTGTGTGTGTGTGTGTGTGTGTGTGTGTGTGTGTGTGTGTGTGTGTGTGTGTGTGTGTGTGTGTGTGTGTGTGTGTGTGTGTGTGTGTGTGTGTGTGTGTGTGTGTGTGTGTGTGTGTGTGTGTGTGTGTGTGTGTGTGTGTGTGTGTGTGTGTGTGTGTGTGTGTGTGTGTGTGTGTGTGTGTGTGTGTGTGTGTGTGTGTGTGTGTGTGTGTGTGTGTGTGTGTGTGTGTGTGTGTGTGTGTGTGTGTGTGTGTGTGTGCCTAGATTTTATATACAAATGATAATGATTTTCATTCTAGAAAAACATCTGCAAATTAAGAAAGTTGAACAAAGGAATTCGGGAAATAATTTTTAATTAATGTTCAATAACTTTGGACCAAATTCCATGCTAACCCGAAATAATTTTTAATTAATGTTCAATAACTTTGGACCAAATTCCATGCTAACCCGAAATAATTTTTAATTAATGTTCAATAACTTTGGACCAAATTCCATGCTAACCCGAAATAATTTTTAATTAATGTTCAATAACTTTGGACCAAATTCCATGCTAACCCGAAATAATTTTTAATTAATGTTCAATAACTTTGGACCAAATTCCATGCTAACCCGAAATAATTTTTAATTAATGTTCAATAACTTTGGACCAAATTCCATGCTAACCCGAAATAATTTTTAATTAATGTTCAATAACTTTGGACCAAATTCCATGCTAACCCGAAATATCTGAATTCTAAATTATTTTTGTAATTATTCTATTATACTATTCCTCCGTATAACCTTTTAAATATTCAACAGAAACGGAAATAATGGTATAATTAATGCCTATCAGATGTGTTCGAAAATCATTATTATCTGTTAGCTAGATTTACTTTTGTTCACATGTATCTATCGATACACCTACTTTATGGAGAAAGAAAGATATAAACATTTATAGTGAAAATGTATTATTCTGTATAAATAGAAGTTATGATAAAGATTTCGTAAAGTATCAATTTATATAATTTTCAAAGTAATTCAATGAAATCATTTAAAATATTTTCATGCGATATATTTCGATAAATATCTAAAATACTTTTTTTAAAATTGCATTGTCCCCGTTGACATGTTTTCCGAGTGGCAGCTATCTTGAATAATTTTGTTTTCCATTAGACGGATTAAATTTTGTTTTCTGTTTAAAAAAGCAATTTTCAGAAATTATAAAAAGATGTCGGATTTTATTAATATTCTAACAGTAAGTCTTTTTAATTAAATTTCTGTCTTGAAAAAATAAAATAAAATTTTGTTATTTGCATTCTTCTGGCTAGGCTTCGTATCTTAGATCTTATTCTGACGACTTTTCGGAATTTCGTACAGATTCTCGAATTCGGCAGAAATATTGCCAGGTTCGAAGACGCACACCTGAAGAAAATGTTTGTATAGTAATAATTTACCACTTTACAAGGCCGAAAGTCACTTCAACATAATGAGATTAATAAGAATTTCAATTGGAAGTTAAGACAATACTTTAACCTTTATTCTCGAGTCACTTCCGTGTCTTGATGAACGATTACCTATTATTAAAAAAATTATGAAAGAATTGAGAATAATGATTAATTCACACGACTACTCGACGAATATTTGTTAACATTAGACTTGAAACTATTCGTGTTGTAGTCTATAAAGAAGCATTCTCACAGTAACGTGTTCACAAATGGGAAATATCTGGACAGGAAGTCCGTTCATTAAAGTTCCGCTTGATTTTAGGTACACAGAAGAAGAAATGATAGTTATTTGCAGTGGTGGTAGCAAGAAATGTTCTTGCTGTAGGTATCTTACGGAGGAAGACCAGAGTCTGAAGCTCAGGAAAACACAAACTATTTCGCTACAGTAGGAAAAAACTTTTTGTGAGAGATGGGTGCAGAGAAGAGCAGGGATTATCTCTTACTAGATTTCGAAGCTGGTTTTGTCCCCTGTGTATACAAAAAAGGGTGTCTCTCCAATGGAATACTGCTACCGCATATGTGGTAGCATTATTCAATTGTAGGTAAGATCAGCCTAAAAGTAAGATTCAAGGGGTGAAAAGTGTCCGAATAATGAAAAAAAAAATCAAAGAAATTCGAAACATAACCTAAAAATGTTGATACGCCGTATAAAAACCCAACAACTTCATCAATCGTTTTTTTCCTCATAAATTATGTTCTTAGAGTAATGCTAAAATGGAAATTTATTTTCTGTGAATTTGCTGCGTTTCCTTTTATTCTTTTTTGTCATCTACTTATTTATTCAAGCATTATTTTTTTGTCCACTTGTTTATTCAGCCATTATTATTAATGCCAAAACTAAAACCAGTCTCTATAAATCAGAAATGCTTGACTTGATGACTCTTCAGCTTTCGCCATTGTTTCATTACGTTTGGCCTCTTTGTGGAGAAACCTGCTCAACCGTGCAAAGGCGAGTATGGCGGTGGTACGTGGCGAGAAGCTTAAAGGCCCCTCACCTTGCACCGGATGATAAAGACAGTCGTCTGCACAGAGACGTTATTTGCCTTTTCAAATTAACAAAGTTTGTATATGGTGTATTGATTCGACGTTGCCCGGGATTCGAAGAAGTCATTTTACTTTTCATTTATATTTTGTGTATATGTTTTAAACTTAAAAAAAAAACAAAGTTTTAGTTGTAGGTAGAGATCTCTTTGGATATGTTTCAATTAAAAATAGTAATTAATCCCTTTGCCAATTATAATTTTTCACTCATAACTTTTAAGTGTTTTCTATTTGACAAGGTTGCTAGCCATTACTATATAACTGTTCAAATCAGATGCGTGGAAGCCATTTATTATAGGTTCAATAACAGAATGATGAAAGTAAACGCTAACCTAGAATCAAAGTTTGATATGTCAGTTTAAACGCTATTTTGGTCCGACTTTTAGAATAAAACTAGATAATTAACTGTTTGAGTATAGATCATTCTACGTTTCTCAATAAATCAAATCTATTTCAAAGATTATTTCAAAGCGTTTTTAAATATAAAGCGTTTTTATTCCATAGAATATATCACAAAGTTACCCTAATAAAGATGTCTTTAAATTTAATCCATATAAATAAAACAGTAGATGTAAATATGTGTGTGCCTGTGTGAAAATATTTAACGCTTAAACTCTTAAACTACTGATCTCATAACATTGGAATTAACAAGAAATAGTACTTATACATCAAGGATGGTTTATAATGAGTAAATTTTTTGTTTGAATGGATGAATAACGCGTAGAGAAATATGTGAGAAAGTTGAAATGCAAAATTTCAACTTTCCGTATATTTCTCTTACTTTTGCACATGCGCAAATTCATTTATAGCTTGAAGTGATTTCATTTGAAATCTTTCTGATCTTTCTATTGACAGCTTAAACGGTAGGGAATGCGGCTGGCGTGCTAAATGTTTTGGTTTCGATTCTAGTTAATGGCACTCAAGTCATTTCTTTAATTTTTGAAATCAGTACTATACACACACAAAAACACACACACGCACATACATAAATATATATATATATATATATATATATATATATATATATATATATATATATATATATATATAACCCGGTAATAAGCAAAAATCTTTATTAATTAAAATATTTTGCGACGGGGCAAGGCCGGACGTCCCCGCTAGTAAATGAATAAAATATTAAAAATATTCTCTCTTCTGCAATAGTAAGATAGAGCTTTGTTACAAATAAGTAATATTTGTTATAGAGACACGGAAAGAAAATTAACACCACGAGACTTCATCCGGTAATTCTTGCCTGCCTTTTTTTATCTCCGAGTTTTTACATACTGAAATGTGGTGACGATCGATCTGCTCCTATCTATTGGAAGAGCATGAACTAATTGGTGAAACCTTATAATGCAATGTTTAGATTTGTTTAATATACCTCGTGTGTATATATACATATATATATATATATATATATATATATACATATATATGCGTGTGTGTGTGTGTTTAGGCAACATTATTTCATTTAAGCAAACGTTCTTTTAATCAATCCCTTTAACAGAACAGTTTGTAAACACGTTTTATTTAAGACTAATACACCAAGCGTTACACCCTGTGTATAGGAATGGATGTATTATCTGTCGGGCGAGGTTCCCTAACTACGTTGAGTTACAAAAGGAACTTTCCGTCTAGTTTTATACTTGGTCAATTTTTGGAAAGCTTTACCTATTTATATCAGAATTAATAACTGTGTCAAGATTTGCCCTTACGGTGAGTGGGGTGATAGGGTCTTATTTTTTGCGATTTAAGACACTTTTATGCGGTTTTGTTACGAAATGATAACGCTACTAATGTTGCAATAAATAAAATATTATTTTTACATTAAATGACTAAAGCATGAGGAGGTGGCATTGAACAGACAAATCAAAGTCAAACTAAAAAAAAACAAATCAAACTAAAACAAACCAAATCAAACTAAAACAAACCAAATCAAACTAAAACAAACGAAATCAAACTAAAACAAACCAAATCAAACTAAAGCAAACCAAATCAAACTAAAACAAACCAAATCAAACTAAAACAAACCAAATCAAACTAAAACAAACCAAATCAAACTAAAACAAACCAAATCACACCAAAATATACCAAACCAACGTAAACAAAACAAAGCAAAACTAGTCAAATCAAAGCAAAAGAAAACAAACCAAGCTAAAGTAAATCAATCAAAACCAAACCAAACTAGAACAAACCAAATCGTACAAAATCATACCAAACCCAATAAAGCTAAACTAAACCAAACTAAACCAAAACAAGGCAATTTTTTTTAAAATAAACCCAACCAAACCAAATTAAGCTATATAATGTTTTATAGAATCCAATAATATTCGTACAGAATTCACACTTTTCCTTACGTTCCTCTTTACTTGTCTCTAATTTGTTCGGCAATAAATTTATTCCATGCTGGGAAAAATTAAAGCAATTAATTTCGCGCCTAATTATTTCAATTTTAACAATTATCACTTCAAACTCGAATTAATTTGTCATTTTACACAATTCTAATCAAGCCAACTTCTTTTTTTCATTTTTCATTCAATTTTTCCTCTTTTGTTTTGATCGGTGCGTCTTGGTATATTCAAGAAGGCGGTGTAAGTTGGTCCATCACGCTCAAGTTCGAAATAACATTTTCATTACAAAGTTTTAACGGAACCATCTTCATTATAATAATAATAATAATAATAATATTGTCCATTCAGTCCAGTCAATTCTCTTAAACATTTTGTCTACGGTTAGTCCATGATGCTTGAATCAACGTTTGCTTAGGTGAATCACACTCAATTTGGAGATAGCTTTTTGTCTGTCACGCTTTAGTTTTAAATAGGTTTCCGTCGGTCAGTCACACCTATGTTCGAAATAGCTTTTTTATTAAATCAGACATGATTAAATTTAAAATAGGTTTTTGGTTAATCTTTTCATGCTTAAGTGTTAAATAGTTTTTGTATTGATCTATCGCACTTACGTGTTAAATAATTTCACGTTTGTCTGTTACGCTTAAGATTTAAAAGACATTCTTTGACAATATTTATAAAACATTTTGAATCTATCATTCTGCCAATTTTTCACTCTGAAGTTAAATAGCGTTTCCGTTGGTCTGTCACGCTTTGGTTACGAATTAATTTTTCACGGCTAAACGTGTAGTTTGAATGGACACATCTTGAGGATATCGTTTTTGTTATTTCTATAAATTTCCATTACATTATCTGATTCTGGAATGTTTTGAATTCCACCATGATTTTCTGATTTACATAACGCTTATTTTTTTCGCTTTCCTTTTATGCAAATTTCATTTTCGACTTTCTAATTTTTCCAGTGAATTTATTAATAAAAATATTTTCTATGATTTTTTTTTTATTTTTACAATTTCTGTGTAGAATATTATTTTTACATTATTATTAGTTTTCTTTTTGCCGGCTACAATTTTTGCCTAATTTTTTAAACCTTGAAACTTTAATTTGTCAAGAATTGTATGAAAAATTATTCTATTTTAAACAATTTTCTTCTCAGTGATTTTATCAACGTTATTTAAATTTTTAAAGGAATTTGAACCGTCTTAAAGCATTTATTCGAAATACTTTACTATCCAATTTTTAGAAGGGTGTGTGTATATTTAAAACAGAATAACCCCTTCCTTTCTGAAATACTGGAAATACGTTTGTGAAGATTTTTACTTGAGATTAGTCGGGAAAATGTAAGTATTATTCCATTTTTTTGTCTCGAACGGTAACTTCCAATATTAGTTTTGTTTTCAGAATTTTGCCAAATCTTTCATGCATTATGAGTGCTAAAATTGACTCCTAATAATTGACTGATAATTTAGGCTGAGTTATAAAAAAACAATGTTGAATGGTCATTTTTAATCATAAATTTCAAACGGATAACTGCGAGTCGTGGCAAATCTTTAGTTCATTGCATTGATCATGTGACATGGGTTTAATTTGGATAAGAGATAAGTAGAAACCCGATAGTTTAACAGTTGGCTCTTTACCAGGTTAAAATAGTTTTAAGAAATCAAAAAAGGGGTCAAAATTGAAATAAACCAGAACTTGTAAAGCGTGTGTCGATTAAAAATACTTGTATACGTATGCGCAAATCGTTATACGTTTTGTATATATACATCAGTCTATTTATAAGTGACAATACTGGTAAGGTCTTCAGCTTCTAATGCTACAGTTTTGCTATCGGTTTCGGTTCCGATTCTAGCTGATGGAACCCAAGTTATCATTTTCTTTTACTTTTAAAATGACGACTATATATTGGGTACAATATCATATGAAATAATCGATAGAGAATTGACTATAATGATATATACGGAATCTTGATAAATTAAAATATCATATTTAAGCATATTTTACGACTTAACAACCCCGGGCCGATCTAATTTTGTAATGAAACCTGCATCGATTTATTTATATATTTTTGGAAATAATTTCTATAAGTGTATTTATATATTTTTTAAATCACTTCTATAAATTTATTAATATATTTTTTGAAATCACTTTTATAAATTTATTTGTATATTTTTTTAAATCACTTCTATAAGTTTATTTATATATTTTTTTAAATCACTTTAATAAATTTATTTATATATTTTTTGGAAATCACTTCTATAAATTCATTTATATATTTTTTAAATCACTTCTATAAATTTATTTGTATATTTTTTTAATCACTTCTATAAATTTATTTATATATTTTTGAAATCACTTCTATAAATTTATTTATATATTCTTTAATCACTTCTATAAATTTATTTATATATATTTTTTAATCACTTCAATAAATTTATTTATATATTTTTGAAATCACTTCTATAAATTTATTTATATATTTTTGAAATCACTTCTATAAATTTATTTATATATTTTTTTAATCACTTCTATAAATTTATTTATAATTTTTTTAAATCACTTCTATAAATGTATTTATATATTTTTAAATCACGTCTATAAGTTTATTTATATATTTTTTAATCACTTCTATAAATTTATTTATATATTTTTTTAAATCAGTCCTATAAGTTCATTTATATATTTTTTTAATCACTTCTATAAATTTATTTATATATTTTTTAATCACTTCTATAAATTTATTTATATATTTTTAATCACTTCTATTAATTTATTTATATATTTTTAAATAACTTCTGTTAGTTTATTTATATATTTTTTAATCACTTCTATGAATTTATTTATATATTTTTTAAATCACTTCCATAAATTTATTTATATATTTTTTAAATCACTTCTATAAATTTATTTATATATTTTTGAAATCACTTCTATAAATGTATTTATATATTTTTTGAAATCACTTCTATAAATTTATTTATATATTGTTTAAATCACTTTTATAAATTTATTTATATATATATTTTGTTAATCACTTCTATAAATTTATTTATATATTTTTGAAATCACTTCTATAAGTTTATTTATATATTTTTGAAATCACTTCTATAAATTTATTTATATATTTTTTTAATCATTTCTATAAATTTATTTATATATTTTTTAATCACTTCTATAAATTTATTTATATATTTTTTAATCACTTCTATAAGTTTGTTTATATATTTTTGAATCACTTCTATAAATTTATTTATATATTTTTAAATCACTTCTATAAATTTATTTATATATTTTTGAAATGACTTCTATAAGTTTATTTATATATTTTTAATCACTTCTATAAGTTTATTTATATATTTTTTAAATCACTTCTATTAATTTTTTTATATATTTTTGAAATCACTTCTATAAGTTTATTTATATATTTTTGAAATCACTTCTATAAGTTTATTTATATATTTTTGAAATCACTTCTATAAATTTATTTATATATTTTTTAATCACTTCTATAAATTTATTTATATATTTGTTTAATCACTTCTATAAGTTTATTTATATATTTTTGAAATCACTTCTATAAATTTATTTATATATTTTTGAAATCACTTCTATAAGTTTATTTATATATATTTTTAATCACTTCTATAAATTTATTCATATATTTTTTAATCACTTCTATAAATTTATTTATATATTTATGAAATCACTTCTATAAATTTATTTATATATTTTTGAAATCACTTCTATAAGTTTATTTATATATTTTTTTAATCACTTCTATAAATTTATTTATATATTTTTGAAATCACTTCTATAAATTTATTTATATATTTTTAAATCACTTCTATAAATTTATTTCTATATTTTTTAATCACTTCTATAAATGTATTTATATATTTTTGAAATCATTTCTATAAATTCATGTATATATTGTTCAAATCACTTCTATAAGTTTATTTATATATTTTTAATCACTTCTATAAGTTTATTTATATATTTTTAATCACTTCTATAAATGTATTTATAAATTTTTTTAATCACTTCTATAAATTTATTTATATATTTTTGAAATCACTTCTATAAGTTTATTTATATATTTTTGAAATCACTTCTATAAATGTATTTATATATTTTTTAAATCACTTCTATAAATTTATTTATATATTTTTTTTAATTACTTCTATAAATTGGATACAATCTCAACTGGAAAGAATTTACGTGACTAAAATAGAAAATAAATTCCTAAAAAATATCGTTCGATCACGAAAACTTATTTGTTTCTTGGTGGGAAAAACGAAAACAGAACTTAGACGCCATTTGTTCTCAACTCGGAAGAATTTATGTGATTCAAATAGGAATTAATTTCTGCAAAAGTATCGTTCGATCGTAAAACACTTTAAAGTTACAATTCATAAGATTTTCCAATTTTTTTATGAGAACTTCTTAAACAAGATTCTTTGTAAACTGGTTGTACAAATATCTAAGTATATTCATTTGTTTGTACTCCAATTTGCATTAGTAAAATACTTTCAAATATTTTTTATATTTTTACATATTTATTAATATATTTTAACTCACTAAAAAAATCCGAACCCTCTCGAAGCAGTTTACGATTTAAAAGCCATATTTTTGGAGGGGGATAACACACTATTTTACGGAGCTAAGATATTTTAATAAACATAAAAATATAAACACATTTAAAAATACTTTAGTCACGTAAATTAGAGTATAAACATTAATAATATATACAATGAAAATGGCAATATAGCAAATTAATTTATTGTAATCATTTATAAATATCACTATGTCTGTTTCCATTTTTGCTTTAAAATTTTGCTTTCGGCTTTGATTTTGGCTAATGGCACACAAGTCACATTTTTTTTTACTTTTGAAATCGGGACAATATATTGGTTTTAATAGCATGAAATAATCGATAGAGAATTTACTCTATTATAACATATACGAAATCTGGATAAATTAAAATGAAGTTGCTGTACTCGTATATTTAAGCGTATTTTACGACCGGGCAACGCCGAGCGTCCGCTCACCCCCCACCCCTACGAGTTAAGATATTTTAAAGATGTAAATGCCTTGTCATTTTAGTATTGCTTGCTCATATCATAAGAAGGAAACAACACAAAGAATAGGCCTATCCGTACACCAATGGAACGATTTCATGGACCAATTCAAAGGAAGACTGTTGACTAGTAAATTACTATTTGTAAAAAATAAATCGTGGATTTCGACACAGTTTGAGCTCCTAACAATTGACAATGCAAACATTTGATATATATCTCATCATTGAATCATATGACTAAGATATTGTCGTTTTACGTTAAAATAATAGAGAAAAATTAAATATCCAATACTTTTTTATAATGAATATGACTAATTCGTAATATTGTTATGACTTTAAAAGAAACATTCATTAAACATGTTTTCAAAGAAACACCATCCATTTCTAATCATGAAAACATTTTTACATACGCTAAAGATTTTAGTCTAGTTTGTAACTATGTTTCATTTTTGTTTTGTTGTCTGTTTGTGTAAATGTCACGGATTTGTTCCTAGTCTAGGGATATCGAAACACCGCAAACATATCAATGAAAAAATAAAGAGTAAAAAAAGATAATTTGAAAAGAAAAACAAATTTTTATTAACACAGAAAAAGAAAAACAAAATCAAAATAGTAAAGAAAATGAAATGTCTAATAAGCTGTTTATAATCCATAGTGTAAGGGAGATAACTGTTTTTTAGTTATTTCTCTTTTATTAGGAGCAAATGTTTTTATAGCAATGTTTGTTTTTATCTTTTTAGACATAAATGCTTTTTGGTCAAATATAATTCAGAAAAATCTATATTTACCAATTTTTGATGAATGATTTTTCTCTGTATCTTGTTTGGTTAATCTGTTAGTTTAATGACTCGAGTTTTTTGTGTTTTTCTTCGGTCGGAGTTATAATAGGTGGTCGGCTCTCATTGCGTCCCAACCTCGTGTTATAACTGAGTTAAAAATAACGATCGTTCGCTATGTATAGTTATCGCTAGATAAGGTTCTGGAACAAACGTTTTAGAATGTTTTTTTTTTGTTCCATGTTTTGAACATCTCCAAAAAAAAAGTGTTACATTCAAATTCTTAAGTAATACTTTTTATATTATTGGTTTTAGATGCATTAAAGGTAACCAGCCACCCCTTCCCCCAGCAACTATATTGCGATGATAATTACTTACACGAGCGTGACATTACATGGCTCAAAGAAGGAGTGTGCTCTCCCAAAACACATACTTAAATCATTCGTTGACATCTATCCTGATGACACGACCATCTACGACAACACATCAAAGGCTGTAAATGACAAAGTTCTCTCTGATTCTCTCTCCTCTGATCTTGAGCGCGTGGTACAGTGGGGGAAGGGGTGGCTGGTTACCTTTAATGCATCTAAAACCAAGCACCTATCCTTACATCATCAACGCTCTGATCTCCATTTGGCATCAATTGAAATGGATGACTCTCGTCTAGGGGAGGCCCCGTGTTTTTACAAGCTTCTAGGCTTGTCCTTTACTCCTGGTCGCTGGAAAGATGGTAGGATCCTTCTACCGCTCCAGAAGATATCTCATTACTGATGCAATTCTCTATCTATATAAAAGCCAAGTACGTCCAAGGATGGAATACTGCTGCCACATATGGGCAGGAGCTGCTAAAAACAGCCTATCCTGCATTGACCGAGTACAAAATAGACTTCGTGGCTTAGTGGGGAATGCCCTTTTCTCTTCCATGCAACCTCTCTCCCACAGAAGAGACGTTGCGAGCCCATCATTGTTTTATCGTTATTACCATGGCAGGTGCTCGTCTGAGCTCCAGTCTCTGGTCCCCCTCGCCAATCTTTCACGATAAACACCCGTCTAGCTGAAACCACTGTCAAAAAATTTCCCCACTCTTTATCTATTGCTAAATCAAAACGTAGATTCCATGAACAAAGCTTCTTTCTTAGAACTTTACGCCTGTGGAACTCTTTACTGCTTGTCTGTTTCCCTCCTGACTTCAACATGGATGTCTTCAAATCCAACATAAACAAATTCCTAATGAACCGCCCTCCTAATTAATGACACTTTATCAAATCTCTAATACTAATGAATACTGCAACACTATCTCATTGATTACTGTACACAAAATAACCCTTATCCACGAATAGCTTCTGGGCCTTGATAAGTGGTGACCTTCATGTAAAAAAGACATGGAAAGCGAGATATAGTTAAACAGTGGTCTTTCTCTCTTTCTTTCCCCCTCTTTTTCTCTCTGTCTCTGTTTCTGTCTCTGTCTCTGTTTTTCTCTATATCTCCCCTCTCTCTCTCTCTCTCTCTCTCTCTCTCTCTCTCTCTCTCTCTCTCTCTCTCTCTCTATGTGAGTTTCTCTCTTTGGTCAGTGATTTGAAAAAGAACTCGTCGAATAATCCTCCCGTGTGTTCCATCTCCTTTGATCTTGATTAAGCTTTTTGAAAATAGAAATATGTTTAAATTTATGAGACACAAGGTCTCAGTCGAGAAAGATCACACATGGACACGCACAAGGATAATTTCTAGATATAAAACGATGACTACAATTTCTGAACCTTTATGTTCATGTAACGATTAGATATTCTATGCATATAATATGCTGCATCTAACAGTTAGATATTATACGCATATAATATGTTGGATTTTTGCATGTATGACATACAAACTATATCTGAAAGAAATATCAGTTTTATGTAAAATAAGGTTCTTAACACTTGAAATTTTAGATATAGGTTCCGTGGACATGGATCTACCTTAATAACTTGATTTGAGCCCAAAATAATAAATGTTAAGGGGACATAATAGGGTCAAATTAAAAAAAAGTGACCGCTTTTTTTTTGCTCAACATACACCTCCAAACACCCGGGCAACACCGGGCTGAAATGCTAGCTGTTTATATTTTTACTTTTGCCTTCAATTCTGTTTAATAATGGATATTCCTGATACCCCGCAGAAATGTTATCCGCTTCAGTTTTTCAGGGTAAAAGCCAAATCCATTATTTAGAGCATCCATTTGAATTCCTTATCTCCCTCTTTAGGAGCCTTCCTGTCCAAGGTCAAGAATAAATCCAATTGTTCGTAGTCCGAGGATTTTAAAGTTCCTACAAAGACACATTGAAAGGCATATTTGTTTTCGCTACGGATTTATTTGATGCTACGCATATTATCGAGAATGGAACCAGCAGGAAGATTGATTTCAATCGACATTTGAAACGACCGTCGAAAAGCTTCAAATAGTATTGCTTGCAATCACGCAAACCATAAATGATATAAAATCCTTATGTATATGTTATCAAATATTAGGTACCTCGATATACGCTTTTGTGTAATCGGCATTGAACATTATATATATATATATATATATATATATATATATATATATATATATATATATATATATTGTGTGTGTGTGTGTGTGTGTGTGTGTGGTGTATGTAATTATATAAAGAAAAGTTATTTCATATAGTTGTGATAAATACCTCGATAAATGTTCTTGCGTAACCGTAACCAAAAATTACACACACATACAAACACACACACCCATATGTGTGTATGTGTGATAATATAAAGAACAGTTATTTTATATAGTTTTAGTCGATTTTCACTTAATGTATGTTTATCTGATGACCACAATACTCTGACGATGAGATTTTGTGTTTACTAGAATTTGTTTAAAATATTTTTTGGTTAATTTTGGCAAATGTGTCAGATATTTTTGTTTATAAAAACAATATATATATGATGGACTTTCCCGTCGATTTCGACGTATGAGGTTCAGACACCCCATATTTCTAAAACTCATTTATGCTTTTGCCTCTGATGACTTTTTAGTCCAGCAAGGGACTTGCAGACAAGGCCACAAATAGAACATTAATGTGGATTTAATGCTGCAGATATTGGTTCGGCTGGTAGTCGTTTTGCTCTTACTCTGTTTTCTTTCAGTTGCCTTAAGCTTTCAGATTGAAACCTCTGGAGACCTTTAAAACACCTTGATCTCCATCCTTTTCACCTCATAGAGATTCACCTCATCTTCAAGACTCCTGTATGGTATGTTCACTGCAGACAAGTTACTCTTCAACTTGTCCTTGTACCTAAGCCAAGGACGTCCGACAATTCTTTTACCACCCTCAAATTGACTGTACATCGCAATTTTTGGAATTCTGTCATCGGGAATCCTCAATACATGACCAGCTCACCGCAATTGCGATTGAATAAGAATAATTCAATGCCAGATATTTTGCATTTTGTGAATAATTCGGCATTTGATACCTTGTCGCGGAGGCTAAGACCACATATGGAGCGTAGACAGCTTTTGTGGAAAAAATATATATATATATAATATATATATATATATATATATATATATATATATATATATATATATATACTGTGCGGGTCAGAAGTGTTTGCAAGACGTATATACTGATAAATTAATGCTTCAATATTTTCCATTAGATGTAGCTTTCAACTTCCTCAATGGTCTTTCCATCAACATTTATTGACGACTTGGCAGCGTGTTGGTTTAACATCACCTTGATCTTCCCAAGATGCATGATGAGGCCAACCTATTTGCTCTTAGAGTGGATATCGTTTAGAATGTCAATTAGTTCATGAGGAGAGTGTGCCATAAGTACTATATCATTAGGAAAGATGACATGGGACAGGTATTCGCCATCAATGCTGACTCCCCTGCCCTCCCACTTAATCCGACTGATTATCGTATCCTGAAGACAGGCTGTGAAGAGTTTTGGTAAGATGTTGTCACCTTGTCTTGCTTCACTCTTCAACTTGATCTTGTTGCATCACTATACAGGTCTTTCAACAAAGTGATGTATATATAGTAAACTTCTTGATTCTTAAGGCATTGAACAATGGATCAAACTCTATTAAGTCGAAAGCCTTTTCATAACCCATCAGGGCAAAGCACAGTGGAACTTTGTATTCGTTGGTTTTCTCTTGCGGTTGACTGACGGCCTTGATATAGTCGATGGTGGAGTGAAATTGTTCTGAAACCTGCTTGTTCTCGTTGTCTAGTGTCCGTAGCAAGACTTGAGAGAATATCTTGTATGTCACTGGGAGAAGGCTGATTAGCCGATAGTTCTTAATATCTGCAGTGGCTCCTTTCTTATGAATGATGACCACTGATGCATTCCTACATTCATCTGGAACTTTTCCACTAGAGAGGTAGTCTTGTAAACATCTCAACGATGGGTTTAGCAAAACCATCCTCTCCTGCAGGCTTGCTTGACTTCAGCTGCTTAATAACTGCTCTCACTTCCGATGGGGGATGGGTGGAGGATGTTCCTCAGATTTGTTCAGTGTATGAAGAGTTGGAGTGTGTCCTGGCAGTCTGGTGGCATAGAGGTAAGCATAGAACTCGTCGCACCTTGAAACAATTCTGTCTAGGTTATGAATGAGAGTGCCATCTTCTTTGAGATAGGTGATGTTTCTGCTGAGACGCTGCCTTTTTTTGATGGACTTAATGTTTTTGTTTATTTCATGGGCTTGTAGTATTTGTTGTTCATTAAAGTTTCAAATTTCTTTTACAATTATGTGTTTCAAAGTCTTGCCTATCTCAATGTATTCGATGTACACTTGTATCATCTCTTTTCATCTGTTGTCGTTTCTCTCTCAGCTGTTTTGTAATTGTAGACAGTTTGTCTGGTTTCTGTAGTTTGTATTAACCAGCTGTTTCCAGTGCGGCCAAGCTGATCTCTGATATCACTTTGTTGTAGTCAGTGTTGGACCTTCTGGTGTTGTCAGCGCCTCAAATATGTTGGATAGTAGCAGCTGGAAATGTGATGACCTGTCTGATAGACCCTGGGTGTTTGGTTTCTTGTGTCACTTGATAAGCTTTGTCCTCTCTGGCTTGTTGTCTATGGTTAGAGACATTCTGATCATTTGGTGGTTACTCCCTGTGTTTAACCTTTTTATGACAGAAACATCAGTCACATTGTGTGGCCTGTTGGTAAGGAAGAAGTCAATTTCATTCTTTATGGTGCCATTAGGGGATATCCAAGCCCAGCGTCTGTTTGTTTTTTTTCTTGAAGAACATGTCTATGATCTTTTACTGGTGGTGTTCTGCAAAATTAACAAGGATGTCACCTCTGCTATTCGTTGTTCCATAACCGTATGGACCAGTATTTGATTCAAATGTATTTCTATTCCAACTTTGGAATTGAAATCCCCCATTAAGTTGGTGTGATTGGATTTGCTGGTAAAAAGAAGTTTATCAACATCTTCATAGAGAATCTACACCTCTTCATCAGTATAGCCTGTTGTTGGAAGGTAAACCTGGATGACGTTAATGAGGTATCCCTTGTTGATCTGTATGGTGAGCTTTGCCACTGTTTGAAACACCATTGCGTCTGGTTTCACACACTCCTATAACATCACATTTGATCTTCAGTAGTTCATCCTCTAATTCGGTGGCTCTAACATCAATAGACAGTGACCTCGTGTTGTACGTTCCAATGTCCAATTTCCAATAGCAGCCTGACTCCAGAGATTTTTAGCACCCTCTTTCCTGTTGCTCTGCCGCTTGCTGCCGGAAACGTTGGCTCTAGAACTGCTGGGGACTGAGGGTCGTTTCTTATTCTTGTACATCATATTCCTGGGGGTTTGCCATATTCGCCACGCTTGGCCTGCCGGTTGTCAAGGGTATTTAACACATACCTCGTGGAGTTTTCTAGATGGCACTTGGTGCTCATCCGTCCTAAAATAGGATTTATTTTTAGTCCTGCTGGGTGTCTAGCCACCCTCCTCATCAACAAGCTTAATGGCGATGCCGGTTTAGTCGCCGGCAACCAAACCATGGACAGATGGTTCTACTCTCAATCGGCAAACAGTAAAGTTTAGAAAAGTCCAAGACCCAATATCTAAATGAATAAAATCAAAAACAAGCCCTGTTCTTTCTGACCAACGTAGCTGTTCTTGTTGTTGATTTTTAAAAATAAAAAATCTCCTTCTACTCTCAACCAGCCAAACAGTAAAGTAAAGAAAAGTTTAAGATTCCAATATCAAAATAAAGAAAAAACCTTGTTATTCCTTCAAGATAAAGTAAATACAAGTATATAAGATTTTATTTGTGAGTTCTATGAGAAGAAACATCAACAAAAGAGTTGTAACACTTTTTTTACCTAGGCATTTCGCAGCGTAATATATTTCATCAGAAACTGCTTTCTACTCTCCTGATGCAAAATGCCGAGGAAGCGAAATACCGAGGAAGCAATAGCGTTTATATGCTCCAACCCAATAGATTGAGCCTAAAATAGCCGATAGGGTTGATTACCGATCACCTACCGATTCATCAATATATATACAATAGTTATCTACGCATAAATGTTTCGCCATACTACGTCTCATTGGGGTGACCGGCTGTCAGGAATCAATCGAATCTACCAACCGAACTATTTACCGCACACACTATATATATATATATATATATATATATATATATATATATATATATATATATATATATATATATATATATATATAAAGCACGTTATCTCTATGTGTGCATTGTTTCTGTGTGTGTGAATTTCTTCTCTATGGTCTCCGAAACAGACGATTGTTTTTAGATTTCACGTATGGGTATTTTATGAGGCCGGAAGTGTTATTGGATAGGTTTTGCACCGGAGTGCATCTGATAAGTATCGAAAATTGATAATCAGAAAATCTGGGTAAAAAATGAGCTGTCCGATTTTATATATATATACATACATATATAACTACTTAATTTACTCACATAAAATTAATATACGAAAGTATAGATTTATGTGTAAACTTTAAGTATTTACTTCAAAAGTGCTCAATACGTAGGTAGAGCTAGTTAGTAATTTATAAAGCTACACTGAATATTCCGCGTTTCATCCACTCTAGGACTCCTTAGGCGCATAAGCCTGGGGAGTCCTAGAGTGGATGAAACGCGGAATATTCAGTGTAGTTTATCGCCATATATATTTTATAAATTACTATATATATATATATATATATATATATATATATATATATATATATATATATATATATAGAACTGCCTGTGCAAGTTCAACTCACTATACTTAAATCCACGCACAAGTACCTCCTTGATCTTTCTTTACTTGTTTTACTTGTAATGAATTTTTACATGCATCTCTCAACTTAAAGTCCACTGGCGATTTACGTTTTGACGACGCATACAAGTTTAATAAACTAGAAGTATGTAGTTCGAACTATGCACAGTACTGTCCCTTTAACTTATCTTTACATCGTTTCAATTGTCCAATCGACACGAAAGTCATGATTCGGTGGAGTTAGGGGCTTTCTAGGAGAGCATTGTTTGCTTCGAGTGGAGATTAGAAAAGGGGTTCCAAAAAATGCTTTACCTCAAAATCTAGCAAGTAACCGCGACTGACGAAATGTTCATTTAATAGTAATAACATTAATGGCAATAAACCAGCTTTATCAAAAATGATGATTATATAAATCGGTTTTCCACCTCCGTCAGCATGGATGTTGCATGCTGGAATGTACGAACATTATTTGAAAATGAGTTTTTTGAAATGCCTACACCACAGAACTGCTCTGTTAGCCAATGAACTTTCTCTGTATGACAATGACATTTCTGGTCTTTCTAACACATGTCTTGCTTATCACTATCAACTCAAGAAAAAAGCTGTGGTTATACTTTATTTTAGAAGGGACCACCTGCTGATGAAGCGAAAGAACACTGTGTAGGTTTTGCGATCAAATCCTTTCTCTTAAAATCTCGACAGAACTGCCAGTGGTAAATCAGAACGTATTATTTTTTACGTCTCTCTTCGAGACAAAAACATTTTTCACAATCGTGTATGTTTATGCCCCAATCATGAACAAACATACTCTCTTTTTATGATGAAGTAAGACAACCATTTCTCAATATCCCTGATGATTATAAGAGTATTCTACTTGGCGATTTGAATGCGAGTGTGAGGAGGAATTTTAAAATTTAGAAATGTTTACGTTCATATAGATTAGAAACTGCAAACAGCAATGGCCTTTTATAATTTCGCAAAGGGCACAATCTCGTGGTTGTAAACACGTAAAAAAAACAAATACGAAGGCACATGGTAGCAACCAGGCTCTAGATAGTGGTATATGATATGTTATTGTTCGCCGCCGTGATCAACAAGATCTGCACCATGGTTTAGTTATGAGAGGCGCTCAATTTTTGGCGAATGACACCACACCACGTGCAAAAACGCTTGATGTCTCAAAATCTGTTGATCTTCTTTAAAAAAGATCTTTTAAAACGTACGTACTTCTACTGAACTGGATGAAATAAATGCATGGAATGATTTTCAAGTGATAACACTTTCTGAAAAAAGAAGTTCCAAGACAGGTTTGCTGAAAATTATTAGCAAATTGATGCATTCTTTGAAACAAAATGCAATCTTTTTCGAAAAACCTTGTCATACAAAAGGCTTCATCAGAGCAAAAATGGAAGCTACAAAAGCATACAATGATTTCCAAAAAGTTGCACAAACGAGTATGTGCGAAATTCAAAATCTGTGTGGGCCCAGAAAAGCAAAAGAAGCACAACTCGCAACAAGCAGCAAAAACTGGAGATTGTTTTCTAAAATAATCAAAGAGCTCTGTTGACCGCGGCAATTAACTTCTGCTCCTCTCAAATGAAAAGACGGTAATACCTTAAGACAACCAGAAGATATAAAGAAGCAATGGTCTTAACATTATAGCGAACTCTTACCAGTCGTGTTGCAGTCGGACTGCGGAGTTTTAGGGGCATATCTTAGCTGTCTTTTTTTCGAGGGGTATTTTCAAAAATTATTCTAAATAGATAAGTCTACACAATTGTCAATGGCATACTACGTTTTCGTGCAAACTGTGGCACTGTGGACATGATTTTCAGTGCTCGGCAATTGCAGGAGTGCAAATAACAAAATCTCCGTTGTATCAATGTTTTATTGACTTATCAAAAGCTTTTGATTCCATAAACAGATCAACTCTTTGGAAGATCTTACTGAATTGGGCTGCCCTGAGAGATTTGTGGTTCTGATTCGTTGTCTTTGCGATGTAATGAAGGCTAGTTACAACTGTGCTCCATCGTAGGAAATGCCTATCACCAATTGGGTCAAACAGTTACATTTCTCCCCTCATTTTTTAAGTATTTACTTTGCTATTGTCTTTCTGGTGGCCTTCTATGGACACTCAACAGTATTTATATCAGATATCGGACATTTATATGTATATAATGTCTGTAGACTACTTTCTTAAACAAAGGCCTCTTTTGTATTGATGAGGGAGCTGCTCTCTGCGGATGAATATTATATCATTTTATATTCTAAAGATTAGTTGCAATGCTTAATGAACCATTTGCTACCTGCATCTAACTCGTTCAGTTTAATGACTAACCTAAAATAGACAGACGTCATGTATGACCCAGCACCCGGATCCCTTATACGAAACCAACAATCTTCGATGAATGTAATAAGTTAGATGCAGTGCACTCTGTATCTAGGCAGTGTCTTCTCTGAATGATCCAGATTCGACAGAGAAAACTTCGTTCGCATTGAAAGGGCTCATTGGTTTCCTTCAGCACATAAAATGTGTTTGGTCCCAGCATGGTATTAAGTTACGAAAATCATTGTTTTGACAACCCTCCTGTAAATAAACAAAACATGGACACTCTATAAACGCCAACTAAAACTTGAGGGTTTCTATCAACTGTGTTTAATACCATTAAACTATACCAATATATATATATATATATATATATTATATTACCAATTGCAGTTTTATGTCTCAGATACAGAAGTATTAGGGAAAGCAAGACTACCAAGCATTCGGTCGATGGTAACAAAAAGTTGCCTTTGATGGGTTGGTCACATTGTGCGTATGAATGACGGTCATCTGTCAAGGCAATTATTCTATGGGAAAATGTGGCAAGTGCATCAAAACCGAAGAGGCTAAAGGACACGTTCTTATTTGTAACAATCTGGATTATCCGTGGACAAATAGGAAAAATGGCTTTAGATAAAAGTAAATGGTGAAAATAGCCGTATGCAGTACAGCACCTACAAATGTTTGATTCGCAAAGTCAAACAGGGTCCAGCACTGAGTTCGCAAAGTCACCACGCTGTGACACACATAGAAAAGCGTGCCTATCACTTGCTGGCCTCAAAAGCCATTTGCTTAAATGTGCAAAACCTATCTTGCATGCCATTAATTTCACTACAAACAAAACTGATCGAGTGAACCAATTCTGTTGCGAAATTTGTCGCAGTTTAACTGACCTGAAAAGTCACCTACGAACACATGCAATTTGAGGGTAAAAGAAGGGGAAGGGCACATAAAATAAAGTGAGTAATCCTACTCAAAACTGAGAAGACTAGCGTGGTTTGACGAGAAACTGTTTCAAGTTAAACATGGAAAAACTTAACGATTACATACTCATTACAAGCTGCCTGGATTGCTATTATGATTTTTCGAAGAGCACTGCATTATCGCTAATGACAACCGATGATCTCCCTTACTAGCGTACTCAACTTACGAAGATGAGGTGTGTATGCTTATCGAAGATAAAATCTTGATAGCAGTAATAACGACTTTAAAGGTGTCTACTCTGAGGCATGGGTTGCGCAACAAAAAGCACGCCTCTCCTGAACTGGCATTACTTGAATCTAGTAGCAAAGAGAAGTCAAAGATATCTAGACACAATTCCAAGATTAGCACAGAGCCCTTCAATATACAGCACTTTGTACTGGCCATGTTGAATGTCGCTAAACATCGGGGATCTTACATGTTGGTGTTGTTATACTGTAGCTGATTCTGAAGAATATAAAATATATGATGCCATCATACATAACTATATGCATCTCTGATAAATCAATAACTCCAAAAATGTGTATTACCTATATCTATTTACTCACCAGTGTATATTCAGATATACATATGTGCGTGTGTTTGTGTGTTTGTATGCATGTATGTAGATATGCTTGCAATGTTTATTTACAGGCACGTGTTTCTTAGAAGCTGAAGAATACAAGAACGAGATAAATACTCAAAGAAGAAACTTGAAGGATCTAAAAATGAAACAAACAGATCAAAGAAAAGAAATCAACAAAAAGAAACAATAATGAAATCGAAATGTAATTCGATTTGAGTATTTTAGCCGTTGTTGCTTTAGAATGCGTTAGGTTTCATTTAGAGATTTCTCAAGTATCACTGTTTATCTTGAAGCTATAATTTTGTGGTTGCGACGGGGGGATTAAACATATCTCGTCGACGCGTTCGATATATACGTTCAATGTTTTCTTCTTTCGTCACAAAAAGGAGAAACCATTTTGCTTACACGATTTAAACTTGCGTGTGCAGCTTCTAAGCATATTATGCAGTAAAATGCCAACCACATAATTTATATACATGCATATAGAAAGATATAGATGTGCATATATATGTATATATATACATATATATATATATATATATATATATATATATATATATATATATATATATATATATATATGTATATATACATAAACATGAAAAGATGAAAAGATACCCATTTAAACGTCATATTCATTTAAAATATTAATTATTTAAAAGGGTATTGTAGTTTTCTTGGAGCATGCATATCAGAGAAAACCTGGGAAATGGAAATATTTGCCAAAAGGATCTCTAAAACATGTTGAAATTCCGGCGTAATATTAAAATTTAATTATCGATGGAGAAAGCTTAGTTTTTGCTTAAGATCGATTATTCAATCTTTAGTTTTTGTTTCGTACAATCAGGTATGCTTCCGCATTGTTACAACTTTTCTTTTTTCGTTTCTTTCTCGTAAGAAACATCACAGTGAGAGTGACATGTACCGGAACGTCCTTTTTATCAAGCAGTCAGTGAGTCTCTAAAGCACACGTTTATTTGTCAAGATGAAGCGATTCTCTCTTTCTCTCTTTCTCTCTTTCTCTCTCTCTCTCTCTCTCTCTCTCTATATATATATATATATATATATATATATATATATATATATATCATTCCCAACAAAAGCTATTATTGGCTAAAATGCCGATTAACAAATACGCTTTTTCGATATTCTGGCCAGAGATACAATATGAATAAACTTATGAACCGTAAAGAAACATGTATTGTATCTTTTCGGTAAGATTTTGTTTTCGTGCATACGTTTCAATAAATGTAGACGTTTCGTGTTGTGGAAAAACACGTGCGAACAAACACAACATCCTTTTTCACTATGAGTCAGATGAAGATTACAGGAAGGACATTTGTGTATGTAGATTTTAGCTTTTATTTTCGTATGATATGCATTTAGATATTCGGGTAATTTGGTTTCTTGTGAAATCAGCATAACCTAAACCGATTCTGTAATTTACAGGTGTTTGCTGTCATGAGATGAAGACAGCTTGTTTTGGTTTTTAGTTTTCATGCATTTAGTTTTGAGCGTGTTGATAGCAAGATCAACTATGTCAAGCACTTCACAAGATTATTCAGAAATAACTACAAACCAAGATAATAGTTACAGCTACGTCATTCGCATAACTCAGTTTAGACAAAAGATGGCAATAATCGAACAACCAGAGCAATATTATTGGTCTTATACAAAATAGACTTACAATATGATAAAATACTAATATCTACTCGCCGATACCCCCTTACGTATTGTTTGAATGTAAAAATCCATTTAGACTTTCAGGCGGTCAATTCACGAACATTATTTCAAGTGGTGTATACCTTTTTTATATTGTAGTCTCCAAAGTTCTGCGTTAAAAGATCATTTCTAAGTCTTATTTCCAAGGTTTCGATTTAATATCACTTAGAGGTGTTCAGTATTTGGTGAATACTTTGCTAAGGAATCTTTTGAATACCGTTTTGATGTAATCCATTATGTGTGTTTTAGCAATGTGTCAAGGATCTCCCGTTAAATATGAGGCGAGTAGAACCGCTAATATCTAATTTGGTTAGTTAAAGATAAGAGGAAATGAAATTCAGTTAGAGTTAGCTTGGTAACATCGAGGTTAGCTTTAATTGATTGTTGGAATTGATAGAAACAGATGTGGCGTCAAATTACTGAACGAGGGAGAGTGAGCCAGTGATTGTGTCTGTTCCTTGAAAGCACGAGAATTATGAACATGACGTTTGAAAAATGTTCTGTTATTACCAGTCTCACTCTGCCTATCGAAACCCTACAGATCAGTGATTTGAAATAAAAGGTCCAGAACAGTAAATCTCTTGTCTTGAGTTAGTTCTGTTTCGGCGTATGAGAAAATTGATGACATATGGCAATTCCCTAGTCTGAAAAGATGACTTGAAAGTCTAGGGCGCTTGATTGTGAAATTGCATTTTCGTCGGTATGCCACGTAAAATTTTAAATGTATGTCGTCGGTTTCTTATTTAATTTATAAACTGCATATTTATCTTTAAGTTCTGATTTTTTTAGATGAGGACTGATTGTTTATATTACTTGTATTGGTTGGATTATTGTTCTTATCTTGAGTATTGTTTGTGCAACGTGTTGATTTGGTTTAGTCTTCACCGGCTTCACACATGTTGGTTGTTGTTTGGAAAAAAATGGAAAAAAGTTACTGGCTCCGTAGATAGTTTTGTATTCCTTGAGTTAGTCTCTTTTTTATGATTATGGTTTCGTATGTGTGAAATAATTGGTTGACAAGGAGGAGGGAAACTCTAATAAGGATCGACAGGGGATTATGTCCCTTGCATCGTCAAAATTTTAAGAGTATACAATTTTTGTTTTTTGTAGAATTAGAGGCTCCCAAATGCTATTAAACTCTAGGCTTGGTCTGTTTAGTATTGTTTTGACCTCATTCCACAAAGGGAAGAGTATTCCTTTTTCTTTCCATATGTGATCAGCTAGTCTTGACTTTTCGACCTTTCCCCCTGTCACAGCTTTACGGTGTTCTTCTAGCCTTA
Organism: Euprymna scolopes; assembly: GCF_053919585.1. NCBI lineage: Eukaryota > Metazoa > Mollusca > Cephalopoda > Sepiida > Sepiolidae > Euprymna > Euprymna scolopes. The sequence continues at coordinate 36,345,280 of NC_136518.1, read as the reverse complement.
TCTTTAGGGGGTCACCGGTCTCACCCTTGTAGAGTTTTCCGCTTTGCCTTAAATCTCAGATACACAGTTTTTGTCATGAGATTTTAGGTCGGGGACATCATTCGTACGAGGTGTTTTTTAAGAGTCGAATCATTCCTGAATATTGTTGGATCGCATTTTTTTTTTCGGAAAGACCCTTTATATATGGTGTGCACACTATGACAAGTTTTCGACTATTGCCTTTTGGTGTTTGCTCTAGGTTTTCCGGAGTCGATGTAACGCTTTTTGCATATTTATCTTTCTAACACGTTCATGTGTAAAAACACATCATTTTGTCACGCTTAATTATAAAATCACATTATCATCAGTCAGTGACGTTTAGTTTCAAAATCACATTATCATCAGTCAGTGACGTTTAATTATAAAATCACATTATCATCAGTCAGTGACGTTTAGTTTCAAAATCACATTATCATCAGTCAGTGACGTTTAATTATAAAATCACATTATCATCAGTCAGTGACGTTTAGTTTCAAAATCACATTATCATCAGTCAGTGACGTTTAATTATAAAATCACATTTATGTCTGCCTGACACACTTAATTTTAAAACTACATTTACGTCAACCTTTCATGCTTAATTTTAAAAGCATATTTATGTGTGTCTGTCATATGGTTTCGAAACCGCATTTTCCTCAGTCTGTCACGCTTAAGTATAAAAAGAAGTATAGTACGTAGATTAGTTCCTTTTTTAAATACAATTTTTATCACGTAAATGCGCAGTTGGGATGGACAAATTATTCTTGCTTTGTTTTCCTCAAAGCTTCCTGTATCAAACGAACTCTCATGATCTTGCCTAAAGTTCATAAATAACAAAAGCCATTTCTTATGTTTATTTATTGGGTCCAAATCCCACCGGTTATCACACAGTATTGTGTCAATCAATCGCTATTGTTTCGCTCTGGCTAACTGGACGGAGAAGATAGAGCCCACGTGCAGTTTTGATTTTATTTCGCGCAGTTTTGATTTTCTTTCGCGCCATCTCGCTTTCCTTAGACTCGGAAAATCGTGGAGCAATTGTATTTTATATTTCCTTCATGAACGGTTTTTTGTTCGTTTTTTCTTGACTCTACAAAACCACGTGAGCATTATCGTTGCTAGACAATAGATTTGGGAGATTTAAGAACAAGATCACATTGTTATTTTATTGTATTTCAGCCGGAACTTAAGGTGGTCTTTACTATTAAATGTTGGGGCGTAAAAATTCGGACAAACATATCGGATGATCTGATAGATGCACAAAATCTCGTCATTTTCGTTCTATTTGTTTCTATTCAATGAAAAATTAATTTCGCTCCATAAAAATACAAAAAAATAAAAAGATGAATGAATTTTTATCTTATCTTAGAAGTTTTGATGACTAAGTTTTGGGAGTAGGCGCTGGTTGCAATATGAGATGGACAGGATGGTCGTGCTTTCTGTAAAGGGTTACGTCTTGGGTTTTTGTGTGTTGTTAAGTGTTAATAGATTGCGCTTAGAGGAGAGAACAGGTGGCATGAGACACGGCGGAAAATAGTGGTACGCATCATTACGATATATGTGCTTTCTTTGAAGACACGTTCTCCTAATCAGCATTTAAACTTATATACGGCATTACAAGTGCAAAGTAATTTTTCCCCCGACATAGGGTTATTTTTATTAGTGCCGACTTATCCTTAAAGCATTGCTCATTCGACCTCCCCCATAGAAAACGAACATCAAATATCAGACCGGGTTTGGGGATGGAGACGGCGTACTCAAATGTTTATAGGCGCATTATCTGAACATTCACTATAACACAGTTCCTAAAGACGACCAATGTGAGTACGTTCGGCAAATTTCTTTTCTTCTCTCATGGAAAACGCGAAGATGTTAGCCCGTCATATTGAAAAAAAATGGTCAAATAAAGAATATGAAGAGCTTAGAGCTTATATTCAACAAGACAGATATATATATATATATATATATATATATATATATATATATATATATATATATATATATATATACAGAGAGAGAGAGAAAGAGAGGGATACAGATATAGATATGAAAAAAAGTCAAATGGTGAAAAATAAAATTTACATTGTTTATTAGTTTATCAAATGTTCAAACAGAAATATAATATTTTTTATTCCTTACTTTCAAAAATTGATTATTCTCTACAGAAGAAACAACTAGCAAAATAACAGTTTACAATTACAAGTTTGCATAAGTTTGAAAATGTTGAAAAATGTAACTAATAGAATCGATACTATTTGTTGAAAAGAAATTTTTTCAGGAAAATTGGTTAGAAAAAATAATGTTCGCAGAAACATTTTCTTAATAGTCAAGAGAAGTCCAGCAATGAAGTGTATAAATAATATAACTGTTATTTTGAATCATTGAGTAGTTTTCATTTTCTCGCTCTGTTTTCCTGTATCTCTTTCTCTCTCAGTCATGCTGTCTATTTCTCTCTCTCTCTCTCTCTCTCTCTCTCTCTCTCTCTCTCTCTCTCTCTCTCTCTCTCACTCACTCTCTCTTTCTATATATATATATATATATATATATATATATATTTGGCTCGGTTTTCTCTACTCACCTGTCTACTTTTATCTATCTTTGTTATTCGCTCGCCCACCATCTATTTCCCCTCTCTCTTTCTCTCTGTCTCTCTCTCTTTTTATATATATAGAGAGAGATAGAGAAAAAGAAAGATAGAGAGAGAAAGAGAGAAAGAGAGAGAGAAAGAGAGCTTTCGTAAAAGCTGATAAATCTAATAATTTTCATATAGTAAATAAACAAGAGTATAACAAATTAATCGCAGAAAACATTACTGAAGACAACAATAAATATTAATAGAATAATATGGATATACTAAATGTTGAACAAATCACCGATAGACTAAAAATTAGCGACAAAATTAGTAAGCTAAAACCTATAGAACCCTACATTTTATTTAAAAACCATAAATGTAATGTTAAAAATAACCTTAGAATTCACTTGATTAATCTGATTATTCTAGAGATAGGTAGAATTAGTAAAACTATTTGAGGGTAAATTAATCAAATCAAATGAAGCCTAGAATTTAACTAGTGGGCGAATATTGCTAAAGCAATTAATTGGCTTAGAAGCATCGAAAACAAAAATTAATGAACCTTCTTAAAATTTGACATTGTGATTTTTTATCCATCCATATCTGAAGAACTCTTCAACACGGTCGTGGGGTTTTCAGAGATACCTCCAAATATTAAATCACATCATTAAAAAAAAATCAAAAGACCAATGATAACGACCAAAAGAGAAAAGCTCCTTTGATCTGGCTATGGAAGGCTTGACTCTGTCTGCTATTCATTTATTCATCCTCACAAATATATTTGAATCACAGATATTGGATATCAGTTCGATGGATTAGCTATAATAAAAGATTCTAACAAAGTCAGGGGTGATATTTTCGGACAATTATATACATGGAAATAAAAAGTTAGGCCTAAGAGTAGACATACCGTCTAATATAAAAATAACTAATTTGTTAGATGTCACTGTAAATTTCAATAAAAATATTTACGCGTCATACTTTAAATATAAGATCAATATAATTTAGATGAATCCAAAGTCTAATTAACCTCCTAAATTATAAAACAGATTCATAACTCTATCGGAAGTATACTTAGCAATAATCCTAGCAAAAAAAGTATTTATAAGTTACACAACATTTACAGCACAGCTCTAAAAAGTAGAAGTTTCTATGATATCGAAATTAAATTTAAACAATACCAATAGTTATAAGACTAAAATGGAAGAAAAATAAACATAATTTGATATACATCGTCTTTATAATAAGATACCAACAACTAAACTTGGCAAGAAATTTCTAGATCTCATCGAAAATCACTTTCCTGTAACAAAACCCTAACAGAAAGGTTTCAATAAAAACAACTTAAAACTACTTTGTAGTTGCTGTGGAAACTTAAAGATGATAATTAAAAAAAAAAAAAGAAAATATCAATTGGAGAAAAATAATAACAAAATGAGTTAGAAAAGTGCCAATAAATATAACACAAAAATAGTTTTTATTTTCATAACTTAATATATATATATATATATATATATATATATATATATATATATATATATATATATATATAATTTGTCATTTTTTCTTTACATCTCTCTTCCTCTCTCTTTCTCTCACTGAAACTTTCTTTCGCGTGCTTTATCTCTTATTTTTTTTTATCAAACGCACATAGTATTTGTTCTCATCTTTTTCTCACAATTACCTCTCTTTCTTACACACACACCCTTTTTGTTGTTACTTTCTTTCTCTCTCTCTCTCTCTCTCTCTCTATCTATCTATCTATCTATCTATCTTTTTCCCTCCCTTGCTTTTTCATGAATTTCACTTTCCACAAATTCTCCTTTTTCATCTCTCATTATTTTATTAGTTTGTAACTTTTAATCTATGCACAAGTTCAATCCTTATTTAGCAAGCGACTTTTTATATGACGTTACTCGCCCACCCGCCTCAATTATCGAGATCCGATTAAACATTATCGATCAGAACCAACTAAAGCTAAGAAACAAATTCTGTTTATCGATCCGCGCTCGTAAGATTATCGAAAAAAAACAAAAAGCATTTTTCCAATGAGAACATACAAGAGGAAAATTGCTAATGAATAACATTGATAGAATATAGAATTGATAAACTTTACAACGGAATAAGTATATACATACATGTGTGTGTGTGTGTACGATGCTTTAAAATAAAGTTAGTATTTCCGTATATGTATGATATATTTATATATGCAATTATTGAAGAATAATAAAGGCAACCATGATGACGATGTAAGAATGGTAACTGCAGGAAGATGACGGATTGAAACCTGAGTGTGCTAAATTTGAATCCAGTTCATTCTGCAGGAACACTGTCACTTAAAGACGGTTACCTTCACAGGATCCTTCCTGTAAGTACCTGATATACTTCTAGAAAGAATTCGTTAATATTAGGTTGGTGCAAAACTAATGTCGTTTTTTTGACATGAAGTTTTGAGCCATTGCTCAAAACAACGAGATATCATAAAAAAAAGCTGACTGAGAAGCCATCAGGGATCTCATCAGAGACGCTCCATGACGAAATATCTTTTCACTTCCTGCCGAACAGTGCGCAAATTACACCCCTGAATGGTTCAAGACAGCAATATAAGCACATGTTCCCACGCGGAAGTTTTTTAGCAATCCTCACTCTCCCCAATGGTTTTCTTCTACTTGTGCAGCTGCCATCGTGCAAAAGCAGCATGCGTTCCGCAGATTTAACCGATATAGGTCCAGTTCAAGCAGACAGAAGTATATAGAAGCCAGAAATAACTGTAAGAAAGAAATAGCAACAGCTAAGAGAGAATTTACTGAAACCACCAAAAAAACACATCGAAGCACAGAGATTAGGAACCCGTGATTTCTGCAAAATCTACAACAGTAAAGTAAATAATGGGCAATCAACAATCCTCCCACTATCTAACAATCATGAGGTTGTTTGCTCAGCAACCGAGAAGGCTAACATGCTTGCCAGTCGGTTTGCCTCAAACTCCACACTGGACCCTGCTAACCACCCCCTCCCGGATTTTCCTTTGCGGACAGACGCTACACTAGACGATCTGAAAATCACCCCTTCTCAGGTGCATGCTATCATAAAAAATTTTGACACTTCAAAAGATGTGGACCTGATCTCATCACGCCTGTGCTATTAAACAAGTGCTCCGCCGAAGTAGCTCCGGTTCTCTAAAAACTTTACAACAAATGCATTAATGAAGCTTGCTTTCCAGCCTGCTGGAAAACTGCTTCTGTGGTACCAGTTTTCAAGAATTTTGGCGAAAAAACTGACCTAGAAAATTACCACCCATTAGCCTCCTCCCACTTTTCGCTAAAATATTTGAGTCTATAATTAACCAAACTCTAGTCCATCACCTTATAGATGCTAAACTTCTGACCGACCAACAATATGGATTTAAGCAAACACGTTCCACGACAGACATCCTAACTGTAATCTCTGAACATATATACTATTCAGTTGACAAAACAGGGGTGGGTAGAGCGGTAGCTTTAAATATATCTAAGGCTTTTGACAGAGTATGGCATGAAGGTCTTCTCAAGAAAGTCAGATCATACGTTATTACTGGAAGAATACTTAACATAATTAAATCCTTCTTAGATAAGAGAAAATTCCAGGTTGTCCTCGATGGTCGTACATCTAAACAATATGATACAAATGCGGGAGTGCCTCAGGCGTCTATCCTTAGACCTCTATTATTCCTAATATTCATAAATGACCTCCCTGACAAAATTGTCTGTGAGATGAGTATATATGCTGATGACACCACGCTCTATAACAGACAGGACAGGAAAACAAATGAACACATATCTAAAGAAATGACAGAAACACTAGAGGACGACCTCCAATCTTTAGTGGAATGTAGACAAAAATGGATGGTAGCATTCAATGCTGCCAAGACTAAACTTGTTTCCTTCAATAACTACAAGAAACCTTCTCTACCATCAACAACAATGGCCAAAGACTCTTTATTTGTAAGTACATCTTTTAAACTCCTCGGCCTAACGTTCACAAGAAACGTGAGTTGGAAAAATTACATTGAGAGCGCTGCGAAAAAGGTAGGCTCTCTCTACCGTGCTAGAAAGCTACTAACGCCCGAAAGTATCCTGTACCTCTAGAAGGCCACCATTCGCCCATGTATGGAGTATTGTTGTCATATTTGGGCTGGTGCATCTGCTACTAGTCTCTCACGCCTACACAAGGTTCAAAAGAGAGTCGCCAACCTAATAGGTCCTGAACTGTCATATCAGCTTCAGCCTCTGTCCCATCGACGAAATGTAGCATCCCTCTGCCTGTTCTACAAGTACTTTAACTGTGAATGTACTGACGAACTGCAAGCACTTGTACCCCCTCGACGTAAATACCCCCGATAAACCTGACAAGCAGCAAAATCCCACCCCTTCACAGTTGAGATCCCTAGATGTAAGAGAGCCTTCTACTCCAGCAGTTTCTTCCCCAGAACCGATAGACTTTGGAATTCCCTTCTTGGTTCCTGCTTCCCCAACTGTACTGACATGCAGAAGTTCAAGTGTAACGTGAACCGACACCTTGCTGCTCAACTCGCCACATAGTACCCCTGTAGCTTATGTCCCTGATAGTAACCTCCTACATCAAAGTGGCAATGTGCCTTGTTTGGGGTGAAAATGTAATAAAAAATAAAAATAAAGGTGCCTATGCAAAAAAAGTTTGGGAACTTATTAAAGACACTTCGCATATGCAATTATTGAAGAAAAAGACATACACATATTGGTACGGTTTAATCCTTAGTCTATGAGTATCGGACACCGCAAACATATCATTAAAAAATAAAATATCTTAAAATAATAATTTGAAAAGAAAAACAAATTTTTATTTACAAAGAAAAAGAAAAGTAAAATTAAAAATAGTAAGGAAAATATTTTAAGCATTGTTACTTTTGTTATAATTATTAATTATATTAATAATTATTTTTATTATATTTTATTTTTACTATATGTTATTACGTGGATAATTAATATTATCTTTTGTGTAATAAATCATAATTTCTTCATATAGTAAGAGGAAAATGTATCATACCATGAAACATATATATATACATACACACATTATTCTCTCTCTCTCTCTCTCTCTCTCTCTATATATATATATATATATAGAGAGAGAGAGAGAGAGAGAGAGAAATTACATGTACATATATATAGAAATTATTATTATTATCATTATTATTATTATTATTGTTGTTGTTGTTGTTGTTGTTGTATCCATATAAAATTGTATATAGAGACACAACATGTATTAGTTTTCAGTATTCATTTCAAAAATTCTCTATACGAGAGATGAGTGAGTAGTACGTTATGAAAACTGTCATATATTTGTTCATAACTAAATATATATTGTTACGCCGTAACTCAGCCCTACCGGAAGCGGTAGATATGAATGACGTAACAAAATATAAGCAAAAAATTCCTAGGTTCCTTAGCAATGCGTTGGCATGGAAAAGGGAAATCCGTCTCCAAGACAACAATAAAATAAAATAAACTGGACAACGAACTACATAGGAAGAACGAAGACAAATACCGATAAATAATTTTTTTTAAAAATGTTATTTATATAAAAATAAATAAAATTCAATTAAAAAAATAAAAAAAAAAAAATATATATATATATATATATATATATATAAGTGAAATAGTCTTATGTCGTTAAAATTTTAACGAGAGAAAAATATATAGCCAACATGAAACAGTCCATTGATATGAATCAAAGAAAAGGTTCGTCTTCTCTGTTTGAGATGGATCATAAGACTTATGAGAGAGATGCAAGAGAGATAGACGAAAAGTTTTGGATGGCTAACTCACTGATTTTCTTTTAAAATTTTTTCTTTTCTTTGGTTTTCAGATTTCTTGTCTTTAGTTTGCTTACATTTAATCGCCTTCCTTCGTTGCTTACATTCGTTACGGCACACGTTGTTTGCTCCAAATCCTTGTTTCTGAAGGTCATATGAAATCACTGGTCTGTCGTTTGTATTTCGCATTCTTTCTATTTTCGCCCAGCTATACCATCGTTGGGTTTATTTTTGTCTTGCTTAATAGCTCAATGATTTGTATTTCCCACCATCCAAGACTTCATCAATCACACGCGCACGTACGTTGTGATTCCTCTCACTTTTCCTATCGTCTTCACCCCTCCTCACTCATGTTTTCATTAGGCGCACACGCGCGAAAGTTGGTCCTCCCACATTAGCTATTGTAGTTTTCGCCGCCGCCGCTGTCTTCGCCTATAGTCGGTTTCAGGACGTTGTCGTTTTTCGCTGTCTTCGCCATCCCAACCTTCGCTTCTCAGCGCAAAGCTCCGACGGAGTGTTGACAACTCTTGTAGTCCCTCCCCTCTCTCTCTCTCTCTCTTTCTCTCTCTCTCTCTCTCATATATATATATATACACGGTCTATCTTTCTCTATTCCTCTCTACGGTTTATAGATGATCTCTATCGTTTCTCTCCTCCCCCTCTATAAGCTTTATTTTGTCTTTCCTCTTCCGTTCTTCGTTCATAGTCTCTCTCTCTCTCTCTCTCTCTCTCTCTCTCTCTCTCTCTCTCTCTCTCTCTCTCTCTCTCTCTCTCTCCCTACTCCTCCTGGTCACAGGTCTTTTCCTTTTTTTCTTCCTGAAAGGGCAGACGACAATCGGCTTTTTGGAGAGCAAAAATAATAAAAATAAAAGATAGCGCAAATATATTTTCTCTCAGTTTGAAAATCAATAAAAATTATTATTATATATTTTTTTAAATGTATAGCAATATATATATATATATATATATATATATATATATATATTAGTGCATTTAGGCAGCATTCCTTCATTCAGGCAAACAGTATTAAAAACAACAGAGATACCTTGCTTAATGATTCTTTTTTTTTTCATTTTTTCGATCTTTCGTAAGATTTTTTAACTTCAAGATGGAAGGTATTTACAAATGTTCCATGGTTCACACGAGCGCTTTCGATTCTTTCTTGAATCATCATCAGGTGGAGATAAAATATTAAAAATAGAAGTGAAATATATAGTTACGAATGATAAAAAGAGTCAATGAAAAGTCGATTAAAATATACATTTACGAGTGATAAAAAACTCGATTAAAAATTAGGATGATAAAAGGCAATGTTAGTAAAACCAGTCATATATTGGTTATGCTAAACATTTCAGCACATTATTGCTACTTTCAAAATTAATGCTATTTATAGATGGGTGCTGGGTTTTTATATATAGTGCTTCAAGTATTTTTAATTTTTTACAATTACTTTCTCGTTGCAAAATCCTTGTGTTGTCCACGAGGACCTTTCTAAGATTAGAAGGGGGACAACTATGTTGATTTGTTAAATGCTGGTATATTTAGCTAGTACTTTTTTTATCATTCGTAACTATATATTTCACTTCTATTTTTAATATTTTATCTCCACCTGATGATGATTCAAGAAAGAATCGAAAGCGCTCGTGTGAACCATGGAACATTTGTAAATACCTTCCATCTTGAAGTTAAAAAAATCTTACGAAAGGTCGAAAAAATGAAAAAAGAATCATTAAGCAAGGTATCTCTGTTGTTTTTAATAATGTTTGCCTGAATATATACATATATATATTAAGAAGATTAAAACTGTAAGTTGAACTATACAATCAAAATTTCTTTCTGTCTTTTGATTTCTTTCTCTCCTCTGATAAGAAGAATAGCAAGAATAGCATTCTTTGATACTCCGCGGAATAATGACGTTGTAAATTGTTTTTGGAGTATTCAGTCGAACAATAAATTTTGATTGTAAAGTTCAATCTTTGAAAATTTTATATCTATATCATTAATTTCTGGATGAAAGATAATGTTTTTAAAGTGCTCCAAACTGTACATTACATAAAATAAATCCAAGGTAATTTTTTGATTCAATTTAAATTAAATTTTTATACCTTATATAAAATTTATAAAAGTGCACTTTGAAGATAAATAAATTTCAAATTGAATCTTGTACCTTTATTTTTAAAGCCTATAGTAAAAACATTTTGTTTAACAATTCTCATGCCTTGGATGAAATGTTTTTCTAACTTGTATCTTATCTTTTTAAGATTATATTTTAAAACTCTCCTTCTCTCTATTTCAGTTTGTATTTCTCCTCACATTACAACTCATTTTTGCAACCCCTTCTTTGTATTATTACAGGTCTGAATGTTCTCTCTGTTTCAGTTTGTATTTCTCCTCACACCACAGCTCAGTTTTTGCAACCTCCTCTTTGTAATACAGGTCTGAATCATGAGAAAATCTGAAGTTTTTAACAAAAACTTTAAAATAACTTTTTTTAGATTAAATTTTTTTAACTTCTTTCAGATTAGAAAATCTTTCAAATTTAATAAGGAACATATTTCATATAGGTTTCATTAACAAATATTCAGTACATAACGAGAAAAATAGAGATGAAAATTTCAAAGGGAGTGTATAACTGGTTACGGTCAATAGTAGTCCTCGCCAGCGAAAGTCTTTGTTATTATTATTATTATTATTATTATTATTATTATTATTATTATTATTATTTAAAACATTTTGTGTCCTGCTCTTTCGCGCGAGGACTAATATATTTTTGGTTTTACGCAAACTTGGGTACATAGTCGCATTTACGAATATACAAACTATGAGACATCAAAAATAAATCTAATTCTTTCATGTTCACTTGTATATAAATATAAAATGTATGCATATATATATACATATCTATATATATATATACATATATATACATATTTATATATAATTATTGCGAGAATAAAATCATATATTTTTGTGTTATTTGCTCGTTATGAACATACGCCCAATCATTTATCTGTAATGATTTATTGCGTAAGATTTCACAACGTAAATTAATCTTTTCATTTCGTTTACATACATGGGTGTTTATAGATTTAGATAAATATATATGATTTCATAGTAATGTGTATGCATGCTTGAATGGACGCGTAAGAAGATACGCTTTTACACATCACGGGCCTTTACAGAAGTCTTTGAAATAGTGGATGAATGTTCCGCAAAAAAAAAAACATGATAAGAAAAATGCAAAAACATTCGTTTCATGTTTATTCACACACACACACACACACACACACACAGACGCGCACACACACACACACACATACACACACGCACATATATATATGAAGAGAACATTTATGACGTCATAAATTATCTGCTTTTGACTCAGAGTAGATAATGGCATGAAGAGATGTGAGCGATAGAAGTAAATGGAAATAGGACTGCGCATAAAAAATAAGTTATTTCTTATCAGAAAGAAATACATAAAATTACTCGAAAATAGATGATATCATCGAAGGTAAATGCAAGCATAGACTAGACGACCTGTGACCTGTTACGTCGTAGACTCGAAGAGTTACGGGTAGTTGAAAGTGTATAGTATAATATTAACGCCCTAATAATCCTGCTTTGTTATGCATGTTTCATATAGTGTTATATGTATATGTCTTATACACCCGTGTTGTCTAATGCAGCGTCTTGCTTGACTACTCGAACGCAGAAGTTGATTTATAGAAAGGTTTATTTAAAAAAAAAAAAAAAGAAACAGTCGCAGAAAACATCAGAGTAACGGATATGTGACTAGCTGGTCACGCTATCCCTAGTCAAACTGTGCACCCAGCCCTCCCATTAGAGACAGAGCTCTGTACACGACTTTATTGTTTGAAATCTCGTCAACCAAAGAAACATGCACAGAAAATCAGGCGGCTTCATCTGGGGTCATTTTTTACTTTTGGCGTCTAAAATGGAAAAGGTTTTAATTCCTTTCTGCGCATGCATCTTGACGTATACACTCATCTGAATAAAAAAAAATAAATAATATTTTGCACCAATCAGAGGACTTTTTGAATTTATTCGAAATGGCACTTCTGAAGCCACATCGACTTCAGATTTTTCTTTTCCTGGTTTTACTTCAACAATCTAGTTGAACTGAAAACTATAACAGGTCGTTATCGCTTCGATTCCACTTCACTTTGGGGGGGGGCATTAAGGGTGTTGCTATGTCACAACTGACGCATTCAGTCATAAGCACACGCATGCAAACATTAATGAACACACACACAGAGAATTAAATTGACTTATTCATTGCAATATTCCTAACCATCTCATTGAACTTTTTAATATGAAAACAAATTTGTATAGACTCTCATTAAAAACTATTAATCAAATATAATTTGTATAATGAAACAGAAGTTTTGATTTACGGCCCTTAAAATTTTGATTTCTTCGATATCTCAGCTAAAGATTATCTCTTGGTTTACTCTAAAATATTGACGAACATTCTATGCTTTTCATATTGCTGTAAATTTCCATTTTAAGCAGATATAAACTATCTTATTATAAATTTCTACTCATTATTTTGCTTGTGTTTATCATGTAATATGTCTCCCGATTTCTCACATTTAATTAAGTGTAGTATTAGGAATCCCAGCTTAATTGCTATATAGGTAGTTTTAGAAATAGAAGTTATATAAGCATATTTTGGGTTTCCTATCAGCGAGTTGGCAGGGTCAAAAAAGGTTAGGTTTGACAGGTATCAACCCCGAGAGAATGCACCGGAAATTAGGGGTGACATGCACCGGGAATTAGGGGGGACACGGGAATTGTGGTCGTAGGCTTCCGGTTGACGACCACATAGGCTGGGAGTAGGTTTTGTGCAGCAGAGAATGCAGACGGGATATTTCGGCTCTCCGACAACCAGAGTTCGAGATGATAGGCTTGCCTTGAAATAAAAGATTGAAGCTTCAAATCCATCTTGTTGTCTATCGATGCATCTGTCTGCAGTGACCCAACGAGATGACAGACCAGCGACCAGAAGATAGTATCCGCTGACCAAAGCAACCAGGTATGTACGCATTATACATGGCACATACATGTCTCGAGATCTTCCAAGGCAAGAAACGGTGTAAAGATAAGAACACACACACATAACAGTGAACTGCACGTAACAAAATGTCTAAAAGCTCATTCATTTCATTAAGACTCGCCGGCATTGATATTATGAGTTTCACACTCATGCCCGTCAAGAACTACTTTAATAGAACTACCGGAGAGAAATAATTTGAGTGTTGAGAGTTATGCAAATAAATAAATGACCAAAATAAAGAGGAAAAGGAATAAGAAATATATATTTAATGAATCGTTGAAGAGAAATTGTTGCAGACGAATTTACATGAAGAAGATATAAAAATTGACGTAGTTTTATTGTATATCCGAATAATCAGATATACAATATCATATCTTTGCCATTGTCTTATAAATGTCTATTTCGATGATTATATCAGTGAGGAAGTGCATTCTTTGTAATCACGGCCCTGTTTTGAAATCTTGCAGACAATGTCGATTTCAACTCTGAGAAGAGCCAGACATCTCAATAAGGATGAACTTGAACTGAGAATGAACGGACTGACAAATGTTGAGTAATGCAATTATTGGAAGAAATCGAATGCGATAGTAAGATGTTTCCATTCAATTTCGGCATTTATCAATAAAGATAGCATTTTAAATGTAAGCGTGGTCGACCAACGATAATACTATTTAAAACTTAAGCGTGACAGATAAATGAAATACAATTTAAAACTTAAACGTAACGGATCAACGAAATATTATTTAAAACTGACAGACTAACAAAAATACTATTAAAACGTGTGAGAAACCAACGAAAATATTATCTCCAACTTGAGTGTGATCAACCAAAGGAAATACTATTTAAAACTTAAGCATGAAATATAAACAAAGATGTTAGTTTAAACTTAGAAAACGTTATTTTAAACTTGTGTAACCGACCGATGAAAATGCTATTTCCTATTTAAGCGTGAAAGATGGACAAAAATTCTATTTTAAACTAGTGTGGTAGAAAAAGTGACGGCCATAGCATTTTATAAAGATGAGTGGACGCATCATTCAATCTGCGTGTTTAGCGATTAAAATAGCGTCAAACGTAAGTGTGACAGACCGACAAAAATTATATTTGAAACAAAGAATTTCAAACCTGACGTTATTCGTATATTCTAATGGAGATTTTTGGAATAATCTAAGATAACATTCGTCCATCTATGAGTTTATTTGTAAAAATATTAATTCAATCAGCAGAAGTCTGACAGACAGGCCGACTGTATATTGTATATAGCCGCAGTTAAAATTTGGTTGATTGGTATAAGTATTCTAGTCCTTTGATAGTTGTTGGACGTAAGTTACGTGCCATGAACCCATGTCAACTTACGTCAACTAGAGCAACTAGACGAGCAGTCAGATTGACCCAACACGTATTGTTAAGCTATCAACGTATCAACGTAACCCGGGCAAAATAACTCACACCTTGACATATTGTGTTTTGTTTGTTATTATTATTATTGTACACTCACTAGAAGTTTTCACACAGGCCATCATCAAAGAATTTTCTTGGAGAACAACTTGTGGTGTTCCCTAGAGTTTGAGTGACGAAAACTCCCCAGATTTCCAGTACTCTCCATCTCTTCCAATACCATTTGACAAATTAATTTGCGTTATCACAACAACCGTTTATTATTGATTTCTCGTTTGTAGCAACCATTGGTTTTCACGTGAATTTGAGCAACAACAGCCTCCTCAAGGTTCCAGTTTTCTTTGCACTCATCCAGTGGCGTTAAGAACAATAAGGAAAAATAAAGATTAAATCCAAAAGATTGCAGTTCATGTAAACATTTATCACTTGTATGCTTAACTTTTGACTTATGTTTTTATCGATGTTTTTCGACAAAATGTAAAAATTATATAAAATAAAAGAAACGACATATCACGAAATCAACATTCAAATGCAAAATTTTAAAAAGTATTTCCATTAAAATTATATTGTCAGGAAAAAGAAAATATGTAAAAATAAAAGAAAAAAATGAAATTAAACAACGTAATTAATATGGAGTATAGCTTTGAAATATATTTATGTTATAAATTTCACACAAGGAAAATATTTGTTTATTTTCCTAATATTACGTTGTTGTGATTTGTCTTTCAAACGCACTTGATGCGTATTTTATATATATATATAGGGCTATGCACAGTTAAAAAAAAAACAATCTCATGGTATATAGTCTGTTATTTATACAAACTATTGGTTACATGTGTGCATACATGTTTCAGTGAACCCCCAATTCAAAGAGACCATTTCATCACACCAACAAATGAGCTATATTGAAAGGAGAATCAAGATTACATTCGTTTTTTATAAGATATTCGGGTGTTGTTTAAGCTCTGGAAGAAAGTGGGGTATATACTTTCTGAATGTGAGCAGTAATGGTTTTGGAGGGAGGTATGGTAAAGAAAGGCAGTAGGTTGAGGGTCAAGGGAGAGGGGAAAGTACGATCCTATGTGTAAAGCTTTAGACGCGGGAAGGTATTGGTATTATTTTAACTTGACGGTCGTTTATTAGCCTAAGTTTTCGCTTTGATTGGAAGTAATATTATACCCTTTTTGCCGTTATTTCCCTATCTTAAGTTTTTATGTTTTTTTTTTCTTTTCTGATGGCAACTTCATTATATATCTATTTTATCAATAAACTCTATTGATTTATTTTATTTCTCGCTTTTTATATTTAATTTTTATATTTGTTTACACATTTTATTTTTATTTTTATATATATTTTATATGTTTATATTTTATTTTATATTTTATTGATATTTTTAGCTAGGAATAAAATAAATAAAGAAATAAATAGAGCTTATCAATAAAATAGATTGCTTATGCAGTTGCCACCAGAAAAGAAATAATCGCTTTTGTTTAACTTTGAATGCTTGCCTTCGTACTATCATTTCATGATTGATTCGAGTTACTTGATGTCAACAAACACGAAGACGACAATGTTATGACTTTGAGCGGTTTTTCTTTTAATGAGTGTTGACGAGAAAATTGTAACGTCTACTTGCCATGATACTGCAGGGAATCTCATAAAAAAAACAAATATTAAACAATTATTGTAATTTTAAACTTCTATGGTTGTAAATGTTTTTCTTTTTCTTTTTTTTGAAGGGGGTATCGATTCGTTAAGGCAGTATCTATTTAATGGTATATTAGCAAAAATATTGTACTTTCAAAAAGAAAATTATAAACATACATATATATATATTTTAAATTTCAACCTGAAAGATACAAATACTCGTAATTATAACATGTTAAACAAATTTCACAATTTAAAAATTAAACACATTAAAATTTAGGTTTTCGTTTTCAGAATTTTAACGCTTGCTGTTGTATTTGTTTTTTGTTTTTTTTCTACATTCTCCCTCCTCTCTCCGTAGGAAGCATATGTGTAGGTTCAACTTTTTATTTTAAATAGATAAAGAAGCATGCAAAAAAGTACATATATATATACATATATATATATATATATATATATATATATATATATATATACATATATATATATATATATATATATATATATATATATATATATATCGAATATTAAAATATATCTTCATAAAGTTCGTTCGGTGAAAATTACCTGATTTGTGTTAGATTTTTAAGGAGAGACGCCGTCAAACCAAACTTTACAAGCCACATCCATGTTGTTCGTCGCTATAATAAACATTAAATTGCATTACGCAATTTTCAAATTATTATCTATTATTATTGAAACAAGATAGGAATAAAACATTCAACATAAATTCATATTCTTAAGATGCGTCTATTCAATCTGTACGTTTAGCGATAAAAAAATGCTATAATAAAGTGAAGCATGACAGAATGATGGACAGTGACTCTTATAGCGGTGCGTAGACTCGTCTTAATACGTTGGATCAAACTAAGTGTAAGATAAGGCCGAAAATTCTTCTCAAAGCGTGTACAAACCGTTATACATTCGTGCCGTTGTGGCGAACTTAAATTTATTGATCAATCAAAAAAGCCTATTATGCAGAGAATATCAGTCATATTAAACAATAGGACTGGTCAGATTAGTACGCGTAAGAAAAAAAGTCTGACATACAAGCATACAGTAGCGTCCAAATCTAAGGGACAAAATTATTTGTTTATTTTCGAAATAGGAACGTTCAAAAGTAAGGGACAAAATTGAGAAAAGCAATGTAAACTGGGTGCTATATTCAAATTTTTGGATTTCCTCTAAAGAATAAGTCTTACTTAGTCATTTGTAAACGTTGCATCAGCTGGTACCATGGCGAAACGCCAAAAACTTAATTACTCTGTGAGACAAGCTATTGTGAAGTTACACAAGAAAAAGCACACCAAGAACTTGAATGCCTACTAGACACTGTCCTCGAGTGTCTAAGGTCTCTCTGTACAGGGGTTTGTCAGAACAATCTGGCATGACGATACTTTTTCCATAGAAGTAAACCCTGACCAAATATTCAAAATCACATAGTATTCGCAGCCCAAATAAGATCTCCTCCCTACGGCTACTCCACAGCTTTTTCCGAGGAATGGTGCACCTTCTCCAAGTGATATTACCTCAAGTAATAGCACGAAGTTGGATACTCCACCAGACTAGATAAATTCTTGTCCTGGAATCCAGTAAGACCAAGAGACCAACATGAAAGATATACTTCAACGTATAAAAATTGTTAATTGGGGAGAGGAAACTTTTTCTCAATTTCTGTACTTACTCAGTGCTTGAGAGATAAAGAACTTAAATGGAACATTCGAATATCTATGTATCTCATATAGAGTTCAAGTGTTAGCCCCTGGTTGTGGGCCCCTTGATTTCTGAGAACTTCGACTGAAGTAAAATAAAACAAAAATTAGAGAGATTTCAGAGAAAGGGAAACATTCCAAGAGTGTTGCAAGCAGGGTTGTTAAATCATACAGTGATACTGGCAAAATAGTTAGTGCTTTTAAAACCGGTAAACCCTGCAATACTTCGGCGAGAGAAGATCGAATAATGCAGCATATGTCATTAAAAGAACCGTTTTAAGTCTTGAACAGAAATTAAAAGGGTTATGAATAGTATCTCATGTGTTAATGTGTTAAGACAGACTGTTTCTATACGACTGCAAGAAATAGGGATGTTTAATCGAACCCCAGAGAAGAAACCACTTGTTAGTTCGAAGAATAAGAAGAGATTTGAGTTTGCAAACAGGTATCTAATTTGGACACATGAAAATTGGGCAAAAGTATTTTTTAGTGATGAAAGCAAGTTTAATTTATTTGGAAATGTTGGAAAAAAACTATGTAAAGAGACGTATTGGTGAGAGATTAAGTGCAAAGTGTACTAAGAAAACTGTCGAGTTTGGGGGCGGAAACGTCATGGTATTTGGAATGTTTTCTAGCCAAGGTACAACGCCTCTTGTCCAGTTACAAACTCGTGTAAACGCGCAGATCTATAAAAAATATTGTTCAAGATCATGTTGTACCAATAATACAGAATTCAGGCTTCGATAGGGCTACCTTTATGCAAGATAATGCGCCATTTCCCAAGACGAAGGTGGTAATGAGTTACCTTAGCGTTCAAGATTTCGAAATTATGAATTGGGCACCGCAAAGTCCTGACTTAAATCCAAAGAAAATATTTGGAAAACCTTAGGAGTAAAAGTTATGGAAAGAAATCATACTAACACGGAGGGTTTGTGGGTGAAGCTTCAAGAAGAATGGTCTAAAATTAGTATCGAGGAGTGTCAAGAACTGATTCGTTCTTGTAGTCGAAGATGTGCAGCTGTCATTGAGAGCAAGGGTGCATTTACTAAATATTGATTGTACATGTATTTTTATTGTTTTTATTTTTGTTTTTTTTTTCTGTTTACATTGTTTTTCTCAATTTTGTCCCTTACTTTTGGACGTTCCTATTTTGAAAATAAATAAATAATTGTTAAAATTTTATTTTCCATCCTTTTCAAATGATTCAAATTTTAGTATGTTTTTATGGATGATAACGATTACCAGTTATCAAAATTTCAGCTTTTCACAGTTGTTATTTCTAACAAATATAAGGTTTTAAAATGGTGTCCCTTAGTTTTGGACGCTATTATATAGGTAGATGGGTATATCGTTTTGCTATACCAGTCACACTGTGCCCATTGTGTCCTACTAGGGACAACGCCCTATACACGTCTTTCTTGATAGAAGTATGGTCTAACAAAAAGATAGAAAATCCCCGTCAAGAAATCA
Organism: Euprymna scolopes; assembly: GCF_053919585.1. NCBI lineage: Eukaryota > Metazoa > Mollusca > Cephalopoda > Sepiida > Sepiolidae > Euprymna > Euprymna scolopes. The sequence goes on along the minus strand of NC_136518.1, from coordinate 36,325,550 downwards.
CGTGATTTCACGTCTTCCGTCGAAGGTCACCTCTGACTCTTAAAAGTCTCACTCAAAATATTCCTTTCAAATACATTATGTAATAATTCTATTTCACGCTTGAGTATAACACACCAATCGATTGACAGTCATATTTTCTTGTTAAGATTCGTATATTTATTTAACAATCTATATTTAAGCGTGAGAGACTGACTAAAATACATTTCAATAAGTTATACACCAACGAATATGCCTTGTCAAGCTTTAGCGAAGCACACCACCTAAAATAACAAACTTTGGCGTGAGAAACAACTAAAAAAAGAGAAGCTTGCTTTTTTTTTCAAACATAAGCGTGACACACCACCGAAAGCCTCAAACTTGAACATGACACGCCACCGAAAGCCTCAAACTTGAACATGACACGCCACTGAAAATGCTATTTTAAACGTAAGTGTGACACTCCACTTAAAGGTCTAGATTTGAGAGTGACACCATCAAAATGCTATTTCAAATTGAAGTGTGACAAACTTCCAACCTATCTACCGAGATATAGAGACTTCTATGGACACATATAAATAAAGTACGGATGCCTCATTTGTCTTTGGAAACAAATAAAGGGTATTTACTTTCTGTCCAAGTCTCTCCGTTCAAAGCACTTTCGCCTGACAAAAACGATTTGCCTACTTCGGCAAGTTGAGCAACGGTAATTTCCTATCGATCAAATAGTCGTTCATCATGACCGTCACTTATCTTCTTATCAAGCTTCAGCATTCCATTCCCATTCCATCAACTTGGGTCTCTTTTATGTCTAACTGATTGCCAAACCGGAAGCCCACCCATTAAGTTAAGATTATCTTCCTTATTCTATAACTGCTTAGTTTATCTATTAATACAAGTAAGCTGGGTTAATCAACGTTTGTTTCCCTAGAGGGTTTTTCTTATGCATTATAATCACATAAGATACACGTTAAAGTATCCCTTAATTATAAAGTCGAGTTTGGGACAAAACTTAGATTTTACTAGTTCTAATTAGGCGTAATTGAAATTATCAATCGATCCATCTGTCTAATTCGTATTATTTCTTCTACTGGTCTCATCTTGGATGTCATTCTCATAATGTTTCCGTTGATGCAACCTTCAACCTGCTTCAGATATGTATTGTCGAAATTAGCAATTTTTATGTCGAAGTCGGGAATCTGTATGGAATTTCGAACGAAAACCTCCATTTAATCCACGTAGTAGCTTTCTCCACTTCAGTTAATCATGATCGCGTAGAAAGCTTAAATAATTCATAATTATATTCTTAGTATGGCCACTATTGACGATTCAACACCCATAAAACTGTCACTGAAAACTGATTATAACTTAGCACTCATATCTGTTGAGCTTCAAATCCTTTCTGAAAATAATATCTAAGATAGGACTAGTATTCCCAATGATCTGAATAATACAAATTATTAATCATCATCTCAAAAATTTGAAAGCAAGTGACTCATTTCTTATAAAATGTTTGTCTATCACTATCATTCTCTCTCGCAGTGTATAGACACTGTAGGAGAGAATGATAGTGCTAGACTTATAGTGGGAGAATGCTTGACACACGCTCTTATTTTATACGTTTTTTATTGCTCTAGCTCTCTCCCTATCTCTCTCATTCTCTTTCTTCTTTCTCTGTATCTCTCTACATATATATAGCTATTAAAAGTCAGAAACCATCGTCCTCCTTTTGTCGTCGCTTACGCTATGCCTCCTACTCTCTCTCTCTATCTTTCTCTCTCTCCCTCTATCTATCTATCTATCTATCTCTTTCTATATATATTTATCTCTCTGTCTATCTATTTATCTCTCTCTCTCTCTCTCTCTCTTTCTCTCCTCGCTTGATCTATATTGACGAAAAGACGTGGCAATAAGAATAAAAATACATTTTTATTACATTTGCACCTCACACAAGGCACAGTGCCATTTCGATAATGGGGGTTACTATCATTTGCAGGGATACTATGTAAAGAGTTGAGCAGCAAAATGTCTGTTTACAACTTCTGCATGACAGTACAGTTGGGGAAGACGCAACCCGGAAGAAAATTCCAAAGTTTAGCAGTTCTGGGGAAGAAACACTTTCTGACATCTGTGTAAGCGTGGGACTTTTCTGCTTCTAAGGTTTGTGAGTCGAGGGGGTACAAGAGCTCGTAGTTCGTTGGAGCATCCACCATTAAAATACTTGTAGAACAGGCATTTCGTCGATGGAACAGAGGTGAAAGCTTAGATGACAGTTCAGGACCTATCAGGTTGGCGACTCTTTTTTTAGCCCTATCCCAAGCGTGAGACTAGTAACAGATGCACAAGCTCAAATGTGACAACAATACTTCATACATGGCGAATTTTGGCCTTGTAGAAGTATATGATACGTTCAGGCGTAAGTAAAAAAAAATCCTGTTTTTTTCTCTCTTATTTTCCCTCTTTATCCTGCTCTAACCAAGTATGCCGACCTGTTCCACGAATCCCAAAACCTCAACATGAAACATCTCCAGAAAAAAAACTCGGATAAACCTAGAACCTCATCTTCTAACGTAGACTCCTACTACCATGTCTCCTTCTCCAACATCAGGGGTCTACGTTCCAACCTTCCAGAGGTTGGAACCCAATTACAGCAGACAAAACCGGACATATTCTTTCTAAGCGAAACTGGAATAGGACCGACCACTTCCCTAGATGAGTTCATAATTGACAGATACTCTAACTTAACATCTAAATCTGACCCCCAAGATCGCCATGAGCATGGAATATGTGCCTACATTAAAGATGACTTCCCATGTGGCAGGGATATCTCTAGAGAAGATCCTAATTTACCATATATGTGCTTCCGGGTTGCACTTGCTTACACCACTGCATTTATATTTGCCCTCTATCGCCCCCATAACAGCGGAGTTGCTATCTTTAAGAGCATATCTGAGAAAATAGACCACATCCTGTCTGCACATCCCTCGGCTAACATCCAAATCTGTGGTGATTTCCACGTCAATAACGTGGAATGGCTGACCTACTCAAATAAGACGGATGATGAGGGGAGGTGCTGTCATGATTTTGACATTGCTTATGACCTCACTCAGATTGTTCGCGAGCAGAAATCACTTTTTCTATAGCTACCAACGTAATAGATGCACTGAGACTAAAGCTGCTTTCAGGAACGCCAGCAACCACTGTAAAACAGTAATAAAAAAAATGCAAGAGAGCTATATGCCCAGTCTGTTAAATCCAAAGTAGCTGATCAGCGGCTTGGTTCCCACCAGTTTTGGCAAATAACAAATAGGATCCTGAACAGAAGTGTGCGTTCTATCCCAACCATTATCAATGGACCAGAGGTCATCTCGTCAGCTTCAGACAAGGCCAAACTATTTGCAAAGAACTTTGCAGCAAATTCTACCCTATGCGACGAAGGCCATCAACTCACCATATTTCCTCCTGTAACACAGAACACGCTAGGTAACATACAAATATCTGTGCATGAGATCGCCAAGCTAATCAAGAACCTTGATTCCAGTAAAGCAACTGGCCCTGACGGCACCCCAATTATAGTGTTAAAAAAGCTTCAACCAGAACTTGCTCCCATACGTAGTAACTGTTTAAGCGTTGCCTTAAGGAGAAGTGCTTTCCAACACCCTAGAAAACCTCATCAGTATGCCCTGTATTTAAGAACTCAGGTGATAAGTCATCTCCCTCTCGGTACAGACCAATAAGTAAGTTGCTGGAATCCATATTAAATAAAGAAATAGTCAACCACCTCAGCAGAAATAACCTTCTTAGTGACACGCAATATGGTTTCCGTTCTGCAAGATCTACAGCAGATGTGATAACGGTTATATCTCATAAGATCAGTGAATCTCTTGACAAAGGCTTCCTTTCTAGGGCAATTGCTCTTGACATATCAAAGGCCTCCGACAAGGTATGGCATAAAGGCCTACTTCACAAGATTTCCAGCTACGGTATAACTGGAAATGTTCTCTCTATCATTAAATCATTTCTCTCTGATAGGCTCATAAGAGTAGTGGTTGATGGACAAAAATCAGGGGCTTGCAGTATTAATGCTGGAGTCCCTCAAGGGTCCATCCTGGGCCAAACTCTCTTCCTGATATACATCAATGATCTCCCTAAACACATACTTAAATCATTCGTTGACATCTATGCTGATGACACGGCTATCTACGGCAACACATCAAAGGCTGTAAATGACAAAGCTCTCTCTGATTCTCTCTCCTCTGATCTCGAGCGCGTGGTTCAGTCGGGGAAGACGTGGCTGGTTACCTTTAATGCATCTAAAACCAAACTCCTATCTTTACATCATTAACGCTCTGATCCCCATCTGGAATCAATTGAAATGGATGGCTCTCGTCTAGGAGAAGCCACATGTTTTGACAAGCTTCTGGGCTTGACCTTCACTCCTGATCTGAAATGGAACACGTACATCAAGTCTGTTGCCAAGGTCGCTGGAAAGATGGTGGGATCCTTCCATCGCTTCAGAAGATATCTCATGCAATTCTCTATCTATAAAAAGCCAAGTACATTCAAGGATGGAATACTGCTGCCATATCTGGACAGGAGATGCTAAAAACAGCCTATCCTGCCTTGACAGAAAACAAAATAGACTTCGTGGCTTAGTGGGTGATGCCCTTTACTCTTCCCTGCAATCTCCCTCCCACAGAAGAGACGTTGCAAGCCTATTTTTGTTTTATCGTTATTTCCATGGCAGGTGCTCGTCTGAACTCCAATCTCTGGTCCCCCCTCGCCAATCTTTTACGAAAAACACTTGTCTAGCTGAATATACTGTCTAAAACTATCCCCACTCTTTATCTATGCCTAAGTCAAAACGTAGATTCCATGAACAAAGCTTCTTTCTTAGAACTGCACACCTGTGGAACTCTGTTATATCTGCCTGTTCCCACCTTACTACAACCTGGATGTCTTCAAGTCCAACGTAAACAAATTCTTGATGAACCGTCCCCTTAAGTAGACACTGTATTAAATCTCCACACTAACGTGCTATACTTACAATAACCCTTATCCCTGAGTGGCTTCTGTGCCTTGATAAGTGGTGACCACCTTGTAAAAAAAAAGTGCCCTCCATGTATCTGTTTGCATTCATGTTCCCTGTGGACGTTAAGCCGAGAAGTTTGAACGAAGTACTTTCAGGTAATGTATCTTTAGCAATAGCTATTGGTGGTTGAGAAGGTTTCTTGCAATTATTAATAGAAACCAGCTTAATCTTGGCAGCATTAAACGTTACCATCCATTTTGTCCCCATTCCACGACAGACTGGGGGTTTTACTTTACGGTTTCCGCCATTGCCTTTGATATATGCTCATTCGTGCCTGTTATAAGCGTGGCGTCTTCCATCTCAAAGACAATGTTATCAGGAAGGACATTTATGAATATCATGAATAATAAAATTCAATTATCGACCCCTGATGTACACCTGCATTTATATTATATTGTTTGGATGTACGACCGTTGAGGAGAACCTAGATTTTTCTCTTATTGAAGAAGAATCAAAGTATGTAGGTATTCGTCCAGTAATACTATAGGATCTGATTTTTATGAGAAGACCATCGTAACATACTCTGCCAAACGCCTTAGATATATCTAGGGATGCTGCCCTCCCCTTCCCTGCCTTATCCAGTGCATGGTATATACGGTCAGAAATGATGACAGTTAGGATATCTGCAGTAGAACGGGCTTGCCTAAATCCATATTGATGGTCGGGCAGGGGTTTAGTAACTGTAAGGTGATGAACTAGACCTTGTTTAATTATGGACTCAATTATTTTTGCGAAAAGAGGGAGGAGGCTAATGGAACGATAATTTAATGTGTCAGTTCTTTCGCCAGAATTCTTGTAAACTGGTACTACAGAAGCAGTTTTCCAACAGTCAGAGAAGCAAGATTCGCTAAGGCATATGTTGAAAAGTCTTAAGTGTTTAACCATTCTCTAGAACAAAGATGGCGGTAGTAAATCAAGGCGGCAAAAATCAATGCAGTTACGATCTCAAATGTTGAGTGATTCTGTAGAACAAAATGGCGGCAGTAGATCTAGTTGGCAAAAAATCAATGTAGTCTCGATCAGCAGTGGTTCAGTGTATCAAGACGGAGACTGATAGCGAACTGACTGGAATTCAAAAGTCGAATTTTTTATAATGAGGTCGGATGCTTCTCATTGGTCGATTGTACTAATGCGAAGTTATAAATAACATCGTCTAATTTCTGAAGTCATACACTCCACATTCAGCAAAAACATTTTTTGATATAAGGAAAAAGTCCTTTGGGGTTTAATAGTGTAAAAATTCAGGGGTCCTTACGTAACTTCACCAAAAAGGGTGTTACAGGTAGTGCCGTTGACCTTGGCGACCCTGTTCGGTTACCACGGAAAACAACAAAAAAATATTTCCACGACGAAGCAGGAAAAGAAAAGACGTAATAAGAGAGGTCAACAGATAGACAGATGCGCGGTGACGGGTGAAAAAAAAAGCTTTAAGTAAGAAAAGGAAACCGTAAAGCGAACTCAAAAAAAAACTTTAAAAAGAAACAAAAAAAAGAAAAAAGGAAGGCCAAACTCAAAGAAAAGAAAAAAAAAGAAAAAAAAAACTCGGAGACATTTGAAAGAAAACCCTTAAGAGAGAAAAGAAGAGTGAAAAACATTTTAAAAAAACGCCCGTTTGAAAAAAAACGTTAAGAAAAAAAAAAGAAACCCCATACCCGTGAAGAACACATTTTTAAAAAACTTTGGAAAAAGAAAGAGGAAAGAAAGAGTCTGATATACAGACAACGAACTTTTTTTCCTTTCTCTCTCCTTTGGGCTGCAAGTGCGCGCGACGTCAACGACGGAGGAGAGAAGAAGAAAAGAAGAAATCACGGTAGGCTGACATTTTTCTTCCCTCTGCTTGTCATTTGTGCAAATCAGTCTCATTATAGCAAAAGAGAGAGAAAATGTAAGACAGGTTATAAGTGTGTGTGCAAATGGCTGTGCAAACGGAATAATCAGCACGAGTAGTCATAGCAGTACGTTTAAGAGAGAAAGAGAGGTGATTTTGTTGCAGACGTGAAGCGAAGGCTTATTTTTTTTAAACTGAAAGTAAACTGACAAATTGTTGACGCTTAGACGAATCCTATATTTTTGCTTATATTGAGTTTAAGGCTGAGGAGGAAGAGAAAACAAAGAGAAAAAGTGAACGTAACTTATAATTGCGAAATCTTTCTTTGTGATCTGTACATATTATTATGTTTGTTTTTATTTATTTTTTTGCTGTTGATGTGTTTTTGTTTCTCTTGTTGGAGTTAATTGATATTGTGTATATTTAGCTGTTTTGAGTATCATTTGGGCGTAGAGAGATAATCAATCATATTGATGAAATAAATAACTGAATTGCGAGAATGTCGACTGATGACGTCAAGAGGGAATCGCTCCTGCAACAAGGAGAGTTTGACACCGATCAGAATTTAGATAGCGAACGGAAGGCTGCTACTGACATACGGGAGGCGGAAGCCCTAGTTGAGTGGGCCATGGGGCGTGGTCGGTCAGAAGATGTTACCAGGGAACGGTGGGAGTCAACAGAAGTTTCTCGAGCTCTGGTGGGAAGGCTAGAATTGCCCGAGTTTAGAGGGGATCCGGGTGAATTGGATGATTGGATACATGCTCTCTTGAAAAAAGGATAGTTTATGGTCTTGATGACACAGAGGTGATCTCATTAGCATGCGAACACACAACAGGGTCAGCGTCGAGGTTTATTTGTAAGCAAATAACCGATTACCCCCAGTTGAAATGGGAGCAATTGTGAACAGCTTTATAAGGGGAGTACTCCGGGGAGCGGAGTCCCCTTGATGAAATGAGGAAGATGATTCAAATCCGACATCAACCCGGAGAGAGCACAGCTGACCTCGGTGACCGGATATCCGGTTTGGCTGGAAGGGCCTTCCCGGATGAGAAGCTGAGAGAAAACGGAACAGTGCAGATGCTATTGGCTGCTATATTGGAAGAGGCTTTAATGGATAGAGATTCCGAGCCGATGTTATTAAGAACGATTCGGTCGGACTGCAAGAAGCGGTTGAATCATCCCGGAGTAGGGAGCAGGTATGGACACGAATTCGTTATCCTCGGTTACAGGAAGATGATACGGAGAGATGTAGTCCTAACCGAGAGTATCGACCGAGGTGGGTCAAGAAAACTCCCCTTCGGGGAGGAGGGGCCCCCAACGGGTATCAGAGAAGAAGAGAATGCCAGGGAGGCCCTATGCCCCCTCAGAGAAGGAGAGGAATGGCTCGTTTGACCTATAGATGGGAAAAAAAGGGTAGAGAGTAAACCGATCTGTGAGAAACGGGGTCACTATAGCCATATGGCTGGTCGATGTAAGGATTCCGCGGACTGTAGGTTAGGAAGAAGAAAGGATAAAGGAAGGCCACCCCCTTCCCCACCAGACAAAAGAAATAGCAGGTCAGGCGGCCAGAGTGGAGATCGCCTCCCGCCTGCCCAGGAGCGGCTTAGGACCTGATGACTCTTATAGACCAGGAAGCCAGGCCAGCCGAGGGGCGAGAGGGCGTCTGAGTTGCTGTTCGGTCATATGGCGCGAGGCTGCCCGTAAAGGAAATGCTGGCGTTGTCAGGAGCCAGACCGTACGAGAAGAGAGTGCTCCCGAAAAGGGGGAGACTCCTTGATGAAGAAGCAGAGAGAGAAGCAGCTGCCTAAGGTTAACCCAGGAGGAAGAAAAAGGTCAACGGGAGTGGAAACTCGCTGTATCTTGAAAGAAAGTCGAGATGTTAAATGCCAGATGGTGATGGGGGCGTGAAGATGGCAGCCCTGATCGATACAGGCGCCTCGGTGACACTGATTAAATCCAGTATTTATCGGAAAATGGTCGGCCGAGGACGGTTGTATACGGTTGACCTGGAATTGACACAGGCGGACTACGCCTGGAAGGACTGACCAGGCTCCGCTATGAGGTATAGAGAATAAGGGGGCAATTGCAGGCTTATGTGGCACCCGATTTGTGTGAGGAATTAATATTAAGATATGATTGATTAGAAAAAATGGGAGCAGCGGTCACCTTTGCTCCATCGACCCTGTGGTTGAAGGGGAGAGGTATTCCCCTATGTGTCCGAACACAGCTAAAGGACCTCCGGGTGGTGACCTCAGAGGATACGGAAATTCCTCTCCAAACAATAGTGTCCACAACGGGAAAGATCGAGGGGCGAAGGAAGGGAAGCCCTGATGGATACCAAGTGACATCCCTAGAAGAAGAGGGAGACGGGGATGTTGAAGTGGCGATTAGTGATGCTATAGTAAGTGGACCTGGAAGCTTCCCGGTGGTCTTAACAAATAATTCCTGTAAGACGGTACGGGTTAAACTCGGAACCCAGGTGGGAACAGCTCACCCGGTCAAGAGAGTTCGAAGAATAGGGATCTGGGATAGAGAGGAGACGTGGAAATGGGGGGAATCATCCAGAATAAAGACAGAGGAAGTGATAGCACCGCCTGAGTACAAAGGGAGGTAATAAAACTGCTGGAGCATAATCGCGATATTATCGCTTCCAGCGATCGGGAATTGGGATGCACAGACACAGTGACGATGAAGATTTATGCAGGAGACCACCCACCTGTGAGGCTGAAACCCTACCGAACCCCGATTCATAAAAGAAAAATTGTAGAGGAGGCGGTGTCTGAGATGTTGGAGGCGGAGATAATTGAACACTCCATCTCACCGTGGAGTTTCCCCGTGGTGATCATGGAAAAGAAAGACGGGGGGCACAGATTTTGTGTGGATTTCCGGAAGCTGAATGCCATTACCAAACCCTTAGCGGTGCCTCTGCCCCTAATAGATGACATACTGGCTTTGTTGGGTAAAGCGAGATGCTTTCCCAACCTGGACTTCAGATCAGATTACTGGCAGGTAGCCCTCGATGGGGAGGATCAAGAGAAAGCGGCGTTGCATGTCATGAAGGACTGTTTAATTTCAGAGTTATGCCGTTTCGCCTCTGTAATACACCAGGGGTCTTTTCTCAATTGATGTCGATATTTTTACGGAGGTTGGAGGAGTTTACGGTGGCATACTTGGACAATATTTTAATCTTCTCATGAACGCCTGAGGAGCCCTTTGCACATTTGACGGAGGTATTTGAGAGGTTGCGCCAACATCAACTGAAAATAAAGTTACCCAAGTGTCAGTTTCTTAAGAAGGAGACCAAGTATTTGGGGTTTGTGATTGATAAGGCTGGAATAAGACCAGACACCGACGAGGTGGATGTTATCAGGTCTCTACCTGAGCCGAAAACCGTGCGCCAAGTGCTTGAGTGAAGAAGGGTCGAACCCAAAAATACACTCTCCACCACGACAGGCTGTATTATATTGCTGGTCGAGACGGAGAAACGGGATATAGATGGTGGTACCAACCCGACTCCAGAGAGAAGTCCTGGATCAAGCCCATAAGAAAGCGGGAACCCTTGGGAATTGGAAAGACGTATCAGTTGATATTTAGAAATTATTATTGTCCGGGACCGGTCAAGGATGATGTAGAATGGGTAAATAGATGCGTAACATGTCAGACTCACATTAGATACGACCCGCTTGCTCCACTGGCGGAAACAGATGTTCCACAATATCCCTTCCAGAAAGTGAGTTTGGACATCTCCGGACCCTTCCCCTTGACAGAGCGTGGTAATCAATATATCGTGGGCATAGTGGACTGGATCACTAACTGGCCAGAGGCTTACGCAGTTCCAGATAATACCGCTCAGTCGGTGGCCGGTATAATCTTTGGTGAGATTTATCCGAGGTATGGATCCCCAGAGCAATTAGTTACCGACAATGGCGCAGAGAATGTGAATAGGATTATGAAGGAGGTGCTCGACGAGCTTGGTGTCCAGCATGTGTTGACCTCCCCTTATCACCCCCAGAGTAACTCCAAGGTCGAGCGATTCCACAAGACGCTGGGAAAGCTTGTCACTGATAATCTGGTGGAATGGGATCGGTTCCTCACACAAGCCTTAGCGGCGGTAAAGTTCACGATGAATGAAACATCGGAATTTTCACCATTTGAATTAATGTTTGGAAAGGATGTGGTTCTCCTGATTGATAATCTTTTGAGACCGCGTAGGAAATATTTGGGGGAGGAGCATCACCAATTATTGTTGGAACAGCAACATAAGAAATTTTTCCAGGCAAGGGACCGTATTAAACGAGCACAGAAGAAACGGAACGTTCGAGTGAATAAAGATAGAAGAGAAGTGGATTTCAGGGTAGGAGACCCTGTTTATTATAAGGTACAAACTCGAGAGAGGAAGCTGGATAAATGTTGGACTCCTTACTATCGAATAGTGGAGCAGACTGGCCCTTTTTCCTTTATAATCTGGGACCAGGTTGCGGGGAAAATAAAAAGGGTACACGCCGATGATCTGAAGTTGGCAGTCTTGGAATATGATGTAAAACTTGTCCCGCGAAAATCGGGGAGATGCCAACGTAAGGCTACCTTGGTTGCACCCCAGGAAATGGAAACTTCCAATGAAGAGGGAATGTGCATTCAACTCGACGTAGATGTTATGAGAACGCTGAGAAATCGGGATAATAAAATGGCGATCCCAAACCCCCGGGAATTGTAAGCGGCCGGAAATCGGCGCCAATCTGGGCGGATTTCCGAACCGAGAACTACAGAGGGTGTCGGCATTGGAGATTACCCTAGAGAGGAGTCGAATGCGGACAGTGAAATCCTGTCGGAGAGCTCGAGTGGAACCTGGGAGGAAGAAGACCAAATACCTCTATCCGTATTGAAAGAACGGTTGACACCGCAAACGAGGGAGGGAGGCAAAGAAACGCCCCTAAAAGACAGATTGAGGGGGGAGCGGCCAGAAGGAGAGAGAACGAAAGGGAGACGTTGAACCCCTAAAATAACACGTGTAATACCCCAGTGAAGCGAATTGCCGTTCGCTCATAGAAATTGACTAGGGTGTAAAGTTTAGGGAGAAAGGGGGGGGGGGAACTGTTAACATTTTATTTTGAATTATGAATTAGATCGACTTCGTTTGTTTTTTTTTAAGGATATGAAACGATCATTTTTATTGTAAAATTACACATGCCAAGTTTAGATGAGTCAATCTAAGTGAAAAGAGAGGGGAAATGGATAGATCTAATAATAATTGAACGGAAAGAGATTGAAAAAGAATGAGAGTATTGTTATATATTGGTATCATCGATGTCTTCTCACTAGGGTTATCATTGAGGAGCGCCAAATTGAACATTTGTTACATATAGTTATCTTTGAGGGCACCATTTAAGGATGTGTATATAACATCAAAAGATTCCGTGTGCGTATGATTGTCTCTAATATAAATGGTTGTGTGTTTGATTATCATAAAGGGACTCGTGTGTGTGACATGTAATTTCAGAACCTACCTCTGCTTCTTCGATGTCGGACCATCTGGAAATTTCTCATCCTGGAGGGAGACTTGATACCTGTTTGACGAAGATTTATCACTCCAAGACGATGAATGGGTTTTATAGTTTTTATTTCACTTTCCCCAGAGGTCCTGCAGAAGTGGAAGTGAAATCGGCCTGTGTGGGGGTTCTTCTTCTACAAACGTCAGCGTTCGTCTCCTCCCTCCCCAGTTAAGAGGGGAGACAACGGAAAACCGTCCGTCTTCTTCAAAGCCCAAATCAAATCTCACAGATCTAGCCAACCACGTCACTCATACGTAATCTGGTCAGCTGACCTTCGGTTCTTGTAAACGTGTCTACACTCCACGTTCACTCACCTCTATCTCTCTCTCTCTCTGTCTCCATCTCTCTCTCTCTCTCTCTCTCTCTCTCTCTCTCTCTCTCTCTCTCTCTCTCTCTCTCTCTGTAACAGTATTATCCTAACAGAGTTCGTAGAGACATTAATTTAAGAATTGAATTGATTTTTTGAAAAATAACTATTTTTTTTCTTTTCTCTTCTCTTCTTCCTCAATCGAGAAAGACTTTTTATATGAAATGGGACAGACTTTAATTGAAGAAAGGTTTGAAGGAAAGGAAGAGGGGGAATGAATATCATTTTAATCAGTTCGTGAATTGAATGAAACATTTTGGCTGAATTAATTAGTGAATTAATTGTTGCTGTTGAGAATTAACTTTTGAGAGTTGTATTTTTTATGTTTTCAACGAGAATAATTGGAAATATTCATTTTTGAGAGTTGAATTATTTTTTTTTAAATAAACTTATTTTTTTACCTCAGTCTGGAAGGATTTCGTATTCAACCTGAACAGATTTAGTGGGAGTTCAGTTGAAGAATAATTAAAAACATTAATTACGGCGATTAATGGACTTTTGGGAAGAAATAGAATTTTACCTCAGTCAGGAAGGATGTCTTAATTGTGAAATAAAGGATAAAGGGTCGCTATTTGAATGAGATTGAAAATAATTATAAGTATCACTAATCGAACTAATAAATTATGTGGAGTGTACTCAACACGAAAAGCGACTTAATTCATTTTTTTTTTACTCGGCTTTGCGAGGGCCGCTAAACATTATGCATTTTTAAAAGTAGGGGCTGACGGCGAGGAGGGGGGCGTATGCCGTTGTAATGATTGTCGGGTGGTTCTCGGTTTGGGATCCGGTCGGGAGTGACCTGATATCAATGGCGATGCCTTCGCCCTGCATAGGCCCTGTAGTCAGTGATTATGACTGAATCTGTGTGAGAGACAAAAATTTGAACCATGATTGAATTTCTGAAGAAAAAAAAATGGAAAAGGAGAATAACTCTTATAAAAACCCTTGAAAAAAATCGAGTAACCTTCTTTTGTTGAAAAAATAGAGGCAAAACTTTTGTTAAACAGGGAAATTACTCTTATGAATTGAAAAAAAGAATAACAATAATGTGAATTTTTGTATTTTATTGAGTGACATTTATAGATGGCGATTACCTTTGAATTATTAATGCGAATTATGAAGAAAAAAAAAAGAAATTTCATTACCTGATGAACCGTGAACTTTTACATTTCTTATGAACTTTTCATTTTCTTAGACCAATGAACTGACTTTCTTATGAACTGGCTCGCTTATGAACATTTGTATAGAAAAGGAAGAAGGGGGAGAACCTGTGTATGTTATCTTTTCTTTTTTTGACGGGTAAACCAACGAAGGAGAGAGGGAGGTGTGAAAAAAAATCTGAGGGTGAGCTGTGGAAAGGACAGAGCGGTGTATTGAGGAATTAGACTCCATTGGTTCTGTCGAAGCAACGGAGCCTAAGAGGGGCGAATGTGACCTGATTTACCTAAGGGAGCGTTTTGCTCCCCATTCGGGGGGGGGATCAGACTTCCTAGGGGCCTGAGGAGGGCCGGATAACTATGCTGATATAGCTTTAATAGATCCCTGGCAACGGCGGATATCCCAAGATTTTAGTTGAAATATATAGATATATTTTGCTTTATTGTTTGTAAATCGGAGATATATTGTTGCTTGAGAGGTGGACAACAGGAAATGTGAGAATGTTAGAATAATCGACTGTGCTTGTCGACCTAAAGGATCCTTCAGACTATCGCTGTCTGAATGATGGGACGTGACCTTTCGAGGTCATTGGAATTGAATGTTGATTTTGGCCCCCAGATTTCAAAGCTCTCGACTATAAGTCGATCTACACACACGCAATCCGCACCTGCGTCCTGTAATTTGATTTGCTTATGAGACTTTCCACTCCAACACCCCTTCCCCACTATATAATGTTAACCCGCTCAGAGATTAAGTAGATTCCCGTCTGATTCTAAGGGGCACAGATTGTGCGGAAACTCGCCGTTCCCTGAAGATGTGACCAACACACCCCCTACTCCTACCCGTCTGTGCCGTCTGCAAAGAAGAGAGATTTGAGACTTTTAAAACTTACTAAGAACTGAACAATATATTGTAAAAAAAAGTCTGTAATATATTTGTGAATTTAAGTTTAGTAGAATAGAACTTCTATTATTTGTTTTTCTTTCTGGCATATGCGGCTTCGATATTCGCTTTCAGCATACCAGGAATTTTATGTGACCGCCTTTCGGGGATTTTAGACGACACGAGCCGAAGTTGTTTTTGTATCTTTAAATACCCCAGAAATTTTAACTGCCACAATTCGAATTTAGATTCCGATCCGTCAAAACAAAGTCGATGGCCAGGCGCATAACCTATTAAGTGTTGAGCCATTCTGTAGAACAAAAATGTCGGTAGTAAATTCAGTCGGCGAAGAATCAATGCAGTTACGATCTCGAGTGATTCGGTAGAACAAAAATAGCAGCAGTAAATCTAGTCGGTGAAGAATTAATGTAGTCTTGATCAGCAGTGGTTCAGCTGTGTCAAGACGGAAACTGATAACGAATTAACTGGAATCCAAAATTCGATATTTTTATAATGAGGTCGGAGGCTTTTCATAATTAGTTGTTCTAATGCGTAATTAAAAATAAGATCGTATAAATTCTGGGAGTCATACTCTCCACATTCATACATTAAGGATGAATCCCCTTGCGGCGTCAGCGGCGTCCGCGGCTTGGTACTAGTACAGAACCCGTTCTTGACACGCAGCTCGACAGGTGCGGGTCTGGGAACCGACCCAGTACTTGTTGACTTATGCTGAAGGTACGACACATGCAGGAGGTCTACGCTCCCAGTCCTTGCCACCTGGCTTTCAGGTGGAGTAAGTTCATTGCTTACTGACTGAGGCGCCCCGACCAGGGAATTCCAACAGGGATGCTCAGGTAATTTTTGCGGTGCAAGAGTGCCTCTCCTTTAGGGTAGCTTGCGGATTCTCCACCTTCCGAGCTTACGTAACACAATGCTGTGGTGGTTAGCATTCAAATATCTACCCTCCATACTCATATTTTGGAGATGAGTCTCTTAGCGGCTGCGGCGGCTTGGAGACTGGGTAGAAAGTACTAAGAATCAGTTCTTGACAATCATCTTAAAAGGTGCTAGGAGGAAATTGGCCCAGTACCTGTCGGACTGATGTAAACCGCCTGCGTGATACCCAGGAGGTCCACCCTCCCAGGCCTTGCTACCCATGGAATGCCTACAAGGATGCTGAAGCAATTTGATTTACAAGAATGCCCCTTCTTTAGGGGAGTTTGTTGCTTCCCTACATTTCGACCTTGTGTCACATAATGCTGAGGTGAACAGCATTTAAATAACTACTCTCCATATTTAACAATTTGGAGAGAACTGGAGCAACCTCAGCTGAGTATTTTTTTAATAGTACGGCCAGGAGTAGATCATCTATTATGGTTTCTGTCCACAAAGGAAAATAAGGGAGGGGGTAGTTTGTAGGGTCCAAAGTATAGTTTGAGGCACACTGACGGACAGACATGTAAGCTTTCTCAGTTGCCGTGCAAATAATCTCATGATTGTTGGATAGTGAAGAAATTTTTGATTGCCTATTATTTACTACACTGTTGTACATTTTCCAGAAATCACGAGTTCCTTATTTCTGGGCTTCAATACGTTTTCTGGTAGTTTCAGTATATTCTCTCTTAGTTGTCGCTATTTCTTTCTTACAATTACTTCTAGCTTCTATAAACTTTTGTCTGTTTGTACTAGACTTATGTCGAATAAATCTATAACGTTCATATTCCCTTTGAACTATAACAGCTGCGCAAGTAGAAGTAAACCATTGGGGAGAGTGGTGTTTGTTCCTTGTGGGAGCATGTGCTTTAATTGCTGCTTTAAACCATTCAGTGGTTTCATTTGCACACTGTTCCGAAGGAAGAGAAAAAATATTTTCCCTATGGGCCATCTCTGATGTGATCTCTGATTGCATTCCAGTCAGCCATATTGTAATACCTTGTTATTTAAGTAATGGCTGTTCAACTTGAGATCGAGAATTTAGAATGATGTCTATCATTATCACAACATGATCAGCATTCCCGAGTGGGTAGTGGGAATTTGTTATACAATCCTCAGGATGGTCTCAGAATTAGGTCCACAATCAGTGTTAGCTGAATTTCTTAAACTCTAACCCCTACAACCGTCTAATGTTTATTAAACCTTAAAACTTTACTGTTGGTGATCTCCGCCCCCTTTTTTTTCTTTACCTTTTTTTGTGGTTCTTCTAACATAGTTTTTCCAATCATAATAACCATTTCTGTAATGTCTGATGAAGTTACTGGATCGTTAATACGATTTGGTACACGAAACCTATGTAATTAAGCAGATTAAACAGTAATAAAAAATAAAACATTATATATATGGCGACCCCATCTTCGCTACAGGGATGTCTGCAAGCGTGACATGAAGGCTCTCTCGGTGGACAGGAATACATGGGAAGCCTCTGCAGCTGACAGAACTGCCTGGAGGAAAATGATACGCCAGGGGATTATCATCAGCGAGAGGACCCTCCATGTTGAAAATGCTGCAAAGAGAGCTAGGAGAAGAGCGAGTGTACAGGCGGAACAGCCGGACGAAGCGGCAAATTGCATAACAACCTTCGTATGTCAAGGCTGTGGCAGACTATGCAAATCAAGAATTGGTCTCTACAGTCACACAAAAGGATGCAAACAGGCAACATCTTAATACGGCGCTGATCCATAGTCGTTTCGACTGACGGATGCCACACACACACACACACACACACACACATACATATATATATATATATATATATATATATATATATATATATATATATTCTTTATTTTTAGGGCTCTAATCTTTCCTTATCTTCCTTTCCGTTCGCTTATCTTCTTTTTACTTCTACTCGTTCTGATTTTTTTCTTTTTTTCTTTTCAAACATCACCCTTTTTTCAACTTTCTATATTCATTTTTTTCTCCCTTTCTGTAATTTGGCTTTCTTGTTCCAGTACGTCACTATCATCTCCAATCTTTTCTTTCTATGTCTTCATAATTCTTTGTCAAAATATATTTGTTTCTGCTCCGTATTAATTCTTTTCTTTTCCGTCATGATTATGAGATTAAAGTAGATTCAGGACTAAGGTCCAGATTAGGGAATTTAGGGAAGTGCTTTCAACTACTTTTTCATGTTCCGAAATTATCATTTCTATCAAGGTTCGATATTTGAGTATTTATTTTTTCACATCTCTGCTAAAAATTAAAGTTTTACCTCTTTAAAGATATAAAGTTGACTGATGTTTTATACCCTGGTTTTTACGTTTTTAACTACTATGCGTTCGAGTATATCTTTCTAATTTGTTTTGTTATGTAGGTTGGTTGGTTGTTTTTGTTTTACGGCATATCAACCCTTTTCGGGTTATTTAATGCCGAATCCAAAGATTTTGAAGAAAAAAATTTTAATAGAATATATTTGTTGTTTTCAAGTCGGTTTCTATTTAACCCATAGTTGGAACCCTAACAGGTACTACCACTCCGGGTCAGAGTGGACCTGGGAGCAATGGTAATTAAAGGGTGGCTCCACACTCCCCAAAGTCCGCAAGCTGGGGCCTCATCACTGGATATAGTTTAAGGTCATATCCAGAACCCCCATTGAGGAACGTTTACCCTCTGCAGGGAGGCAATCGGTGTATTCTAATGCCCCACCGACAGGGCCGTTTTGTTATGTAATCCTGAGCAACAAACGAGGACCGGAAGTACAAACCATTTATGCTAGTACTTAATTTTTTATACTAACGAAACAACAACGTACAAAAATCATATATTATTTCAGTCTTAATAATATATGTTTTTAGTAAGAGTAAAGAAAATATAAAATCAAATGTGGCTTATTTTGGGCGTTCTTGAAGTCTATACGCCTGTTAGCAAACATAATTCCTGAGAGATGCAGTGTTAGAATTTGTAAAGTGTATGCATAGTCACTCATGGCAATATTTTCCATCCATATATGATGACTCGAAATAGTAATGATGATGACGCTAGCAGGCACAATGTTTGCAAAAAAGATTAAGAGTATTTGATAGGTTGTTGTATTATTTGTTATGACGTCAGAATTTTCGAGGACTAGCTGGGATAATAAGACGAGAGTCGTTTGCACACAAGAGCGCATTTCCCTAAGTTTGTCCAGAATAATTAAAGGGAGACAACTAGAGATTTCATCTAAAGGATATAAATCAGATTATTCACGTGCAACAATTTTAAATGACACTAAAATGGTTGATGTGCTACAAAACCAAACAACCAAACTTTCTCTTTCTCTCTGTGTCGTTCTCTCTCTTCCTCTCTCTTTTTACTTTATTTTCTATCTCTCTATCCCTAACTCTGTATTTATATTACCTTGTCTATTTTGGAATGCATCGGCCAATCAACATAACTTGCCAATATCGCATGTATCACGATAACATAAACGTTTCTCGTCAGAATGAAGCAATGAATACAATAGTAATTCATAAATAAGTAGAGAAGAGACAGAATGAAAATAAGTCTCGTAAAACAAAACTGATTAATTCAAACGCCGTGAAATGGTTTCCAGTTACGACTCTCTTGAGATGGAGGGAGGAGGAGGAGGAAAAAGAAGAAGAAGAAGAAGAAGAAGAAGAAGAAGAAGAAGAAGAAGAAGAAGAAGCGTAGATGAATAAATAATTCTGTTGTCAACCGTTGTAATAATCGGAATAATAATCGGAAAGAAGACATGACAGGCCGGATTAATTATCGATAAGGTTTATTGGCATAGAACATATCGTGCAAGATGCAATTTTTAAAACCTGTCAACCAATCATATCGTTGGAAATAATACGCAAAAACAGAACAACTAATTAAAACGAGATCATATCGAATAACATTGTTTATTATACAAAGAAACCAACAACAATGCACATTTTGAAATACGCGCATTCAATCTGTGAGCTGAGTAATAAAAGCTATTATGAAATTACGACCTAGGAAAATACTATTTAAACTTATAAGAATTTATAACACATATATTGGTCAGTGGTTGTCTCCCTTGTCCACTAAAGGGTCGCGTTGATTGGCCAACAGTTAATCGTATCACTATTCTCTTACGTATTACGTCAGCGAGACTATGTAAACTCAAATTAATCATCTTCTTTTATCTCCTTTTCCAGTTATTGTAATATATGAAATACAGTTTGTTTTTATTTGCGACAAGCCCAGATAAAACTATTGCAAGTATTCCTCTGTCCCAGGTTCCCCATTTTCGTTGACATTACCTTGGCTGGGTTGCTACAGAAGCCCATATCAGAAAGTTCACAGACAAAAGCAATTCCTTCCATGAAGAAAATAGCTAGAAGCCTAGTATGTAACGCCGTTGCCCAAAAAATCTTCTGCAAAATAAATTATCGTTAAAGCACTTATTCACATTTTCTATTGTATATCATTCTTTATTACTTGATCAAGTAAAAATGTTCGATTAATATACACATTGGTGTTTCTTCTCTCCAAAAGTTTTCACTGCAAAATCAATTTTCAGCGCTCATCTTTCACATTAATATCTACTTCATCGCATGCGAGAATTGAACTTTTTTTTTGGGGGGGGGGTAGAAATTCTCACATTCTCTCGTGTAAATTTTACTATCACTTATCCATGAAATGGGAAACAGATTCAAGGAACCTATAGTTTCCGTGTGACTATGCAGTCAAAACCGGAGATGCCGCTCTAGATGCAGGCCTGGCCAGATGATAATAAATCTAACAGTAAGGCAAGCAAATATGGTCTGAACCAGCGTCGGGTTGTATGAGTTGTCGGGAAGGTGTTGCAGTGTTTTACCATCTGCCTATCGGAACATCCGAGACTTCAGACCAGACTTTAGTCAGAGTTTACTTCATTAGCCTTTGCCTTTCTCAAGGCATTCGCGAGGCAGTGGAACTATTTTCCCATACCTGGAATATATATACAGAAAGTTTTTAGATGAGACAAGTCATTGGTACCGTCGGTTTCAAACCCGATAATTAGGACCGCTTTTGATACCCATATCAAGCTCTTGTCACCCAATACTCATCTATTTTATAACGAGACGAGACCTTGATATGGGTATCAAAAGTGGTCCTTATTATATTGTTTGAAACCGACGGTCCCAATGACTTGTCTCATTTAAAAACTTTCTGTAAACAAAAAAATATATATAAATACGCTCTGATTTTCGGATTTCCCCTATAATTGAGGACTCTGCTGGATTTCTTTTTCAAAAAAAAAACTAATTATATATATATATATATACTAGCAGTTCAGCCCTGCTTTGCTCGGGCCCTATGTACTGTTCATAACTTTATGTGCATATATATATATATGCACATAAAGGATAGGAAAAAAAAGAAAAAAGGAGGAAAACGTCTGCCTTAAACCACTAACCTAGTTCTAAAACAGATCCTTTGTTCGATAAAATGCATGCCCATTGGCTGATAGGAAGGGGCGCGGTGGATACTAGAAAGCTGATTGGCTAACTAAAATCCTCAACAGAAGAGGACCATATAAAAGCGAGAAACAACCACAAAATTCGCGCATAAGCCTGACGAATCCTAGAGTGGATGAAACGCCGAATATTCAGTGTAGCTTAATCGCCATATATATTTTATAAATTACTATATATATATATATATATATATATATATATATATATATATATATATATATATATATACTAGCAGTTCAGCCCTGCTTTGCTCAGGCCATATATACTGTTCATAACTTTATGTGCATATGTATATGCACATAAAGGATAGGAAAAAAAGAAAAAAGGAGGATATATATATATATATATATATATATATATATATATATATATATATATATATATATATATATTAAAAAGTTTGACTCATGTCCGGGTAACCTATATCTGAAATTGGCAGCCAAATGTTCGGTCAAAAACCGATTAAAAAAGCTTGCTCTATGTCTGAATACACTTTATGTAAAATTTCAAATGTTTAGACCAAAAATTGGCTGAGTAATTTGGTAGGTCTCGAACCACCCTAACATTTATTGTTTTGGGATCAAATTGCCACCCTAACATTTATTGTTTTGGGATTAAATTGAATTAAAAAGTTTGTTCCATGTCCAATTAACCTACATTTAAAATTTCAAGTGTTTAGATCCAAAATTGGCGGAGGAGTTTGATTTAGTAATTTTAATGTTGTATCCCGGGGTTCTACTGTATATAATAAAAACGCGTTTTCTCTCAATCCGTGATTCAAGATTTTAATATGCTGACCGCGAAATTTAATAAGACTGAAAGAAACTTATCTTTTTACTCATAGTACCTTTGTCATTGTTGTTATTATTCTTTTTTGTTTTTGTGTGCTATATTTAGTTAACTTTAATGTAAATGGAAATCACAAATATTAAATTTTAATTAGGTGAATCGGGATATGATTTGACCATGATAAATTGATTTACGGGCTTTAAAAATGGTGCATCAATGTTAATTGTTTCCAAAAGATTTCCCACGGAATAATTGGAAACAAATTGTTTCATTATACGATTACTAATCTTGTGCAAATTTTCGAACTGAAAAAAAAAAACTAAAAACATTTGTCCTGTATTAAATATTCAACTCATTTGAAACTAGCTGGACGCCCGGCGTTGCCCGGTTGTACAATATGCTTTAATATGACATTTTAATTTATGCTCATTGCATATGTATTATTATAGAATCAACCTTCTTATTATATTATATATAACAAGAAATAAGTTCTCCGGGAGACTAATTCGCAATTTTTTTTTTTTAACAATGACAATGTTGCTCATCAAATACGTTTACGTTTGTTTGCAGTATAACGTCAGCTGATATTTGGGTTTGACGATGAAATGCCCTGGAAATATCACTTCTGATTAATGTTTAGCTTTAAAATATGCAAACGAAAAAATGATTTGTGGTGATATTAAATGATATCCTTTTCTTATCGTAAATTGAACTCATTAATAAGAAAATATTTAAATAGAGTGGTGAGGAAACCCTGGGCTTGAACATGGGACCATTAGATCCATAGTCGAATACTAAGCTATATATCCAGATGACAATAATTCAGGGGGGTTTTAAGAAGAAATCATTTGCTAAATTTCATTATCTCTCTTGCCAGTGTAACGTATAAAATTCCCCTGTAAAAATTCTACTTTTTCATCTATAAGAATGAAAAAAAAATTTTTAGAGTCGGATTTTTTCGATTTTCGATACTTATCTCCGTACGAAACATATCTAAGAACACTGCCAGACATATAAAATAGCTTTGCGTGAAATCTGCAAAAGATAGGCTCAGCTGTTTGGGAACCTATGAGGAAGGAAATCACACACACACACACACACACACACACATACAAAGCAACTTTTATATGATAGTAGAGATCAGTTAAATTGAATCATTCGATTTATGTAAGCTGGCAATAAATCTTTTGTATAAGAGCGTAAAAGTAGCCTCCACCAACACAGAACATTTTAAAAGGGGGGTTAAATCAAATGTTCTCGACATTTGAATGAGTTGAGAATGTGCCAAATCAAAAGCAACATGCAAATTAAAGAATAATGTACAACTATTCTTGAAACCAAAGACAAGTTCCCTAAAAACTGAACTGAACACCTTAAGAATGGGCTTTTAAGTCAAACTAATTGAAGTGTTTTAACGAGTTTCACAGTTTATGCGAAACAAAATAACAAACATTTGCTTCAATTACTAATTATTACCGTGTCTTGAAGATATATTCTCAAAATTTAATGAATGACAGATAGTTTAAAATCTTGATTTATCAGATTCTTGTCTACAAATATCATTGCAACAAACACCTACAAATTTATTAATGTGAGCGGGATACGCTCGCTAGCTATCACTTCGCGATTTATTTCATATTCCTATTTATCACTTGGAATCATTAAAACGAAACTAATTGATAAGAAAAAGAAGGAACCCCCCTCTTTCATTCTCTCTCTCGCTCTCTCGCGCTCTCTCTCTCTCTTTCTCTCTCTCTTTCTCTCTCTCTATCGATTAGAACACAAAAATAATCGATCAGAAAATATCACATAACTAATCGATGAACAGAAGCTAATCAATAAAAAGAAGCCTTGTGTTCTCTCTTTTTTATATATTTTATGACTATATAAACAGTGATTATTATATATTTCGTTTTTATTGTTATCATATGTAATTTAGATTGAGCATGGCTCTGTTCTAATTGAATAGATACAAAAGTTATTTCTATTTATCACAGCAATATTAGAATCAAAATGACTTTTGTGTAAATAAACAATACTCTCTGAAATACTACATAGATAGAGAGAGAGAGAAAGAAAGAGGAAGAGAAAATACCGACATTTCGAAATGTCATGGCCTAAAGGGGTTTCTTCACTATACATCTCTCTATAACCCTTATGATCTTGATAATATAATAAAGCAATATAGTAATTAAATAAGTTTCCTATGTAACTTTACTTTTTAACATTTTAACTTATTCTAATTTTTACTCCCTTTAATAAGATAGACCTTTTTTTATTCTGATAGATTTGTCTTACTATTGAATGTTTATTTTTCACCTTAAATTTATTACTATATATATATATATATATATATATATATATATACATATATATACTGTATATATAAACTATATATATATATATATATATATATATATATATATATATATATATATATATATATATAGTATGTATATTATTTGTTTTTGTTTTGCGATACGTTTGGAATTAATTCAATTATTTATACAAAAGTGTATTTTTATCTAAATGCAGGTTGGCAATAATTTTCACTTTGACCAATATATATATATATATATATATATATATATATATATATATATATATATATATATATATATATATATAGTAGAGAGAAATGTACCGGAAACGCGTACTTTTTATTATACAGATGTATTAAAAAATCCAATGTAAAAAATAAATGAATCAATTATTTCCAGTATTTTTAGAATAATCTCACATTTCATCTATTTTTTTTCATATCCAAAGACCCTATTTTCGGAAATCTCTGTGGTAGATTCCCTGTAACGCGCTGGCATGTATATAATTCATGAAGGTTCTTTGACACAGCCTGGGAGTGACGAAACTCTCAAGTGGTCATTAATAAACCAGTGTACATCCCGAAATAACTGGAATGTAAACAAGCTGAATGTAAACAAGCTGAATGTAAACAAGCTGAATGCATCTGAATACTGTTGCCATTAGAATATGACGTGATTATCAGCGGCACACTATAAATCTCGGCCGTATATAGCAAGATTCTGTGTTAGTTGTGTAAAAGATAAATGCGGAAAATGGAAACTTTCTTGTAAGTTAGAAGTTAGGCTGTTGCGTATCGGTAGTTATGTAAGGAAAAGGAGTTCGTGGCAGTAAAATTAGAACGTTTATTGCCCTAGGAGATCGAGAATCAACTTGACTTGGAGTTCGTAGCAGTAAAGTTTGAACGTTTATTGCTCTAGGTTGGTTGGTTGTTTTTGTTTTACAGCGTATCAACCCTTTTCAGGTTATTTAATGCTGAATCCAAAGATTTTGAAGAAAATTCTTTTAAAACAATATATTTGTTGTTTTCAAATCGGCTTCTATTCAACCCATAGTTGGGACCCTAACAGGTACTACCACTCCGGGTCAGAGTGGACCTGGGGGCAATGGCAATTAAAGGATGGCTCCACACTCCCCAAAGCCCGCAAGCTGGTGCCTCACCACTGGATATAGTTTAAGGTCATATCAAGGATCTATTGCTCTAGGAGATCGAAAATCAAAGTGATTTCGAGTTCGTAGCAGTAAAGTTTGAACGTTTATTGCTCTAGGCGATCGAGCATCAAAGTGATTTCGAGTTCGTAGCAGTAATGTTAGAACGTTTCTTGCTCTAGGAGATCGAAAATCAAAGTGATTTGGAGTTCGTAGCAGTAATGTTAGAACGTTTCTTGCTCTAGAAGATCGAAAATCAAAGTGATTTGGAGTTTTATTTCATTGGCTTATAAAAGCATCGTTTTATGCTTGTGTAAAGAAAAGTTAAATATAAAATATTCCACGTAAAGTTAGTTTAGCAAGGCAATTGAATTTTTCATTAGAAGAAAGTAAGAAGTTTAATTAACCTGTATTATTTCAACTACTGTTCTTATCTCGATTGTTATTCTTACACAGTTTTCACCAATTTAACCTCTGACCTCCTTCAGGTGCGTCTTGTTGAACTCGGTAATCTGCAGAAAACTTTGAACTAAACCTATCATTCAATCCAAGAGGATATCTTGCTTTCGATGATCACCGTGATTTGGTATAGATCGTAAGCAATTTGTAAATGTATTCTTAATATGGCTTGCACTGAGGATTGAACCATCAAGGTTCAGAAGACTATCACTTAAGAGTTATTATAACTTACCACTTTTTTCCACTGTGCCATGAATCCGATACTAGGAATACTACTAAGAATACTACTGCGAATTACTTGAGATTTAAACTATTTCCTTAGATGGAAAGGACAGCTTTCCAAAGAAGCAGACCTATTTTTGTTACAGTTCAAAAAAATAGAGAAAAGGATTGGATGCTTCTTCGTCACGTTTCACTGGCGATTTTCAATCTGTGACGTAATGCTTCCAATTGTAAATTTTAATTATTATTTGGATTTTCCACTTGCTTAGCGAATCTTTTCTTATAAAAGATATCATCATCACACGATTGCAAACATTAGACTAAAAAATGGAAATTTACACTTACGTTCAGTTATGTATGGAAATTGAATGTTCCATTGGAGATCAAGCTAGAAAACAAGCTGCAGTGTATCAATAGTTATGTTATGGGTAAAATGTGTGTCAAAATAAAGCTCGGGTGTTATTGCCTCTGTGGAGTTTAATGCCAAAGTTAGTATACGCTGTTTTTGAGACCTCCACAATAAAATTACTGTTAAATATCACTGTAAAAAATAAACTCAATCCTAGCACAAATACACGAGCGAGAAAATTAAACAGATAAGTTCAAATCCTGTCTACTAAATAGAATAGAGCAGTAAATATCTGCGGGTTGGTTATGCGACCCCGGAAGTACACAGAAACAGAAGCAATGTAGTTTTACATCGCCTGACGATCGCTCGGGAGGGAATCCATTTACCAGGCAAGATTAGAAACACGTAATTTACTGTGTGTCTGTTGTATATTTTATGTTTTAAGATAGAATTATTTCTATTCATATAAAATTATTTTTATATGTTTAGATACGCATATATACAGGATTCACTCCTAAACAAATTATAACTGATTAGTATCAATTTTAGAACACAGTTCATTGTCGTAAGGGTTAATATGTAAGCCATATTTAGTTTTATTAAATTTTATGCAAAGGGGGAAAATAGAGTGGAATCTGTTTTTCTCAAAATTCATATACGTCAGCTTTTTGTGAGATTTTAACAATAACAAATATTAGATATCAATTAATCAATATTTCTCAAATTTCAGTTGTTTGTGGTATTTAAATACGTTTAATCGGGATACTATAATGAAATTAGCCTTTAAATAAGTTTAATGTGGTTTAGAATTAAAATCATGTAAGTGATTTTAATGAAAATTATAATAAAGATTTTAAATATTAAGGTTTATTCGGTTTTAATTTTCGTGAAGTTGCATAAAAGTGGTGTAAAGTTGCCCGAGAAATTTTTTTCCGTCACCGGATGAGTATTCTTTTAGTAGGTTATAATAGGATATTTTAAAGGAGAAAATAAGATAGTATGTGTTGCGTTTAAGCATTAATTAACGCGAAACAAATTAATATTTAGTCTATAAAATATTGAAGGTGTTGCTCAGTTTATAGTCACTTTATGGATTATTTTCCTTCTTGTTAGAATATTAGGCACAAGATCCAGTGTAGTTCCGAGAAGATTGGGCACTAAGATAAGTGTCTTCTGATCTGCAAAAATACCTGAGCAGCCTCGTCAGCATTCCCCAGCATTATTCGCCTATTAACAACTATTATGTTTGATATTGTTGTCTAACTATCCTTCACACAAAACAAATATGGTGGGCAGGCGCACTTTGCTTCCGATTATCTCAAACAACTATAGATTGTATGTGGTTACCTAATGCCAACAGTGCTCTCTCTCTCTCTCTCTCTCTCTCTCTCTCTCTCTCTCTCTCTCTCTCTCTCTCTCTCTCTCTCTCGAGCACACTGGCACAATAATAGACAGGTGAAATTATCTATAGATAACACAGAGATACATATGCACACAAGCAGAATTAGATTGATAGAAAATGATGGAGAGAGATATGCTGGTCTGATACTACAATTCATCTCCTCATCTTACACTGAAGTAACTGTTATCTTTATCTCAACTCGGATTATCTTTATAGAAATTACTTTTCCCCACATTAAAAATCGACTTTGTTTCTAACTCCATCATGGTGCAGACGCAAGTAAATATGGATAAAGAGAGATATGCAGTTGCTTAGCAACTATATGTGTGGAATGCAATAAGTATGCATGAATATGAACGAGTGTCATTCGCTAAGTGTATTCTTAACTATGTTAGCTTTTCGTTCCATTCAAAATGAAAATTTGTTTAAGATCTACACAAAAAAGACAATAGAACCAGATTTGAATAAAAAAAAATGGCTTCTATTTTGATTTTTATAACATACAACTCATTCTTATCTTTGGGAATGGCTATTTTAATCACATTTCCTTTTTTGGATAGAAGTAAATTCTCCCGTCCTTAATCATGTAAAAGCACTTAATCTAGTATGATAACTGTTGGTAGACCATCTAATTTCTATTACGTTTTTTCTATTCAGCAAGATCGCCCTGAATCGAAACACGCCAGAAGCCACTTGACTTATCTGTCCATTTCTACAATATAATCAAATCACTTCCACTTTCCAAAATGGAAGACTCGTTTTAAAATGGCACCAGTTTGTCTTGTTATTCTGTTTCTAGGCGATAATTATGCAATTATTCTACGCGAACTCAAAGCATTGTCTTCTCTTTTTCATATTGTGAGACTTGTAACGTAGACAATATTTTAAGCGCCGCAGTGCACATCTTTTAGACAATATTCTTATACACATAGTGAATCAGGTCAGACGATATTTTTAGTACAAACAGTAAATTTCATTAATATTAACGCGATTTTATATGCATATCGTACAGCCAGATTTTGCTTGGAACTTTGCCATTAATATTTTTATTAATCTAAGATGCATACATGATTCAGTTTCGCTATCTATTTATGTCAAATATCGATTTAATATTTTAATATTTAATCCTATTTAATATTATCTTGATGCTGATGACACGACCATCTATGGCAACACATCAAAGGCCGTAAATGACAAAGTTCTCTCTAATTCTCTCTCCTCTGATCTTGAGCATGTGGTACAATGGGGAAAGAGGTGGCTGGTCACTTTTAATTCATCCAAAACCAAGCTTCTATCTTTACATCATCAACGCTCTGATCCCCATCTGGCATCAATTGAAATGGATGGCTCTCGTCTTGGGGAGGCTCCACGTTTTGACAAGCTTCTGGGTTTGACCTTTACTCTTGATCTGAAATGGAACACGTACATCAAATCTGTTGCCAGGGACGCTGGGAAAATGGTGGGATCCTTCTACCGCTCCAGAAGATATCTCACTACTAATGCAATTCTCTATCTGTATAAAAGCCAAGTACGTCCAAGGATGGAGTACTGCTGCCACATCTGGGCAGGAGCTGCTAAAAACAGCCTCCCACAGGAGAGACGTTGCGAGCCTGTCTTTGTTTTATCGTTATTTCCATGGCAGGTGCTCGTCTGAGCTCCAATCCCTCGTCCCCCCTCGCCAATCTTTCACGAGAAACACCCGTGTGGCTGAAACTACTGTCAATAATCTTCCCCACTCTTTATCTGTGCCTAAATCCAAACGTAGATTCCATGAGCAAGGCTTCTTTCTTAGAACTGCACGCCAGTGGAACTCTCTGCCGCTTGCCTGTTTCCCACCTGACTACAACTTGGACGTCTTCAAGTCCAACATAAACAAACTCCTGACAAACCGCCCCCTTAAGTAAGACACTCTATCAAAATCCCTAATACTAATGATTACTACAATACTATCTCATTGATTACTGTACACGCAATAACCCTTATCCCTGAGTGGCCTCTGGCCTTGATAAGTGGTGACCTCCATGTAAAAAACAAAATTGTCATTAGCGAGGTCGTGAGGATCAAGCATTTACACAATCTAACCCTTCTTCCTGCCACTAATAAAAAAAAATCCGAAACATTAAATAATAGAAAATTCTTGCCGATGCATCGCTATTTGACTTGCGTAATAAACATAAATAATATTATCAAAATATATTTTGCATTTTACAAAAAAAAAAAAAAAAAAAAAAAAAAAAACGGTAAAAAGAAATAGCATTATTCTACGGAAGTTTGATAAATACTATATTAATCGCTATTAAATCAAAGAATGGAAAATGAAAATGAATTATAAAATGTACGGATAGATAAAACAAGTTAAATGTATTTGATGAAACGCTAAATGTACATGAAACAACAGAGTTTTATAACACAATTGAAGTAAGTGATTGAAATGTATTTTTTGTTTATTTTAACCCAAAAATATGATTATAAAATGCCCGCAAAATGAGAGAATGACACGATCTTATAAATTCTCAAAATGAATTAATTAATAAACAGAACAAATAAAAATAAAAATGTATCTATGTCAAGTATATGATTTTATCACCATTATGGAAAACAGGAGATGAAGAGAAGTGTGTGATAAGTTGGGCTGTAACAACAGAATATTCTTTTCATTGTTTTACTCTCGAGTATATATCCGACATAGTTAATCAACTGAGGACCGCATTACTCTATATAAAAGCATATAAGATATCAACGGATACACATTCGATACACAAAACAATGAAAAGAATATGCTGTTGTCCTAGCCCTAGTAATAACCAGTTATTCCCACTGTCTCCTTTTTTCTCCTCTCTCTCTCTCTCTCTCTCTCTCTCTCTCTCTCTCTCTCTCTCTCTCTCTTTAACACTTTCTTTTACTTGACTTTGTTACGCCACCACCATGGTGGCATTGGTGGTCATCAGTAATGTCTACTCTCTCTACAACATGAAGAGCAAACTATATTTGTCAAATTGCTACATTTCTCCTGCTGTACGGTACACACACACACAACATCAACAAATATGGCATAAAACTATTTGACTTTAAAAAATTTTATCTGTGTTTTTTATACCACATCAATTAATTTACTTTTGCATCTTCATACTAAGAACGAAATACGTCTTGTTTTTTATATCCATATTCGAAACTCAGTGACTACAAAGATTTAAAGCTATCAAGAGTCATCTTTTGCATTTAAATTCTCGATTTCTATTTCAGAATAATATTTGTTTTCGAAATTGTGTTTAAAAATTCTCTTGGAATCTTACCATCAAAGTGTTATCTCGTTGTAAAAGTTGTTAGTGAGTTTCAATCATGGGTTAATAAGACATATTTCGTCTCCTAAAAATGAGTGCAGCAAATTCATTTAACTGAACTAAATACGTGTTTGTTAATAAAATGTATGCATTATATCAACATTAATAAATTGATTAATTAATACTGTGAAACTTCATAAAGATCGACTGATACTTAGATCTTTGGTGACTTTTTTTATTTGGGGTTAGGTAAACAAACAAATAATTTTCATTTTCATGGTGCCTAATCTTACTATATTAAAATATAGACTATCAACATTTATGAAATGTGGTGTGTCCATCATCATCATCATCATCATGGAGGTCATCATTGTCATTATCATCGTTATCATTTTCATCATCATCATCATAATCGTCCTTCTTCATCATCATCATCATCATCATCATCAGCGACCTCGTCATCATCATCATCATACATTCGTGCTAATGTCATCTATTTTATTAATTCCCTCTCATGCCACTTTGCTCCATCCTCCGTCATTCTTGTTTGTTTGTTTGTTTGTTTGTTTGTTGTGCGCTCTTCATTGAACTACATCACGGTTTTAGCATCCATAAAAGAACATCGCTGACGATTTGGTCCTTAGCTCTCCAATAGCAACCCCGGTTCTTCTCTCTCTGATCAAGGGGAAAGATATCCGTAAAGTAGAAGCAACCTCCAAGAAATACTTATTAGCATTACAGTGTACATCTTGTTGGCATTATTTTCTTATCTATTGTTAAGAGTTACAGTCCTACTTCCGTGTGCGAGAATTGATGTAACAAAAGATTTATGCTTGTAGATTTGATTTCCAGATTGTTTTTACCTGTCCAGCCAGGGTTTGCGTGTTCTAACATTTGAAAAACATTTTTTTAAATACTATATATAAAAATATATAGATGATATATATATATATATATATATATATATATATATATATATATATATATATATATATACATTACATATTTTCAAATTTATGCTACGCAATGATACATTTTATTAATGTGCATCCTCTGATGAAAATAATCTATGAAAATCTATGGGTTAATGATTTTTCTTTATCATAATTCCTTGTTTGAATTTTTGATGGATTAATAAATATTGTAATTTATTCAATGTTTATGTTTATCATCAATTTTCTTTGTTTTAGGCGATTGTTAAGTTAGGTTTTTCCTTGTTTACTTAGGTATGGTTTTCATCGTGTTGAGTTCAATTTCACAGGTTTTGCCTTCTTCTTCCTTTGAAAAGGGGTTAGTTTTTTATTAATCGCCTGATATACCTTATCGAAACCGCCCATGCATTTTTTGCGGACTACATTGCTCTTCTTCAGAGGCGTTGGCTTTTTAAATCACAATTTCCGACCTTTACGCCACATTATCCCGTTGTGGGAGAGAGATAATTTATCTATTAGTCTTTAGTATGACTTCACGGCGGCTTCGAGACCGCTTTTCTTTTTAGCGGACACTAATAATTACGTCAAAGTGGTCGGCTAACTGCAAATGTAGTAAATTGGTGTATGTATTTAATAATTAGTGTTAACACTTTTACTGCTGAGACGATCGCTAAAGCATCCTGGCATATCATTGATTGTTGAATATTTATGACTAAAAATTGGTGAACAAAATCAGACACAGACTGATGCTAATTCGTACCAAATATTGTTGAATTGGAGAAAAAATATTTGTTTTTATAAACCGTTTCAACAGACATTTTTCTGGGTAGCCATGTAGGTTTTGGCAAAGCATATACTTAGAAAAATCTTATTATTTAGATATTTGACAATATTATGATCTTGAAGCATAAATAATTTTCTCAAAATAAGTTAATTTAGTATTAAATAGCCCATAACGGGTTGGCAGGCCGTAAAATCTAATAAATAACACACTCGAGCTGTTCAAGTTGATTTCTTCCTTTCACACAGAAAATCTATTTCTCTTTCGGTCATATTGAATTTCGATTTAATTTTCCCCTGTACATATGAATTGGTCACGATGAATGGCCCAATCTTATCTAATAAGGAGAGATGGTCAGACAAACAAATAGCGATTAACCGAGATAAAAAAAAAAATCTTAATTAAGAAATCAACATTGCTACACTTTTTTCGTCGACATTGTTTAACGGTGTTTCAACGAAACTGCAACGCTAGGTGTGTCAGAAACTTCGTGAAAAATATTGAATAATTCTACCCCCTATATTTCCAAGTTTATAACTACTCGAAAAATGTAATTCAACCCCTATTTTTCTTTTCAATTAAAGGAGCAAGGGCTAAGGTTTTATTTAAAAAAAAAAAAAAAAAAAAAAACGTCATTAAAAAAAAAGGTTTTAAACTTCGGACTTTACAGGTAAATTTCCAAAAAAGACTATTCTTTTTTTTTTTTAATTAGAATATATTATTTATTGACCTTTTGTCTTTAATTTGTGATATATAAAACTTTGGTGCATAAATTAATTATTTGCTTTTTAATAGACATTTTAAAATAGGGGGCGTGAATTTTAAAAAAACTTTTGTCTAAAATATTATATTCGGTTTCTTGGAAAGAGCATAAAATCTCATATTGACCCTGAAAATATCGTAAAAGTAGAATCAATTGAAAAACTTTG
Organism: Euprymna scolopes; assembly: GCF_053919585.1. Classification (NCBI taxonomy): domain Eukaryota; kingdom Metazoa; phylum Mollusca; class Cephalopoda; order Sepiida; family Sepiolidae; genus Euprymna; species Euprymna scolopes. The sequence goes on along the minus strand of NC_136518.1, from coordinate 36,291,658 downwards.
ATAGATTTTTAAAGTTTAAAAATTGAAAAATACTGAACTCGTAAAAGTCAATTAATTTTATTACTGTTTTTTTTTTTTTTTTTAAATAAAACAATAATATTTCTATTACGTTTCATACAACTTTAATAGTTCATTTTGGAAGTATAATCCATAAAAAAATAAATAAACAACCCACTTTTAAAGCAGAAATTACGATTTTTTTTTAATATTTTATTCGCAGTTTCGTGTTAGGGGTGTCAAAAATTCCTACAAAAATTCTGATACACCTACTGCAACGCTGTCTCAAATTTACTTAACCTTACTATTTCGACAAATTGCAATGTGTACTCAAAGTCGTCTCGTAATGTTACAAATTCATTGTTTTAAAACGTTTAATTTACATTCTTTTCACACTACACAGAACAGAAAATTTGAAATATTTAATAAGTTTAAACAAAAAAGTTGTTGGCTCGAGAATAGAGTTATCTCCCTTGGCCTAGAATGAAGTGATCTTCATTGAATTATACTGAGCGACAGCAAATCCAATTATCTACTTCCGGAATCAGAAATATGTTTCAATTCAACTGATATGCGAATTCATAAATCAGATATGTTTCCCTTTCTTGGCTACAGTTCAAGGCCAGCAGAATTGGTTCGTCTGGCCTGTCATTTTTGTATGGTGTTCGCAACTCTGACGCCGTTCTCATCATACGTCTGTTCTGGTTGTTACACTAGAGACCCCAAAAATCATATTTATTTATAAATTATTCATCGCATATCTTTTTTTTTGTTTTGTTTTTTGTTGTTGTTGTTGTTGTTTGTTTGTTTACCCTAACAATACACGTTGTTTATCGATTATGTTTGGCCAATTAAAGTAGATTTCCATTTTGTGACGTCTGTGATTTCCAACTCTTTTATCTGTTATGTTCAGGATATTCTTCTTATTTTTTCTTAATATGCTGTCTCCGCATAAATGAATGCATATGAGTGTGTACGTGAGTGTAATGTGCGTGTGGGTGTGTAAATTTAACTCTTCTATTATTATTATTATTATTATTATTATTATTGTTGTTGTTGTTGTTGTCGTTGTTGTCGTTGTTGTCGTCGTCGTCGTCGTCGTCGTCGTCGCCGCCGCCGCCGCCGCCGCCGCCGCCATCATTATTATTACTACTACTACTATCATCATCATCATCATCATCATACTACTACTACTACTACTACTACTACTACTGCCCTAGCAGTGTCAGAAATTTCGTGAAAATAGTGAATAATTCCACCCCATCTTTCCAAGCTTATAACTCCTCGAAAAATGTAATTCAAGCCCTAATTTTTTTTTTCAATTAAAGGAGCAAGGACCAAGGTTTTATTAAAAATAAAAAAATAAAAAAAAAAACAATGTGTTTTTTTTTTTTAAAAAAGGTTTTAAACTTCGGACTTTACAGGTAAATTTCTAAAAAAGAGATTTTTTTTGTTTTAAATTTGAATATATTATTTATTGACCTTTTCTCTTCAATTTGTGATATATAAAACTCCCCGACATAATTAATTATTTACTTTTTAATAGACATTTCAACATGAGAGGCGTGAATTATTCGACCCCCTGTCTTTTCAAGCTTATAACTCCTCGAAAAATGTAATTCAAGCCCTAATTATTTTTTCAATTAAAGGAGCAAGGACCAAGGTTTCATTAAAAAAAAAAGACAAAAAAAAGACAAAAAAAAACAATGTGTTCTTATAAAATAAGGTTTTAAACTTCGGACTTTACAGGTAAATTTCTAAAAAAGCGATTTTTTTTTTGTTTTAAATTTGAATATATTATTTATTGACCCTTTCTCTTCAATTTGTGTGACATAAATTAATTATTTACTTTTTAATAGACATTTCAAAATGGGTGACACTTGGGGGGCGTGAATTTAAAAAGAAACGTTAGTCTAAAATATTATATTCGGTTTATTGGAAAGAACATAAAATTTCACATTGACCCTGAAAATATCGTAAAAATAGAATCAATAGAAAAATTTTGATAGATTTTTAAAGTTTAAAAATTGAAAAATATTGAGTTCGGAAAATTCATTACTGTTTTTAAAAAAAAAATATTTCTATTACTTTTAAAACAACTTTAATAGTTTATTTTGGAAGTATAATCCATAAAGAAAATAAATAACCCACTTTTAACAGAGAAATTACGAGATTTTTATATTGTATTCGCAGTTTCGTGTTAGGGGTGTCAAAAATTCCTACAAGAATTCTGATACTGATACTACTGCCCTAGTAGTCTCAACTTTTGGATGTTTTTAGTGTTTTTTTTTTCTTGAACATCAGGTAAATTCCTTTGACTTCAGACATTCAAGTTCTACTAACACTATCGCCGTTCCTAACAGGCAATCGTTTTGCAAAATTAGAAATCAAATTACCTTGTCAATCTAATTAAGCCATTTATGGTGGCTTTTTGTTGTGGTTCCAAGCATTCCAATTACAATAGGAATCACCTTAACTTATTTACATTTCCAGAGTCTAACTAATTCCCATTTAAGATCTTGGTATTTTTTCTTGTTCTTTCTCTTGCCCTCTGGTATCGAAAGGGAAGGCTACGAAATGATTGAGCAAGTTCTCTTGTTTTTATTTAGTAAAATCATATTAGGTCTTGAGTGTCCAAGGACCTTATCAATATATACAGTCGTTATCTCTAAATTCAGTATTCTTAAAGAATGATTTGCGACAATTTTAAATGGTACCTCTTCTTTTATCGTAAATTGAACTTATTAATAAGAAAAAATTCAAATAAAATGGGGAGGAACACCTAGGTAGGATCATTCCGCCCGTAGTCGAATGCTCTACCACTGAGCTATGCCTCCAGATATCAATAATTGTGTTTGTTTTTTTAAGAAGAAATACTTTGCTAAGATTTTATAATCTTCCTTGCCGGTGTAACGCATAAAAAATTCCCTTGTAAATATATATTTTTTTTTTATCTATTATAGGATCGAGTTTTTTTTTTTTTCGATTTTCGATACTTATCGGATAAATTCTTGTACAAAACATATCTAAGAACACTGCCAGACATATAAATTAGCTTTGTGTGAAATTTGCAAAAGATAGGCTCAGCCTTTTGGGAACCTATAAAGGGAGGAACTCTCTCTCTCTCTCTCTCTCTCTCTCTCTCTCTCTCTCTCTCTCTCTCTCTCTCTCTCTCTCACACACACACACACACACACACACACACGCATACACACATACACACACACGCATAAACACAAACATACACACACATACACACACACACACAGAGATTCGTACACACTCACACATGCATACACACACATAAAATGAGGTTTATATAATAGTAGAGATTGAATGTCAAATTTTCCTACCAAAGGTAGGAGTCTGTCAAGATGAATGTTTGAGAGTAGAGTCTCATTTAGAATACTAGAACGTTACAAAATTCACTCGATTGAAATCCATTTATTTTGAAATTATAAACATTTCATTTATAATTGTAAACACAAAATCTTTCTCATTTATACATATAGAGAAATGTAAACATTTTGTTTGTTTTTTGTTTTTGTTTTTTTTTTCGATGCAATGTTTTATTGTTCACATGTGAGCGTAAAGAAAGATAAATAGAAGAAATTAATTTGCTTTTTTTATTTGTAATTTTGAAATACGTGAAAACTATTTGAAAATTAAGCCAGCTCTTCTAAAGAAAATCCAGTCGATCCCTCTAAAGTAAGATATATTTAAACACAGATGCTAATATTTTTCTAGAAAATAAACCAGTATTGAAGAACAAAGTTATTTGTTCTGTAAAAATAAAAAAAAACAATTCAATTAAAAAATGATGACAATTAAAAGTTAATAAATAAAATTATATTTTTCAAAACTAGTATGTAAATTAGTTAATATTATGACTGATATCGTATATGCATGTGTAGTTTCTTTAAAATCATTTTGTGTGTCTGCTGTGTAAAGTTGAATTAATTTTGAATAGACATTAACGTTAGTGCAGGAATTATGTTAAACTTTCGAATTCATATGTGTGTGTGTGTGTGTGTGTGTGTGTGTGTGTGTGTGTGTGTGTGTGTGTGTGTGTGTGTGTGTGTGTGTGTGTGTGTGTGTGTGTGTGTGTGTGTGCGTGTGCAGAGAGAGAAAAGAGAGAGATTGAGATGCAAAGGGAAGTATGTACGACGATTAACAAAAATAAATTAACTAAAAAGCGCAGCGAACCAGACAGACATGATACATGAGAGTAACATTCCCTATCATAACGAGCGAAAATAAAAGAGTGGACGACAGTCTCGTGAGATAATGCTTTTGAACATGATTCAAAATGGCCGCCGAAAGTGTAGTTGATCAAATCAAAATACGAGGATTTTTATTATTAATTTGTCCTCGTCGGTAGCTGAACTGATAAAAAGAATCCGTGTATGACGCTTTGATGAGTCTTTTAGAACTTTACAATTTCGTCAGCCATCTTGGATAACGTCCAAAGGCGTTCTCTCGTCTCCTATTTATTCTGCCTTGTAATGATCTCAGAGGTAGAATCGTTAATCTGGTTATGTATTGTGTTAACTTTTCATTTCTATTTTTTATTATTCCCCCATTTGTGACCCCGCAGCGTCAATGTCTGCATAAGAGAGATGAAAAATTCAGGTCATAAATGCATAAGTTCAGTCATCATAACAATGCAATTTGCAATCCCCTCTTGTCAATTCAGGTGAAATAAAAGTATAGGAGGCATTACTTTTGTCACGCCCTTTCTAGTCAGATACACACACACACACATACATACATACATATATATATACATATATATATATATATATATATATATATATATATATATATATATATACCATGAATTTTAATATAGTCAGATAGATTAAAATTCGATAAATGGTTCATATACCAATAAAGTCTAAGTCAGAATAAGATGACTTAATTTGTAAGCTTCAAAATTATCAGTTTTTAAAATCGGGCATTCATATATTATTTTCACAAAATCAAGACAACAAAGATTGGAGTGATAACAACAAGTTATTACAATCATTTCGTGATCGTTTGAACAATTTCAAACATAACGGCTCCTCTTCAGGCGATAAAAAAGCCCTATGTTTTCCCTGTTGTTCATTTTAATGAACAACAGGGAAAACATTTTGAGTCCTCCACTAGGTAATCATGCGATTTAATCTACCTACATATCCTAAATCCAAGTTTTATTTCACTGTTTTCCGTTTTTATATATCGACCTATTTTCGTATCTCTGTTTTTTAAATTATATATTTTGATCGAATATCCATCCATTTTTGCATTCATTTTCTGTGTTCTTTCAATTTAGGTAATTATTATTTTCTCTTTATCTTTTATCTTTTTATTAAATAATAATTTGGATTTTACCAACGCTGGATTTTTTATTTCCACCATACTATCCATTCATGTGTGATCACCTTTTTCTTCACTATATTCCCTCTGCTTCACTTTTTTTTTCTTTTCAAGTAAGATCTTTGACTTTCTTGTTGTTTCATCAAATGCTTCTGCATGCAAAATCCGATCCCGCATTTTGCTAATTCCTACCCTCTGATGGGAAGGAAAGTATTTCTTCGAAACTCCGCGGATTAAGGACTATCCATTTATCTAGTGTTTCCTTTTCAGATTAAATATGTTTTTAACTCATTTCAAAGTGTTTTTTTAACATATTTTATTAACTATTTGCTTATATATATATATATATATATATATATATATATATATATATATATATATATATAAACGTAAGACAAATTAATACCGACAATTACAGATGTTATATGTAGTTCGATTATATATAAAAGACACTTTGTCTGCGTGTGTCTGAGGAATCCAGTGTGATAGATATTGCATGAAATAAACCCATGGTGGGGTTGGATCAATAAACAGGAAAGGACTAATTAAGATGTACTTAGTAAGAAATAGATATCTTCATAAGATGAGATATTACAAATCATTAGATTATTAAATGGCATTTTTAAAACATAACCTAATCTTTAAATTAAAGAATATTTTAGCATGTTTTTAATAAACTTAAGATATATTGAAAAAAACACACATTTTAAAAAACTCAACTTTACGAGGATAACATATTTTTGTAACTCTACATCCACGGCTTTTATTGAAAATAGATTCCTGTTTGTCTACTATGCTTTCATTCAAAATGGTATTTTAGTTGATCAATCACAATAAAGTAAAACTATTATTATCGTTGGTTTAGCACACTAAGATTGGAATATTTTTACGACCAAATTAGTGGCTGAATTGTAAGAATATCTGCTCTTAGCGATCAGAATTCTTACATTTTTATTGTTTTTATCAAGTGTGTTAATATTCAAATAATGAACAATTCATTGAAATTTATTTCGCTTGTAATTCATGTTGCAAAAATGTTATCCTCGCGAAAACATGCATTTACCGCGATAATAGACTCCATCTTTTCGAATAGCGTTACATGCAAACGAATGCAAATATCAAATGGTTTCAACGTGATCTCACTTTAACCGAGAGCATGATTGTGAATAATTCACAATCAATTGTCGGGTTTTGTGAACAAATATCGCTTTAACAGAATATTATCGCGTTCAAGCAAGGAATTATGGTCTTTTCCCTTTTTTCTTTTCAACGAATGTAACGATAGAAATAAGTTATTATTCAGTTATTCAGTCGACCTTTTGCAGATTTTTCATTTGAATAGAATAAGGGGAGATAAATATCTGATACTATGAATAAGAACCGCAAAATATTTTAATGAGAACGGATTTTATTTGGTCCATATGCTGTGATGAGAATAGTTAAGGAAATAAATAAAATATATTGTATTTGGAATCGTACTCCTCATCCTTTTCATTAATAATAAGTTTTAGCTTTGAGAAATAGAATTAAAGAAGGTAACACGTGGATGTCTTGAGAAAATAATATCCGATAGAAAGATGATAGCAAAAAATATAAATTTTAGTAGTATGAAAATATACCTATAGCAATTAAGCCACACAGAGGTGTCTATGTTTCATTCCCGCAGAGAATTATCAGGCATTTAGTCATATTAGCCTGATAATTTCTTGTGGGAATTAAACATAGATATCTCTATGTAGCTTACTTACTATATATATATATTTTTTCCTGCTAGCACATAATCTGATATTTAGCACTGGAATCAATAGTAAAAATAGCGGATGATATATATATATATATATATATATATATATATATATATATATATATATATATATGTGTGTGTGTGTGTGTGTGTGTGTGTGTATATATATACTTCATCTACTCGCATAAAATTAATATACGAAAGTATAAAATTATGCGTAAACGTTAAGTATTTACTTCAACAGTGCTCAATACGTAGGTGGAGCTAGGTAGTAAGTTATAAAAGATATATGGCGATTAAGCTACACTGAATATTCCGCGTTTCATCGACTCTAGGATTCATAAGCCTGAAGAATCCTAGAGTGGATGAAACGCGGAATATTCAGTGTAGCTTAATCGCCATATATCTTTTATAACTTACTATATATATATATATATATATATATATATATATATATATATATATATATATATATATATATACTAGCAGCAGAAGACCTGCTGTTGTCCGGGATTGAATAATAAACAACAAATGATCCACACCACTAAAGAGACAATAAGTCACTTTATTATCGACCAAGAACAAAAAACTGACTTGTACAGAATACGGACCGTGCTGAAATAATAATTGATCCATTTTCTAAAAATGACTTCATTTTTCTTAAAATTATAGTAACGTTGGTGGGAAGAGAAATTAGTTCATATACGCTGTACAATACCTGTTGAGAGTACGTTAACGTGTTTCATATATTCATTACCTGTTTGGGGGTAGGTAAAATCATTTTAAATGTGTGTTGTGCATAACCCGACCTAAGGAAGGTAAAATTATTTCATTTTTTTTTTTTTTACACAGTGGTCACCACTTATCAAGGCCCGGAAGCCACTCAGGGATAAGGGTTATTGCAAGTACATTACGTTAGTGTGGAGATTTGATGCAGTGTTTACTTAAGGGGGAGGTTCATTAGGAATTTGTTAACGTTGGACTTGAACACATCCAAATTATAGTCAGGTGGGAAGCAGGCAAACGGAACAGAGTTCCACAGGCGTGCATTTCTAAGAAAGAAGCTTTGTTCATGGAATCCGCGTTTTGATTTAGGCACAGATAAAGAACTGGAGGAAATTTTTCACAGTGGATTCGGCTAGACGGGTGTTTTTCGTGAAAGATTGGCGAGGGGGACCAGAGATTGGAGTTCAGATGAGCACCTGCTATGGAAATAACGATAAAACAGGGATAGGCTCGCAACGTCTCTTCTGTGGGAGAGAGGTTGCAGGGTAGAGAAAAGGGCATCCCCCACCAAGCTACGAAGTCTATTTTGTACTCTGTCAAGGCAGGATATGCTGTTTTTAGCAGCTCCTGCCCAGATATGGCAGCAGTATTCCATCCTTGGACGTACTTGGCTTCTATATAGGTAGAGAATTACATCAGTAGTGAGATATCTTCTGGAGCGGTAGAACGATCCCCCATCTTTCCAGCGACCTTGGCAACAGACTTGATGTACGTGTTCCATTTCAGTAAATTATTTGTACCGAGGGAAGGTACAAGTATTTCATACATATGTTGTGTAATACTCATATTAGTATAGGTAAAATATTCTTTTGTGCCAAATAGCAAATGATATATAGGCATAAAAAAATCCTCTAACCTAAGAATAACAGGTATGTTATAAAATTAACTTCATTTTTCTTATTGTTTTATACGGTCCCGAGCAACGCCAGGTAGCCCTGCTAGTTTCATTTATAATTGTAAACATGGAATCTTTCTAATTTATTCATATATACAAATATAAAATGAGCATTTTGGTTATTTCGATACGATTTTTCATTGTTTAAATGTAGTCGTAGTATACGGAATAGTTCAGTTAACACCCCGTTAGGATACCGAACTTAAGTAACGTTGAGTAACGTTGAGCCTGATCAAGTAACGTTGAGTGACGTTGAGCCTGGTCAAGTAACGTTGAGTAACGTTGAGCCTGGTCAAGTAACATCAAGTACCGTTGAGCCTGGTCAAGTAACGTTAAGTAACGTTGAGCCCGGTCAAGTAACGTTGAGCAGGACTAAAATGGGTTTTTGGAATTTCAGGTGCTATATGTGCTCTCCGCTTATCTCGGCATTGTTTCCATACGCCCTGTAAGGGTAACTGCGCAAATAATTGTGAGGCAAGAGATGCAGACTCTCCAACCACACCTCTCCTGAATCGGCATTGCTTGAGCCCAGTGGCAAGAGGAAGTTTTTGTACCCAAGAACCCGGATTTAGGTTACTTCTTTAGATTACTTCTTCGGTGCCTTTTAACACTTATTATAGACATAGAAATCTTTCGCATGGAATATTCTGCAAGCGAATGTAGTAGATATTAGATTTCGTTTAATTTTATACAGGAATACAAGAATTTGAGTTGATTTACATTCAAACTTTCTTTCTTCCCCTTTCTTACTTTTCTTCGTAGTTAATGTTTCCTGTTTTATTCATATTTTGTAATTTCAATTTTTTTATCAGAGTATTGTGAATATATTTTTAATTTTTGAAAAAAAAATAATTTTTAGAAATATTGTTTTATTTTTAATGTTTTTTGGAAGTTTTTGAAATTTTTTATATTTTCACAATTTTTTAAAACTTTTTTCTTCTTCTTCTTCTTCTTCTTATTATTATTATTATTATATCATTTAATATATCTTTGTGTATTTTTAGCCTTAATTGTTTATTTTTCTCTTCTCTCTTTTGTACCTAGTATATTACCCCATATAACTTTTTCCAATTCTAATCCCATTTTTTTTTTCATTTCTATTTTGAATGTTTTCTAAGTCGGTATTGTTTTTTACCTTTAAATTTGTAAGATGCCGGCTTTTTCTTTTCTTATGATGAGAAGCATTTAGCTTTAAAATGCCATGGTCTAAATATGTTTCTGCTTTATTCATCTAATGATAACACTTATTGACTTTATAATGTAATAAATTCCTGTGTAACTTTAGGATATATCTTCTTAACTTATTTCCCTCTCTTTTTCTCTCTCTCTCTCTCTCTCTATCTATCTATCTATATATATATATATATATATATATATATATATATATATATATATATATATATATATATATATATAGTCAGTAGAGCTATTTTTCTAGAAGTGCATCCAATGAAACAACATCTGCCTACCAAAAAATGCTTAATGAGAAAACAGAGCAGGTATATTAAATTTATTTATACAAACATTAATGGCTACATATGTGCATACATGTTTCTGTAATCACCCGATTTGGGGGATTACGTCTTCAGCCAAGAATTACCATCGAAAACTGATATTTCAAGACAAAAATATTTTCTAATTTCGTTTACAAAATTAGATTGTAACATGGGTGGGGGTTATGTGCGGGGATAGGATAAGTAAGGTCTTTTAAACTATCTATCCCTTCCCGGTTTTTATCTTTCCAAATATTTAACCTCTTCTCTTTTACTTCTTTTTTTATATATATACTCCGTTTTATGTTTATCTATCCCATCTTTTGGTTTTTACGGTAAAGTACTTGAGAATTTAGTATTATGTCTCGCCTTGGTCGGTGGTCAGTAACTATAAACATTCCTAATGGTCATTGAGTGCGGGCCAGTACCCTTCAAACCACACACAAACTCTAGAAGCCAACACATACATATATCTATACTCAGGAGTGGAAATACACCGCTCGGTGTATCTTACGCACACACACACACACACACACACACACACACTGAAAACCAGACAATAAATATAAAGATAAACAAGAATAAAAAATAAAGTAAAATAAAAAATAAAAATAAAAACATAGAACACCAAAGGTTATCAACTTCCTCATGCATACATATAGATTAATACTCGTCCAAACACCTACACTTTTATACAGCCGTGTATATATACATACATATATACACATATATACATACATAGACACAAAATGCTCACATACAGTTATAACATGTTTACATTTATACTCATATACGCAGTTATATCAACACACGGACCCTCAACACAAACAGCCATGTACACCTTCGCATATTATATCCTACGAGTGTTATTATACTAAGACTAATAATATTAATCACACTAACTATATTCATAATAATAATTTTAATGCTATTAATAACAGAAATAACACTAACAATATCAATAATAATAACAATAATAAGACTGTTAATCGGGAGCTTTAAAACCTGTAGATTCCAACTGGATACACGTCTCAATAAAACATATATATATATATATATATATATATATATATATATATATATATACTAGTATACATACACACAATACATACACAAAGTTAGACCATCCACAGGCGCATACATATATCCCCATCCATACGTGTCCCCAAATCGCCACATATATATACAATACACACATGAGACACATAGACATATAGACATCAATATACACACACGTATATACTTACATATATATATACACACCTAGATACCTGCTCACTCACAATGCACTTTACCGTAAAAACCAAAAGATGGGAAGATAAACATAAAAAGGAACATATATAAAAAAGAAAGTAAAAAAGAAGAGGTTAAGTATTTGGAAAGATAAAAACCGGGAAGCGATAGATAGTTTCAAAGACCTTACTTATCCTCTCCCTGCACCCATGTTACAATCTAATTTTGTAAACGAAATAAGAAAATGTTTTTGTCCTGAAATATCAGTTTTCGATGGTAATTCTTGGCCTAAAAACGTAATCCCCCAACGCGGGTGATTACAGAAACATGTATGCACATATGTAGCCATCAATGGTTTTATAAATAAATTTTATATATATATATATATATATATATATATATATATATATATATATATATATATATGGCATAAATAAATATATTTAAAAAAAACTTAGAGCACCAGACAAGCATGATATATGAGAGTAACATCCCCTATGATAACGAGAAAATAAAAGAGTGGACGAGAGTCTCGTAAGATAATGCTTTTGGACGTGATTCAAAATGGTCGCCGAGGGTGTGTTTGTGTAGAAAGAGAGAGAGAGGAGGAGGAGGGAATTAATCTAAAAGGGATGAAGTAGAAAAACTCAAGTGTGAGAGCCCAATGCGAAGCAGAGAATATATATGAGTTAAAATAAAAAAAACACAAAACAAATTAGTCAAATCTCATTTATGAATTTACTTCAACCGTCTGCGGGCCTTCTCAAATGAGTAGAATTCGTCAGATTAGCATTTGAATTAAGATGTTTGATAGTTACAATGTTTTTTTTTATTTATTTAATCAAAAAGGGGGAAGGAAAAGAGGAAGGGGGTAAAAGGAAGAAGGAATAAAATATAGTTGAGAAAAATGAATAAAAGAATTAGAAAAACAAAACCATGTGTGAGGAAGCGGTAGAGGAATTGAGATTGTTGGGGAGAGTAGGAGCCGGACAATTTTGAAAAAGACACAAAGAATAAAGAAACAAGAAAAAACTAGCGGAATATATATGTTCTTATTCTTCTGATGAGTCAAGGCTGAAAATATTCAAAAAGTCAAAAAATAATTATATGAATGTTTCTGCGCTACGAAACGGGTCCTTTTGAACATTTTAACATGCTGAAAGAAAAAAAAACGATAATACGCAGAACATTTTACAATTCGGTATACAGACATTTTGTCATTTATTTGTATGTACTCTGTAGTCACATCGAGCTTCATAAATAAAAGGATTGGTATAAAGAGTGATATATATATATATATATATATATATATATATATATATATATATATATATATATATATATATATTAATGCCATGAGATAAATATTTCATATAATTTGTTAATATAAAATGGTGCAATATCTATTTGGGTACTAAAATGATGTTCTATGATTTCATAGAATACCCTAGGAATATTTGGGGTTTTTTCATTATTACTATATGAAGGCTTAAACCAGATTAATTTTTACGTATAATATATTTGCAGGATTTAATTGTTTTAGAGTTTGTTTGTCTGTCTTTAATTTTTGTTGTTTTATCTTTTTATTCGTTTTCTAGTTTTCTTTTCATTTTTTTTTCTTTTTTTACACGGTAACTTGTGTTAGAGACTGGAAGTTCTAGAAAGATAAGGACAAGAACTTTTATTGTAAATACATTGGGAAATAGAGACGTGCACATGCAGATAAACGAATAAAACACTAGAAAGAAAGGAAGATAGACTGAGAAAAAGATAAACAGGAATGGATACAGATCGACTGAAAAAGAGATTGACAATGACGTAGAGACACGCAGATGCATATATAAAAAGAAACGCTGATAGAGATGAGCGGATATAGAGACATAGCTTGGGAAAGTAATACATGTCAACGTCGGCACGATTAGCCAATACTAAACCTTTCCGTTTCCAAGAGAAGGTCAGCGACTTTTAAGCGACGTAGACAACGCCGATGCAGATGTCTTTACAATCAATTGACTCGCAGAAATCTATTTCTTATATTGGCATTTCCTGGTATTGGATGAAATAAAGATCACAGAGTTCATTTTCTATTCACTCTTTTCTCATTTATTAGTGTGAGCGTTCTCTTTTCACCATGCATTGAGCACTTTCTCTTTTTTCTTTTCTTTCATTATTTTCGCAGAATCACTTCCTTTTAAATAGTTATCGTTTACATTCAGAATGCTTAATTGTCCCAGTAAGTGTGAGTTTGGAGTTTATTATCTTTTCATGCCACGTTATAGATAAGGACAGCATTCGTTCCCTGCCGAAAGAGGTTTAAATTATTATTGATTATCCTACTCCAACGTCTCTTCATAAACTCCGGGAATTCCTCGGTTTGCTTAATTTCTATAGATGATTTTTATCCCCACTGCGCTGAAATTACACAATTTTTAACTGATATTCTACGAAAAAAAGAATGAATAAAAGTGAAAGCATTATATTAAATGAACAGAAATTGTGATTAATAAAATTAATAATTAACTAAATTAAAAAATACTCTAGCGAAGGCTACAATTTGGTTTCCCCTCAGACACATACGCCCTCTATTGTTATTATTAGATGCATCAGACGTTGGTATCGGAGACGTCTTGTAACAATTTGTTAATAACATTTGGCAACCATTATCCTTCTTTTCTAAAAGCCTTCAAAATGCTGAAATCAAATATAGCACTTTAGGTAGAGAATTACTTGCTGCTTATTTTGCTATGAAACATTTTCTATTTATCTTGGAAAGCTCAGATTTCACTATTTTTACCGATCATAAACGATTGTCCCATGCTTTGTTTGCGTTCACCTAGAGAAGCTCGTCACCTGAACTACATTTCTCAGTTTTCTTCTGATATCAAATATATTAAAGGCACCGAAAATTTGATTGCCAACATACTGCCATGTATGGATATTAACGCCATTCAATCTATTAAAAACATTCATCTGTATCAGATCGCTACACCAAGAAGAATGACGAAGAACTAAATAATTTACGAATTTTTTCTAATCTAAAATTCAAATAAGTGCCCTGGCCTTTTTCAAATGAATCCATTTGCTGTTACATTTCAAATGGACATGAACGTCCATATGTACTTCTTAAACACAGAAAAATTGTTTGTTCGTCCTTACATAATTTATCTCCTCCGGGTATTCGCGTGACACAAAATTTGGTGACGTCATATTTCACATGGACTGCTATTAACAAAAATGTGCGCGATTGTGCACGGTGTTAAATCCAAGGTTGATTCTCATATTAAAAGTCCTCTTACAAAATTTCCAACTCCAGAAGCTTGTTTTAAACGCATTCATATTGACATTGTGGGACCACTTCATGTATCTGCTTACTTGTGTCTACAGATTTTCTAGATAGCCTAAACGTTTCCCCATTACAGATGATTTGGTTGAAACTGCTGCCAAAACACTTGTTTCAAAATAGAGATCACGATACAGCTCACTCTAAATGATAACTACTGATAGAGGTAGGTAATTTGATTCTTATCTTTTTGCTGAACTTACATGTCTACTTAAATGTAAAAACATACGTACTATGACTTACCACCCTGCATCTAACGGCATAGTTGAGCGCTTTCATTGTCTATTAAAGCACACTCTTACCCTAATAAGTGGACAGAAATTCTTCCTTTTTTACTCCTTGGTATCAGTTCTATTATTAAATTAGACATTGGAATTACACCTGCTGAAATTGCTTATGGCTTATGCCTGGTGATTGCACCATCAGCTACACAACACATCCAACGAGCTATATGAATTATTTAGGGAAATATATGCCCTAATCTTCGAATATTCACTCAAGGACTCTAAACATAATTACTCATATTCCACGGGGCAAAATTCATGGCCTCATGTGCTTTTTCGCAATGATCACTGGTCATTGGAAGGTATCGAGAAAATATTCCAGGTATTTTGTAATTGATATAAATAGCAAATTCGACACAGTCAGCATAGATCGACTTAAACAGGCAATTTTTGCTAGTGAAGCTTATTGTGCTACCGCTGAGTGCATCAACGAACCGACTCATTTTTCTTCACTCGTATGTATTTCGAATGATTCTGAGGCATCCACTTCTACAAATTTTACAAGATCTAGCAGAGAAATATTGTTCACTTCACACAATAAATGCATTACATATTATCTCCTCGTTAATCGACGTTTTACTAGAGGTAGGATATGTAGTGAATTTTTATCAGCTGTCAACTGTCAAAGGGAGATAGCTTAATCGAAAATATTTTCAATGCGTCAGTTCTAAGAACAGCGTACGTAAAGCAAATAGCGCAGTGTTCAATGCATTCTTTGTCTCAAGCACGTGTAAATACTATGCGGACTATTTGTGTCTTTGTCCGTACGGTTACCGAAACAGACCAGAACTTTTGATAATGTTGTAGTCTCGACTATAAAAACCGTTTTGCTGGAAAAACAAACAAGTTAGTTAGCGAGTTTCTTTTCTTACTGCTAGCTCTATCGAAAAATATTAAAAGTTTGCCTTACCAAGTAACCATAAACAATTTTCTTCCGAGTTTTTCTCTTTTATCCTGACACAGGATTTATTTCGAACTGCCTTCACTAAATATTTACTAAATATTTTTGGACATTCTCTAAAAAATATGGACTTTAATTACACATTGATGAACACAATTCTTTTAAACTTCATAATGGTCTGTGCCACCTATAAAGAGGCTGTACTCTACCCGTATATCCAATAATTACTGTCACGTGAACAGTTCGAGTTGATTACTATTTGATTGATGTTCTTGAGTGTTGCAAATAATGTTTATGTTAAGAGCTATTGCTGGCACCTATTGCTAATATTCTTACGACTGATGTCAACTCCCCCCTCTCTTTTATAAAACTGGTAACGTAATGACCCCGCACATTCGTTACAACCAGGTCATTCCACATTATTAAAATGGGAATTATATATATATATACATACATATATATATATATATATATATATATATGTATATATATACATATATATACACATATATATATATAGCTACTTCATTTACTCACATAAAATTAATATACGAAAGTATAAATTTATGTTTAAACTTTAAGTATTTACTTCAAAAGTGCTCAATACGTAGGTAGAGCTAGTTAGTAATTTATAAAATGTATATGGCGATTAAGCTACGCTGAATATTCCGCGTTTCGTCCACTCTAGGATTCTTAAGGCTTATGCGCATAAACCTGAAGAGTCCTAGAGTGGATGAAACACGGAATATTCAGTGTAGCTTAATCGCCATATATATTTTATAAATTTCTATACATATATATATATATATATATATATATATATATATACTTGTTCCATCTTAAAACAAGTGTATTTATGTCAATAACATAAAAATCTTGCATTCTGATGGCGATGAAGTCACTGAAGGCGTTTTTGATATTGCTTAGATTTGTTAAGCATTTCTAACGCAGAAAGAGTAGTGAGCAGGTGAGAGGTCTGGAGAGTATGGCAGATGAGATGGAGTTTCGTAGCACAATCTGTTATTCTACAGGGTCGGTTTAGCAACGTGCGGTCGTGGCAAATGTCGTGGAGGAGAATTTGGCTTATTCTGTTGATTAATGCTGGGTGTTGTTGTCGAAGTTTCTGATGCATTTTATCCATTTGTTGACAATAATTCTCCTCCGTAATGGTTTCGCCTGCATTTAAAAAAACTGCAATGGATTAGACCGGTTGCAGACCACCAAACAGTCAGCATGACCTTTTTTTAGTGCAATTCTGGCTTCAATAAGTGTTGTGGAGTTTTCTTGGCGTCTAACCCCTGAGCTGAGCATCGTCGGTTATCGTAAAGAACACACTTTTCATCGCAACTCACAACTTGGTCAAGAAACGGGTCGTTCTTGTTGCGTAAAAGAAGAGACGACACTTCATAGCGGCGTTTGTCTTGGTTTTCGTTTAATTCGTGAGGCACTCATCTATCAAGTTTCTTTTGACTTTCCAATCTCTCCTATGTTGTTTGAAATCGTCGTACACGTTACGTCTAATTCAGAAGCAAGTTTTTGAACAGTTGTGTGTGGGTTGGCTTCGACTAAGGCTCTTAATTGATTGTTGTCAACATCTTAGACCGACCACTACGTTCATAATCTTCAAGACTCTCCTCGCCGCGCCACGAAATTTCTTAAACAATCATTGTATTGTGCATTTAACAGTGGTTCCTGGGCCAAATGCTTCGTTGATAAAATGAGCTGTTTCGGCAGCTTTTCGGCTTAACTTGAACTGAAATAAGAAATTATTTTCATCTAGTATTCAACGTTCTGAAAAGAGGATATACTTTTTTTTAAACGAGTGTAATTTAAACGATTGAATAGAACGAAAAACGCTCTTTAAAGTGATATATAAAGTAACGAAAACTTCTTTGAAAATACATTATTGAAATCAAAATTAAAAAATTCCGCAAGAACTTCACTCTCAACCTTATATATATATATATATATATATATATATATATATATATATATATATATATATATATATATATATATACGAGGCGTAGGCAAGAATAGAGACACTTAGGCAAACAAACAAAAAGAGATATACAGATATAGAAGATAAGGAAAGAGTACGAGAAAATGAAACACAGAAAGAGTGAGAAGAGGATAAATAATACAACGTTTACAAAAGAAGTAGAGAATAAAATAGAAAAAGAAAGAGGCAGACAAGCAGAAACATATGATGTCACAACGATGGTTCAAGAAATTTTTCAATGGTGACGAGAGCCTCGAAGATGAAGACGGTCGCGGCTGTGGTGGATAACGAACATTTTAAAGCCTTAATTAAAGCCGATCCTCACAAAACTACACGAGACGTTGCTGCTCAATTCGAGGTCGATCACTCAATAGTCGTTCGCTATTTAAAGCAAATAAGGAAGTAGAAAAATGTTGGATAAATGGATGCCGCATGAATTGAACGATAATAATAAAAATAGTGATTTTGAGGTGTCTCCGTCGCTCCTTCTGCGCAACAAAAACGACCCATTTCTCGAGGATTGTGACGTGTGATGAGAAGTGGATCCTCTACGACAACCGGCGACTTTCGCACAGTGGTTGGATACCGGAGAAGTTCCACAACACTTTCCGAAGCCGAAATTGCATTAAAAAAGGTTATGGTGACTGTTTGGTTGTCTGCAACCGGTCTCATACATCACAGCTTCTTGAATCCAGGTGAAACGATTACGGCAGAGAAGTACTGCCGACAAATTGACAAAATGCACCAGAAGCTCCAACGTATTTTCCAGTCAATATGAAGGAACCAATTCTCCTCCATGATAACGCTCGCCCACATGTTGCTCAACTGACCTTGCAGAAGCTGGAGGAATTGGGCTACGAAATTCAGTCTTATCCGCCATATTCACCAGACCTCTCGCCCACCGATTATCACTTTTTCAAGCATCTCAACAACTTCCTGTGCGAAAAATGCTTCAAAAGCCGATATGATTCCGAATCGGCCTTCAATTAATTCATCGCTTCCAGAAGTCCGGATTTCTATGCTAATGGGATAAATAAACTTATTTCTCGTTGGCAAAAATGTATCAATTCAAATGGTTCTTATTTCGATTATTAAAGTTTATTATGAAAGGATTTATGATCTTTTGAAGTTGAACGTAAAAAAACGACATTATTTTTGCACCAACCTAACTTATTTTTTGGAATCCTTTTTACTAACCTGGGTGATTTACCTATAGATCTATAAAAGAAACGATCGATCGAAATGTGTGTCATCCTTGGTTGATTTTTTGTCGTCTATCCCGATTGATACGACAACTTAAAATCGAAGCTATTTATGGCATGTAGATCATAGTTATTTAGGGAAATACAAAAATATATTGAGAGCCATGAGGCTGACAAAGACTGCATAGTATCTATCCAACTATTGATTAAAAATTGACAGGTCACGAAACAATACCGGATTTAATGCTTCTAAACGAAGTACAGAAAATACTTTTAAAAAAAAAGCATCTATTGTTCTCTATGTGAAAATTAGTCTCGGATATCTAAGATGGCGCCTATCCCCAATTACATCGCAATTAAAATACTTTTTATCTAACACAAAGGTATCACTTGAAATTTTAAAAGTTTAACCTGAATAACATTTAAATTGACAGATCGATATTTACTGCTGACTAACTGATGTTTGCTTTTAATTGTTTTCACTACTTTGTGTGTATCAGGAACAACGTGTAGTATCTGTTATGGTGCTACATATTGTCTATCCTGTTCCCTGTCAGTGAAGGAGAAGTCTTTTTAGACTTAAGCGATTTTTTATTAATTTATTTATTGCGGACTATTATCCTTATCTTTTCCGTGGCGCAGTGGATAGAGACGTTAAATCTCTACGGTTCCAGGTGAGAATTGTCCGAAGATAGCGGTTTCAATCCTACCAAATGACGGGTCAGAGGCTTACTTGGCCAAAACGGGGTGAGATGGATGGCAGTATTTGCTGAAAATGCAGTTAGGAAATTCGGAGTTCCTATCCCGTGGCGGTTATCACCTGACGAAAGCCAAGGGAATAGTTAGCCGAAACGCCGTGAAACAGCAACTAAAAAAGATGAGGATAATAGAACGCAATAAATAAATTAATGGATTTTCTTACATTAAAAACCGACCTTACGTCTAACTTTTCCCTCGTGAAGTAACAAATAAATAGTAACTACTATGTTATTTTACCTATAATATAAAAAGAGACTTCGTTTGCAGTTAATATTAAAACAACAAAATCTTAATGAATTTTGCTATAAAACCCGGATATTTATCATGGAAGTCGAAAGTGAATATTTCAATAAGGATTTTTATTATGATTAAGTTTGTTGACCTCTCTTGCACACTTACTTACCTACCGACCTATTACTCCTCGTAACAAAACTAGAGCTTACTCTTCAATAGATTCGGCAGATGTTTTAGAGATAGGCATAGTTTCTACTCTCTTCGCGCATTCATATTTCTGTCGACAAATCAGGTGACAGGAAGTCACCATTATGAGCAGGAAAGAATCAATAAAAGTTCATTTGTTATTTTTTTAATTCCCCCATTATTACAGCTAGCAGAATAATGAAGAAAAAAGATGGCAAGAGAAATATCCACAAAGAAATTTGCGAAAACTGAAGAAAAAAGGCCTTTAGAAAAAATAACCAGAGATGTTTGCTGCAGTTTGAGATCGAAGACCCCCCCCCAATTACATTACAAATGGCGATAATGGCAAATCCTAAATAATAGTACAAGACACTGCTTGTTGGAACTTGTTTCACTTTTATTCATAGGTTAGCACTGACATCATTTCAACAGCAATGAAACCGATGCAATCCCAACGAACATAAACGATCCAACCTTAATCACGTAGATTTAAAATTACGGATAATGAGAACATTTGAAAGATAATTTCTTTAAAAATAACTCACAAAACTAAAGTATATTTTAGTATTACTTTTGAATTATTAAAGTATATAAGGAAACGCACCAGGAAAAAAAAATTGGATTAACTCACATTTAGTATAATAATCTCTGTGTCTGCTTATATATAAAATATAGTTTTTTGTATATGTGTGTGTCTGTGTGTGCATGTGTGTGAGAGTTCATTTCCCATGGACTCCGAAACGGCTAGGACATTTTTGAAGTTCACACAATTTATTTTAATACTTTATTTTAACACAATTTATTTTAATACTTTATTTTTTCTGCGAGTGTCCTCAAGAATATTCACAGAAAACTAAAGTATATTTGTAAGATTTTTTATCGGAATGCATTCGATTGGTATCGAAAATCGATAATCGAAAAGAAATCGATTAAAGAAGGAAAAATTCGATTTTGACCATACTAACATCACAAGCGTATTGGAAAAGTTTACTCATCACACAAGCAGAAAGGCGCATCGCATAAAATGAACGTTACGTTCTTGGATAATACAGAGGCATGTTCGAAATAGATGTTTCTAATGATATTTGGCGTTTGCTGTTTAAACTTTAATTCAAGCGATTATCTAGAAATTATTTTATAAATTTAATATCGAGAAATAATTTTATAAAATTTATTATCTAGAATAATTTTATAAAATTTCTTATCTAGAAATTATTTTATAAAATGTATTATTAAGAAATTCTTTTATAAAATTTATTATCTAGTAATTATTTTATGAAATTTATTATCTAGAAATTATTTTATAAAATTTATTATCTAGAAATAATTTTATCAAATTTATTATCTAGAAATTATTTTAAAAAAATTATTATCTAGAAATTATTTTATAAAATTTATTATCTAGAAATTATTTTATAAAATTTATTATCTAGAAATTATTTTTAAAAAATTTATATAGACTTTATTTTATAAAATTTATTATCTAGAAATTATTTTATAAAATTTATTATCTAGAAATTACTTTATAAAATTAATTATCTAGAAATTATTTTGTAAAATTTATTATTTTAAAATTGTTTTATAAAATTTATTATGCAGAAATTATTTTATAAAATTTATTATCTAGAAATTAATTTATTAATATTATTATCTAGAAATTATTTTGTAAAATTTATTATCTAGAAATTATTTTATAAACTTTATCATCTTAAAATTGTTTTATAAAATTTATTATCCAGAAATTATTTTATAAAATTTATCATCGAGAAATAATTTTATAAAATTTATTATCTAGAAATTATTTTATAAAATTTTTTATCTAGAAATTATTTTATAAAATTTATTATCTAGAAATTATTTTATAAAATTTATTATCTAGAAATTGTTTTATAAAATTTATTATCTAGAAATTATTTTATAAACTTTATTATCTAGAAATTGTCATATAAAAGTTATTATCCTGAAATTATTTTTATATTTATTATATAGAAAATATTGTATAAAATTCATTATCTTAAAATAATTCATGAATTTTATAATCTAGAAATCATTTTATAAATTTTATTACCTAGAAATTATTTTATAAAATTTATTATCTAGAAATTATTTATAAAATTTATTATCTAGAAATTTTCTCAAAAAACTTATTATCTTGAAATTATTTTTTAAGTTATTACATAGAAAATATTTTATAAAATTTTATATCTTGAAATAATTTTATAAAAGTTATTATCTAGAAATAATTTTATTAAATTTATTATCTAAAAATAATTTTATAAAATTTATTATCTAGAAATTATTTTATAAAATTTATTATCTAGAAATTATTTTCTGAGATTTATTATCTAGAAATAATTTTATAAAAGTTATTATCTAGTAATTATTTTATAAAATTTATCATCCAAAAATTATTTTATTAAATTTATTATCTAGAAATAATTTTATAGAATTTATTATCTAGAAATAATGTTATGAAATTTATTAACTAGAAATTATTTTATAAAATTTATTATCTAGAAATTATTTTGTACAATTTTTATTTAGAAATTATTTTGTAAAATTTATTATCTAGAAATTATTTTGTAAAATTTATTATCTAGAAATTATTTTGTAAAATTTATTATCTAGAAATTATTTTGTAAAATTTATTATCTAGAAATTATTTTGTAAAATTTATTATCTAGAAATTATTTTGTAAAATTTATTATCAAGAAATTATTTTGTAAAATTTATTATCTAGAAATTATTTTATAAAATAAATAATAGGTTGCAATGTAGTATACAATGCATTGTGGATTAACTCACTGTTGAGAGGCTGCTGTTGCAAAGAAAAAAGTACAAAAGACCTCCGTAAAGCGCATGCCGAGGCCGTTTAAGAGATAAGCCTGCTTTCCCACAATTTTCTCCACAGAAGCATTCGTTGAATCCTGACTAAACACGCAATTAATCGATTGGATTGAAAAATGGAAGATTTCAGAGATTTCAATGGGAATAAATTAGAAGTGGTCGACATTCATAGATCCTCATTCAGTTCCGGATAAAGTCGGGTCTCCTTGCTAATAATAATGATAATAGTAAAGAAATGTAAATTGCAGGTATTGTAATAATTCGGTATAGTTATGTATCGCATGAAACTTCATTATGTATTGTTTTAATGTGATGTTTGATAAAACAAACGTGACTGAACGTAGAGATTTTATAAAAAGCTGAACAATTTGAACTTCATGTAATGGTCATTTCAAATGTTCTTGGATAACTCTTATTTGTCTTAATGCGTGTGTGAAATCGTATGCTTGAGCAAACAAAACGAATTTCTATTTCGTTAATATTAAATTTACGTTAGTTTTATTACTGTATATACCTAAATGAAACCACATTCTACACAAATATAGTAATAGCAACAAGTAAAGCCTACGTGGTCCTTTGTGGTCACGTTCGGGCCGAGATCACAGTGTAGTATCTGTGTTAATGCTACACTCCACATTTTCTGTCTCTGGTTAGTGCAAGAGAAATTTTTCATGACTAAGACGACTTGGATTTTTGGTCCTATTCAGAGTGCCCTTTTTGGAGAGCTAGATTTTCTCCACATGAAAACCGACCTTGTGGGGAGGAAAGTAAATAGGAATGAAAGCAACTACTGGAACAAGAGTTATCTCCCTTTTGGAGAAACTGGTTTCTATGCTAGTTATCTTCCCTGGAGAAAAAGAGTTTAAACTCGCAAATCTCATGAGCCCCATATATTGTTGGGAACTCTTGCACCAGGAAATAGTGTAGATTTTAGAATGTATTTTGTCCTAATTTTTCTCTCGACATTCTACGCAGGGAAGAAATGATTTGGAATGACTTACGAAAAAATTACACCATGAAAAAATGTAAGTATTTTCTTCGTGTTTCGCACATCATTATTATTTTTTGAAAAAAAAGTAATAATAATGTGTATTCTTTTGTTTATATGTCTTCATAGTGTGTGTTAGGCAAATTATTAAACCTTTTTTACGTGGGAACCATTTTATTTGTATGTTTTATCTGACATGTCTCATTTACTGCCTTCATAGTCTATGGTATGCAAACTATTAGGTTTAGAAGAAAGTTCTTGCAGAATATTTTAATTTTGATTCCAAATGATGTATTTTAAAATAAGTTTTCTTTATATTACATTTACTTTGTAGATCATTTTAAATAGCGTTTTTCGCTCTATCTAATCGTTTAAATTACAATCGTTTTAAAAAAAAATTATGTCTTCTTTTCAGAACATTGAATATAAGATGAAAAATAGCAAATTCGCACAATTTTCAAGCTAGGACGAAAAGTTGCTGAAACACTTCAAAGGGTTTTGGCCAAGGAACCACTAGTGATCGCACAGCACAATGGTGGTGTAAGAAATTTCGTGGTCGCGACGAAAGTCTTGTAGATGATGAGTATAGTGTTTTAACATTGGATGTTGACAACGATCAATTGAGAGCCTTCGTCGAAACCAATACACGCACAACTGTTTGAGAACTTGCTTCTAGATAAGACATGAAGTATACGACAGTTTCCAACCGCTTGAAAGAGATTAGAAAGACAAAAAACGTGATGAATGGGCGTCTCACAAATTGACCGACAACCAAAAGAAGTGTCCTCTTCCTTTTTTTACGAAGTATTATCTTCCCTTCTTTTATGCAACAAGAACGACCCATTTCTCGATCAGGTTGTAACTTGCGATGAAAAGTGGGTTCTTTACGACACTCGCGACGCTCAGCTCATTAGTTAACAGGAAATGCTCAATTCTCCTCGACGACAATGCCACGTTCGCATGTTGCTACACCGACCCTGTAGAAGTTGAACAGATTGGGCTACGAAACTCTGCCTCATCCGACATACTATCCAGACCTCTCATCCACCGATAACCACTTTTTCAATCATCTCCACAACTTTCTACGTGAGAAATATTTAAAAAAAAAAAATAAAAAAAAACTAAGCGATATCAAAATCGCCTCCAGCGACTTAATCGCCACTAGAACGCAAAATGTTTACGTTACTGGCATAAATACATTTGTTTTGCGTTAGTCAATGGTCTGTTGATTCTGATGGTGCTTATTTCGATCGATTAAGTTTTGCTGGAACTGAAATATGTTAATATGAATTTAAAAGTAAAAACCGCAAGTTTTTGTCAACCTCACATTAATTAATAAAATCTGTATATCCTCCGCGGCTACTTAATCGTCTTTTTTTTTTCCTATACACGCCTATACTACTAACATATTAGATTACTCTTTTACTACTATATTTAGCAACTACCACGAACGTCGAGAATTGTTTACATTTCTCTACCCACGCGTTGCTACACGTACTAAAATAGAATAGCAAATATCTTATCATTCAAACACCCTAGTGTTTGAATATATGGTTAAGTAGCAGTTTTAGTCATTTAGAACTGCTTTAAAGCTTCACCGCTCACTCATTTTTCGATCAAATTTCAAACAATTATTACAATTTATAGATCACCTTCTTAGCTATATTGTGAAAAAAAAGTTCAATTTTTGTTCAGAAAAACAAAAGTTATGATGAATTTACTGGTGTTCAAAAATGTAAGAAAACATAAGGAGGTGAGCGACGTTTTTATGACTAGTTTCCATAGCAACCACGTCGCTTCAGCGACTACTATTACTACCAATTCACCGTTCTCGCGAAAAGAGAAGTAACAAGTGAAACAGACAGAATGAAAGAATGAAGGGGAGATCATTGGAAGAATTTAATTGAAAGCAGACGAGTGCTGTACATAGTTATTACATATGTGTATGTTATGTTTATGGGGGCAAAAAAAAATAAGATTGAAATTAAACAATGAAGAAGTGAATTTACTGGAAGCCTGGAAAAATCATGGATTATAACAGAAAAATGCAAGCATGAAAAGTAATATGGTTAAGCTTAAACATGGAAAAGAAAAGGACAAGCTATTCTAGTAAATACTATAATAAATTAATAACGTAAAATATTGCAGCATTAAGATTTTTTTTTAATTCAATGTAACATTATATAATCAAGTCTTAATGCTGCAATATTTTACGTTATAAATTTATTATATTTTTTACTAGAATATCTTGTCCTTTTCTTTTCCATGTTTAAGCTAAACCATATTACTTTTCATGCTCGCATTTTTCTATTGTAATTAATCTATTGATCACAATTTTTGGAGGAAACCTAATAAGGGCATTTTTTTACATATTAGCTCTCTGAAGTACAACCCGGGGGGTGGGGATGGTGATGGTTGTTGTTGTTGTTGTTGTTGTTGTGGTTGCTGTTGTTGTTTATTTGTAAATATGTCTTAGTCAAATTTCTGCATTCATGATCAGATAATTGCTCTTAGAATTACGTGAATAAATTAACAAATCTGATAAAAACCAAGAATAACGGAAATAGAGTCAGTGATGATAAATATCGACGCGTATTTTTTACTTATTTATTAAATAGCAAACAGCCGAGAGGAAAAGGGTTTATCTTGAAATTGATGTGGTCATACTTATTTACTTAATAGCAAACAGCCAGGAGGTAAATTGAAATTGATGCGGTCATACTTATTTACTTAATAGCAAACAGCCAGGAGGTAAATTGAAATTGATGCGGTCATACTTATTTACTTAATAGCAAACAGCCAGGAGGTAAATTGAAATTGATGGGGTCATACTTATTTACTTAATAGCAAACAGCCAGGAGGTAAATTGAAATTGATGCGGTCATACTTATTTACTTAATAGCAAACAGTCAGGAGGTAAATTGAAATTGATGCGGTCATACTTATTTACTTAATAGCAAACAGCCAGGAGGTAAATTAAAATTGATGCGGTCATACTTATTTACTTAATAGCAAACAGTCAGGAGGTAAATTGAAATTGATGCGGTCATATTTATTTACTTAATAGCAAACAGTCAGGAGGTAAATTGAAATTGATGCGGTCATACTTATTTACTTAATAGCAAACAGTCAGGAGGTAAATTGAAATTGATGCGGTCATACTTATTTACTTAATAGCAAACAGCCAGGAGGTAAATTGAAATTGATGCGGTCATACTTATTTACTTAATAGCAAACAGCCAGGAGGTAAATTGAAATTGATGCTGTCATACTTATTTACTTAATAGCAAACAGCCAGGAGGTAAATTGAAATTGATGCGGTCATACTTATTTACTTAATAGCAAACAGTCAGGAGGTAAATTGAAATTGATGCGGTCATACTTATTTACTTAATAGCAAACAGCCAGGAGGTAAATTGAAATTGATGTGGTCATACTTATTTACTTAATAGCAAACAGCCAGGAGGTAAATTGAAATTGATGCGGTCATACTTATTTACTTAATAGCAAACAGCCAGGAGGTAAATTGAAATTGATGCTGTCATACTTATTTACTTAATAGCAAACAGCCAGGAGGTAAATTGAAATTGACGCGGTCATACTTATTTACTTAATAGCAAACAGCCAGGAGGTAAATTGAAATTGATGCTGTCATACTTATTTACTTAATAGCAAACAGCCAGGAGGTAAATTGAAATTGATGCTGTCATACTTATTTACTTAATAGCAAACAGCCAGGAGGTAAATTGAAATTGATGCTGTCATACTTATTTACTTAATAGCAAACAGCCAGGAGGTAAATTGAAATTGATGCGGTCATACTTATTTACTTAATAGCAAACAGCCAGGAGGTAAATTGAAATTGATGCGGTCATACTTATTTACTTAATAGCAAACAGTCAGGAGGTAAATTGAAATTGATGCGGTCATACTTATTTACTTAATAGCAAACAGTCAGGAGGTAAATTGAAATTGATGCGGTCATACTTATTTACTTAATAGCAAACAGCCAGGAGGTAAATTGAAATTGATGCTGTCATACTTATTTACTTAATAGCAAACAGTCAGGAGGTAAATTGAAATTGACGCGGTCATACTTATTTACTTAATAGCAAACAGCCAGGAGGTAAATTGAAATTGATGCTGTCATACTTATTTACTTAATAGCAAACAGCCAGGAGGTAAATTGAAATTGATGCTGTCATACTTATTTACTTAATAGCAAACAGCCAGGAGGTAAATTGAAATTGATGCGGTCATACTTATTTACTTAATAGCAAACAGCCAGGAGGTAAATTGAAATTGATGCGGTCATACTTATTTACTTAATAGCAAACAGTCAGGAGGTAAATTGAAATTGACGCGGTCATACTTATTTACTTAATAGCAAACAGCCAGGAGGTAAATTGAAATTGATGCTGTCATACTTATTTACTTAATAGCAAACAGCCAGGAGGTAAATTGAAATTGATGCTGTCATACTTATTTACTTAATAGCAAACAGTCAGGAGGTAAATTGAAATTGACGCGGTCATACTTATTTACTTAATAGCAAACAGCCAGGAGGTAAATTGAAATTGACGCGGTCATACTTATTTACTTAATAGCAAACAGCCAGGAGGTAAATTGAAATTGATGCTGTCATACTTATTTACTTAATAGCAAATAGCCAGGAGGTAAATTGAAATTGATGCTGTCATACTTATTTACTTAATAGCAAACAGCCAGTAGGTAAATTGAAATTGATGCGGTCATACTTATTTACTTAATAGCAAACAGCCAGGAGGTAAATTGAAATTGATGCGGTCATACTTATTTACTTAATAGCAAACAGTCAGGAGGTAAATTGAAATTGATGCGGTCATACTTATTTACTTAATAGCAAACAGCCAGGAGGTAAATTGAAATTGATGCGGTCATACTTATTTACTTAATAGCAAACAGTCAGGAGGTAAATTGAAATTGATGCGGTCATACTTATTTACTTAATAGCAAACAGCCAGGAGGTAAATTGAAATTGATGCGGTCATACTTATTTACTTAATAGCAAACAGTCAGGAGGTAAATTGAAATTGATGCGGTCATACTTATTTACTTAATAGCAAACAGCCAGGAGGTAAATTGAAATTGATGTGGTCATACTTATTTACTTAATAGCAAACAGCCAGGAGGTAAATTGAAATTGATGCTGTCATACTTATTTACTTAATAGCAAACAGTCAGGAGGTAAATTGAAATTGACGCGGTCATACTTATTTACTTAATAGCAAACAGCCAGGAGGTAAATTGAAATTGATGCTGTCATACTTATTTACTTAATAGCAAACAGCCAGGAGGTAAATTGAAATTGATGCTGTCATACTTATTTACTTAATAGCAAACAGCCAGGAGGTAAATTGAAATTGATGCTGTCATACTTATTTACTTAATAGCAAACAGCCAGGAGGTAAATTGAAATTGATGCGGTCATACTTATTTACTTAATAGCAAACAGCCAGGAGGTAAATTGAAATTGATGCGGTCATACTTATTTACTTAATAGCAAACAGTCAGGAGGTAAATTGAAATTGATGCGGTCATACTTATTTACTTAATAGCAAACAGTCAGGAGGTAAATTGAAATTGATGCTGTCATACTTATTTACTTAATAGCAAACAGCCAGGAGGTAAATTGAAATTGATGCTGTCATACTTATTTACTTAATAGCAAACAGCCAGGAGGTAAATTGAAATTGATGCTGTCATACTTATTTACTTAATAGCAAACAGCCAGGAGGTAAATTGAAATTGATGCTGTCATACTTATTTACTTAATAGCAAACAGCCAGGAGGTAAATTGAAATTGATGCGGTCATACTTATTTACTTAATAGCAAACAGCCAGGAGGTAAATTGAAATTGATGCGGTCATACTTATTTACTTAATAGCAAACAGTCAGGAGGTAAATTGAAATTGATGCGGTCATACTTATTTACTTAATAGCAAACAGTCAGGAGGTAAATTGAAATTGATGCGGTCATACTTATTTACTTAATAGCAAACAGCCAGGAGGTAAATTGAAATTGATGCTGTCATACTTATTTACTTAATAGCAAACAGTCAGGAGGTAAATTGAAATTGACGCGGTCATACTTATTTACTTAATAGCAAACAGCCAGGAGGTAAATTGAAATTGATGCTGTCATATTTATTTACTTAATAGCAAACAGCCAGGAGGTAAATTGAAATTGATGCTGTCATACTTATTTACTTAATAGCAAACAGCCAGGAGGTAAATTGAAATTGATGCTGTCATACTTATTTACTTAATAGCAAACAGCCAGGAGGTAAATTGAAATTGATGCGGTCATACTTATTTACTTAATAGCAAACAGCCAGGAGGTAAATTGAAATTGATGCGGTCATACTTATTTACTTAATAGTAAACAGTCAGGAGGTAAATTGAAATTGATGCGGTCATACTTATTTACTTAATAGCAAACAGTCAGGAGGTAAATTGAAATTGATGCTGTCATACTTATTTACTTAATAGCAAACAGCCAGGAGGTAAATTGAAATTGATGCTGTCATACTTATTTACTTAATAGCAAACAGCCAGGAGGTAAATTGAAATTGATGCTGTCATACTTATTTACTTAATAGCAAACAGCCAGGAGGTAAATTGAAATTGATGCTGTCATACTTATTTACTTAATAGCAAACAGCCAGGAGGTAAATTGAAATTGATGCGGTCATACTTATTTACTTAATAGCAAACAGCCAGGAGGTAAATTGAAATTGATGCGGTCATACTTATTTACTTAATAGCAAACAGTCAGGAGGTAAATTGAAATTGATGCGGTCATACTTATTTACTTAATAGCAAACAGCCAGGAGGTAAATTGAAATTGATGCGGTCATACTTATTTACTTAATAGCAAACAGCCAGGAGGTAAATTGAAATTGATGCTGTCATACTTATTTACTTAATAGCAAACAGTCAGGAGGTAAATTGAAATTGACGCGGTCATACTTATTTACTTAATAGCAAACAGCCAGGAGGTAAATTGAAATTGATGCGGTCATACTTATTTACTTAATAGCAAACAGCCAGGAGGTAAATTGAAATTGATGCTGTCATACTTATTTACTTAATAGCAAACAGCCAGGAGGTAAATTGAAATTGACGCGGTCATACTTATTTACTTAATAGCAAACAGTCAGGAGGTAAATTGAAATTGATGTGGTCATACTTATTTACTTAATAGCAAACAGCCAGGAGGTAAATTGAAATTGATGCGGTCATACTTATTTACTTAATAGCAAACAGCCAGGAGGTAAATTGAAATTGATGCTGTCATACTTATTTACTTAATAGCAAACAGCCAGGAGGTAAATTGAAATTGATGTGGTCATACTTATTTACTTAATAGCAAACAGTCAGGAGGTAAATTGAAATTGATGTGGTCATACTTATTTACTTAATAGCAAACAGCCAGGAGGTAAATTGAAATTGATGCGGTCATACTTATTTACTTAATAGCAAACAGCCAGGAGGTAAATTGAAATTGATGCTGTCATACTTATTTACTTAATAGCAAACAGCCAGGAGGTAAATTGAAATTGACGCGGTCATACTTATTTACTTAATAGCAAACAGTCAGGAGGTAAATTGAAATTGATGCGGTCATACTTATTTACTTAATAGCAAACAGTCAGGAGGTAAATTGAAATTGATGCTGTCATACTTATTTACTTAATAGCAAACAGTCAGGAGGTAAATTGAAATTGATGCTGTCATACTTATTTACTTAATAGCAAACAGCCAGGAGGTAAATTGAAATTGATGCTGTCATACTTATTTACTTAATAGCAAACAGCCAGGAGGTAAATTGAAATTGACGCGGTCATACTTATTTACTTAATAGCAAACAGTCAGGAGGTAAATTGAAATTGATGCGGTCATACTTATTTACTTAATAGCAAACAGCCAGGAGGTAAATTGAAATTGATGCGGTCATACTTATTTACTTAATAGCAAACAGTCAGGAGGTAAATTGAAATTGATGCGGTCATACTTATTTACTTAATAGCAAACAGCCAGGAGGTAAATTGAAATTGATGCGGTCATACTTATTTACTTAATAGCAAACAGTCAGGAGGTAAATTGAAATTGATGTGGTCATACTTATTTACTTAATAGCAAACAGCCAGGAGGTAAATTGAAATTGATGCGGTCATACTTATTTACTTAATAGCAAACAGCCAGGAGGTAAATTGAAATTGATGCGGTCATACTTATTTACTTAATAGCGAACAGCCAGGAGGTAAATTGAAATTGATGGGGTCATACTTATTTACTTAATAGCAAACAGCCAGGAGGTAAATTGAAATTGATGCGGTCATACTTATTTACTTAATAGCAAACAGTCAGGAGGTAAATTGAAATTGATGCGGTCATACTTATTTACTTAATAGCAAACAGCCAGGAGGTAAATTAAAATTGATGCGGTCATACTTATTTACTTAATAGCAAACAGTCAGGAGGTAAATTGAAATTGATGCGGTCATATTTATTTACTTAATAGCAAACAGTCAGGAGGTAAATTGAAATTGATGCGGTCATACTTATTTACTTAATAGCAAACAGTCAGGAGGTAAATTGAAATTGATGCGGTCATACTTATTTACTTAATAGCAAACAGCCAGGAGGTAAATTGAAATTGATGCGGTCATACTTATTTACTTAATAGCAAACAGCCAGGAGGTAAATTGAAATTGATGCTGTCATACTTATTTACTTAATAGCAAACAGCCAGGAGGTAAATTGAAATTGATGCGGTCATACTTATTTACTTAATAGCAAACAGTCAGGAGGTAAATTGAAATTGATGCGGTCATACTTATTTACTTAATAGCAAACAGCCAGGAGGTAAATTGAAATTGATGTGGTCATACTTATTTACTTAATAGCAAACAGCCAGGAGGTAAATTGAAATTGATGCGGTCATACTTATTTACTTAATAGCAAACAGCCAGGAGGTAAATTGAAATTGATGCTGTCATACTTATTTACTTAATAGCAAACAGCCAGGAGGTAAATTGAAATTGACGCGGTCATACTTATTTACTTAATAGCAAACAGCCAGGAGGTAAATTGAAATTGATGCTGTCATACTTATTTACTTAATAGCAAACAGCCAGGAGGTAAATTGAAATTGATGCTGTCATACTTATTTACTTAATAGCAAACAGCCAGGAGGTAAATTGAAATTGATGCTGTCATACTTATTTACTTAATAGCAAACAGCCAGGAGGTAAATTGAAATTGATGCGGTCATACTTATTTACTTAATAGCAAACAGCCAGGAGGTAAATTGAAATTGATGCGGTCATACTTATTTACTTAATAGCAAACAGTCAGGAGGTAAATTGAAATTGATGCGGTCATACTTATTTACTTAATAGCAAACAGTCAGGAGGTAAATTGAAATTGATGCGGTCATACTTATTTACTTAATAGCAAACAGCCAGGAGGTAAATTGAAATTGATGCTGTCATACTTATTTACTTAATAGCAAACAGTCAGGAGGTAAATTGAAATTGACGCGGTCATACTTATTTACTTAATAGCAAACAGCCAGGAGGTAAATTGAAATTGATGCTGTCATACTTATTTACTTAATAGCAAACAGCCAGGAGGTAAATTGAAATTGATGCTGTCATACTTATTTACTTAATAGCAAACAGCCAGGAGGTAAATTGAAATTGATGCGGTCATACTTATTTACTTAATAGCAAACAGCCAGGAGGTAAATTGAAATTGATGCGGTCATACTTATTTACGTAATAGCAAACAGTCAGGAGGTAAATTGAAATTGACGCGGTCATACTTATTTACTTAATAGCAAACAGCCAGGAGGTAAATTGAAATTGATGCTGTCATACTTATTTACTTAATAGCAAACAGCCAGGAGGTAAATTGAAATTGATGCTGTCATACTTATTTACTTAATAGCAAACAGTCAGGAGGTAAATTGAAATTGACGCGGTCATACTTATTTACTTAATAGCAAACAGCCAGGAGGTAAATTGAAATTGACGCGGTCATACTTATTTACTTAATAGCAAACAGCCAGGAGGTAAATTGAAATTGATGCTGTCATACTTATTTACTTAATAGCAAACAGCCAGGAGGTAAATTGAAATTGATGCTGTCATACTTATTTACTTAATAGCAAACAGCCAGTAGGTAAATTGAAATTGATGCGGTCATACTTATTTACTTAATAGCAAACAGCCAGGAGGTAAATTGAAATTGATGCGGTCATACTTATTTACTTAATAGCAAACAGTCAGGAGGTAAATTGAAATTGATGCGGTCATACTTATTTACTTAATAGCAAACAGCCAGGAGGTAAATTGAAATTGATGCGGTCATACTTATTTACTTAATAGCAAACAGTCAGGAGGTAAATTGAAATTGATGCGGTCATACTTATTTACTTAATAGCAAACAGCCAGGAGGTAAATTGAAATTGATGCGGTCATACTTATTTACTTAATAGCAAACAGTCAGGAGGTAAATTGAAATTGATGCGGTCATACTTATTTACTTAATAGCAAACAGCCAGGAGGTAAATTGAAATTGATGTAGTCATACTTATTTACTTAATAGCAAACAGCCAGGAGGTAAATTGAAATTGATGCTGTCATACTTATTTACTTAATAGCAAACAGTCAGGAGGTAAATTGAAATTGACGCGGTCATACTTATTTACTTAATAGCAAACAGCCAGGAGGTAAATTGAAATTGATGCTGTCATACTTATTTACTTAATAGCAAACAGCCAGGAGGTAAATTGAAATTGATGCTGTCATACTTATTTACTTAATAGCAAACAGCCAGGAGGTAAATTGAAATTGATGCTGTCATACTTATTTACTTAATAGCAAACAGCCAGGAGGTAAATTGAAATTGATGCGGTCATACTTATTTACTTAATAGCAAACAGCCAGGAGGTAAATTGAAATTGATGCGGTCATACTTATTTACTTAATAGCAAACAGTCAGGAGGTAAATTGAAATTGATGCGGTCATACTTATTTACTTAATAGCAAACAGTCAGGAGGTAAATTGAAATTGATGCTGTCATACTTATTTACTTAATAGCAAACAGCCAGGAGGTAAATTGAAATTGATGCTGTCATACTTATTTACTTAATAGCAAACAGCCAGGAGGTAAATTGAAATTGATGCTGTCATACTTATTTACTTAATAGCAAACAGCCAGGAGGTAAATTGAAATTGATGCTGTCATACTTATTTACTTAATAGCAAACAGCCAGGAGGTAAATTGAAATTGATGCGGTCATACTTATTTACTTAATAGCAAACAGCCAGGAGGTAAATTGAAATTGATGCGGTCATACTTATTTACTTAATAGCAAACAGTCAGGAGGTAAATTGAAATTGATGCGGTCATACTTATTTACTTAATAGCAAACAGTCAGGAGGTAAATTGAAATTGATGCGGTCATACTTATTTACTTAATAGCAAACAGCCAGGAGGTAAATTGAAATTGATGCTGTCATACTTATTTACTTAATAGCAAACAGTCAGGAGGTAAATTGAAATTGACGCGGTCATACTTATTTACTTAATAGCAAACAGCCAGGAGGTAAATTGAAATTGATGCTGTCATATTTATTTACTTAATAGCAAACAGCCAGGAGGTAAATTGAAATTGATGCTGTCATACTTATTTACTTAATAGCAAACAGCCAGGAGGTAAATTGAAATTGATGCTGTCATACTTATTTACTTAATAGCAAACAGCCAGGAGGTAAATTGAAATTGATGCGGTCATACTTATTTACTTAATAGCAAACAGCCAGGAGGTAAATTGAAATTGATGCGGTCATACTTATTTACTTAATAGTAAACAGTCAGGAGGTAAATTGAAATTGATGCGGTCATACTTATTTACTTAATAGCAAACAGTCAGGAGGTAAATTGAAATTGATGCTGTCATACTTATTTACTTAATAGCAAACAGCCAGGAGGTAAATTGAAATTGATGCTGTCATACTTATTTACTTAATAGCAAACAGCCAGGAGGTAAATTGAAATTGATGCTGTCATACTTATTTACTTAATAGCAAACAGCCAGGAGGTAAATTGAAATTGATGCTGTCATACTTATTTACTTAATAGCAAACAGCCAGGAGGTAAATTGAAATTGATGCGGTCATACTTATTTACTTAATAGCAAACAGCCAGGAGGTAAATTGAAATTGATGCGGTCATACTTATTTACTTAATAGCAAACAGTCAGGAGGTAAATTGAAATTGATGCGGTCATACTTATTTACTTAATAGCAAACAGCCAGGAGGTAAATTGAAATTGATGCGGTCATACTTATTTACTTAATAGCAAACAGCCAGGAGGTAAATTGAAATTGATGCTGTCATACTTATTTACTTAATAGCAAACAGTCAGGAGGTAAATTGAAATTGACGCGGTCATACTTATTTACTTAATAGCAAACAGCCAGGAGGTAAATTGAAATTGATGCGGTCATACTTATTTACTTAATAGCAAACAGCCAGGAGGTAAATTGAAATTGATGCTGTCATACTTATTTACTTAATAGCAAACAGCCAGGAGGTAAATTGAAATTGACGCGGTCATACTTATTTACTTAATAGCAAACAGTCAGGAGGTAAATTGAAATTGATGTGGTCATACTTATTTACTTAATAGCAAACAGCCAGGAGGTAAATTGAAATTGATGCGGTCATACTTATTTACTTAATAGCAAACAGCCAGGAGGTAAATTGAAATTGATGCTGTCATACTTATTTACTTAATAGCAAACAGCCAGGAGGTAAATTGAAATTGATGTGGTCATACTTATTTACTTAATAGCAAACAGTCAGGAGGTAAATTGAAATTGATGTGGTCATACTTATTTACTTAATAGCAAACAGCCAGGAGGTAAATTGAAATTGATGCGGTCATACTTATTTACTTAATAGCAAACAGCCAGGAGGTAAATTGAAATTGATGCTGTCATACTTATTTACTTAATAGCAAACAGCCAGGAGGTAAATTGAAATTGACGCGGTCATACTTATTTACTTAATAGCAAACAGTCAGGAGGTAAATTGAAATTGATGCGGTCATACTTATTTACTTAATAGCAAACAGTCAGGAGGTAAATTGAAATTGATGCTGTCATACTTATTTACTTAATAGCAAACAGTCAGGAGGTAAATTGAAATTGATGCTGTCATACTTATTTACTTAATAGCAAACAGCCAGGAGGTAAATTGAAATTGATGCTGTCATACTTATTTACTTAATAGCAAACAGCCAGGAGGTAAATTGAAATTGACGCGGTCATACTTATTTACTTAATAGCAAACAGTCAGGAGGTAAATTGAAATTGATGCGGTCATACTTATTTACTTAATAGCAAACAGTCAGGAGGTAAATTGAAATTGATGCTGTCATACTTATTTACTTAATAGCAAACAGTCAGGAGGTAAATTGAAATTGATGTGGTCATACTTATTTACTTAATAGCAAACAGCCAGGAGGTAAATTGAAATTGATGCTGTCATACTTATTTACTTAATAGCAAACAGTCAGGAGGTAAATTGAAATTGACGCGGTCATACTTATTTACTTAATAGCAAACAGCCAGGAGGTAAATTGAAATTGATGCGGTCATACTTATTTACTTAATAGCAAACAGCCAGGAGGTAAATTGAAATTGATGCTGTCATACTTATTTACTTAATAGCAAACAGCCAGGAGGTAAATTGAAATTGACGCGGTCATACTTATTTACTTAATAGCAAACAGTCAGGAGGTAAATTGAAATTGATGTGGTCATACTTATTTACTTAATAGCAAACAGTCAGGGGGTAAATTGAAATTGATGCGGTCATACTTATTTACTTAATAGCAAACAGCCAGGAGGTAAATTGAAATTGATGCGGTCATACTTATTTACTTAATAGCAAACAGTCAGGAGGTAAATTGAAATTGATGTGGTCATACTTATTTACTTAATAGCAAACAGTCAGGAGGTAAATTGAAATTGATGTGGTCATACTTATTTACTTAATAGCAAACAGCCAGGAGGTAAATTGAAATTGATGCTGTCATACTTATTTACTTAATAGCAAACAGCCAGGAGGTAAATTGAAATTGATGCGGTCATACTTATTTACTTAATAGCAAACAGCCAGGAGGTAAATTGAAATTGATGCGGTCATACTTATTTACTTAATAGCAAACAGCCAGGAGGTAAATTGAAATTGATGCGGTCATACTTATTTACTTAATAGCAAACAGCCAGGAGGTAAATTGAAATTGATGCTGTCATACTTATTTACTTAATAGCAAACAGTCAGGAGGTAAATTGAAATTGACGCGGTCATACTTATTTACTTAATAGCAAACAGCCAGGAGGTAAATTGAAATTGATGCGGTCATACTTATTTACTTAATAGCAAACAGCCAGGAGGTAAATTGAAATTGATGCGGTCATACTTATTTACTTAATAGCAAACAGCCAGGAGGTAAATTGAAATTGATGCTGTCATACTTATTTACTTAATAGCAAACAGCCAGGAGGTAAATTGAAATTGATGTGGTCATACTTATTTACTTAATAGCAAACAGTCAGGAGGTAAATTGAAATTGATGTGGTCATACTTATTTACTTAATAGCAAACAGCCAGGAGGTAAATTGAAATTGATGCGGTCATACTTATTTACTTAATAGCAAACAGCCAGGAGGTAAATTGAAATTGATGCTGTCATACTTATTTACTTAATAGCAAACAGCCAGGAGGTAAATTGAAATTGACGCGGTCATACTTATTTACTTAATAGCAAACAGTCAGGAGGTAAATTGAAATTGATGCGGTCATACTTATTTACTTAATAGCAAACAGTCAGGAGGTAAATTGAAATTGATGCTGTCATACTTATTTACTTAATAGCAAACAGTCAGGAGGTAAATTGAAATTGATGCTGTCATACTTATTTACTTAATAGCAAACAGCCAGGAGGTAAATTGAAATTGATGCTGTCATACTTATTTACTTAATAGCAAACAGCCAGGAGGTAAATTGAAATTGACGCGGTCATACTTATTTACTTAATAGCAAACAGTCAGGAGGTAAATTGAAATTGATGCGGTCATACTTATTTACTTAATAGCAAACAGTCAGGAGGTAAATTGAAATTGATGCTGTCATACTTATTTACTTAATAGCAAACAGTCAGGAGGTAAATTGAAATTGATGTGGTCATACTTATTTACTTAATAGCAAACAGCCAGGAGGTAAATTGAAATTGATGCTGTCATACTTATTTACTTAATAGCAAACAGTCAGGAGGTAAATTGAAATTGACGCGGTCATACTTATTTACTTAATAGCAAACAGCCAGGAGGTAAATTGAAATTGATGCGGTCATACTTATTTACTTAATAGCAAACAGCCAGGAGGTAAATTGAAATTGATGCTGTCATACTTATTTACTTAATAGCAAACAGCCAGGAGGTAAATTGAAATTGACGCGGTCATACTTATTTACTTAATAGCAAACAGTCAGGAGGTAAATTGAAATTGATGTGGTCATACTTATTTACTTAATAGCAAACAGTCAGGAGGTAAATTGAAATTGATGCGGTCATACTTATTTACTTAATAGCAAACAGCCAGGAGGTAAATTGAAATTGATGCGGTCATACTTATTTACTTAATAGCAAACAGTCAGGAGGTAAATTGAAATTGATGTGGTCATACTTATTTACTTAATAGCAAACAGTCAGGAGGTAAATTGAAATTGATGTGGTCATACTTATTTACTTAATAGCAAACAGCCAGGAGGTAAATTGAAATTGATGCTGTCATACTTATTTACTTAATAGCAAACAGCCAGGAGGTAAATTGAAATTGATGCGGTCATACTTATTTACTTAATAGCAAACAGCCAGGAGGTAAATTGAAATTGATGCGGTCATACTTATTTACTTAATAGCAAACAGCCAGGAGGTAAATTGAAATTGATGCGGTCATACTTATTTACTTAATAGCAAACAGCCAGGAGGTAAATTGAAATTGATGCTGTCATACTTATTTACTTAATAGCAAACAGTCAGGAGGTAAATTGAAATTGACGCGGTCATACTTATTTACTTAATAGCAAACAGCCAGGAGGTAAATTGAAATTGATGCGGTCATACTTTTGAAATTATTTTGAAATTGTGTGTGGCCATGACTTGAATTATTAAATTTTAATATTGAACGATTTTATCCTGGATAATGGAAGTATTTCTTCAATCCGTGCGTGAGTCTTAACAAATGATCAATCAACATTTTCAGTTATCATATATATCTCTCTCTCTCTCTCTCTCTTTCTCTCTTTCTTTCTCTTTCTCTTTCTCTTCCTCTCTTTCTCTCTCTACCTCTACCTCTGTGTGACAGTCAATCATGGACTTAAATTATTGCCAATCGTGCGCAATTAACATTTTAATGTGTCTGCATATTTTATTATTGCTGTTGATGTTATTATTGTTTATTATTGTTTATTGTTGTTTATTTATAAATCGAGGACGGCAACTAACATATAACTCATTCCCTATAAATATGGGGACACAAAAATATTACAAATAGTTTAGACTTTCGTGGAATGGTAATCAGCCTAGAGGTAAAAGGGTTGATTTGGAAATGACCTCAAATTTTAATATTGAACGACATTATCCTGGATAATGAAGTATTTCTTTAGTCAGTTTTAAGTAATGATTCGTCGACATCTTCGATTAATACCAATTACTTCTCCTTCCTCACTTCCTCTTTTTCTCCCTCCTTCCACGTCTCTCTCCCTGTGTGGGTGTGACAGTCAAGCATGGGCTTAAATTATTGCCAGTCGCAATTAACATTTTAATGCTTCGGCATAATTTGAATTTCTTCCAATATCGAAATTGATTTCAACGGATTTCACTTAAGATTAGGAACGTTACCTGAAATTCATAGATCTAATAATCCCAGAAACGCCATCTTAATCATTCCAATAATTTTCATCTTAGACAAATATCTTGGTTTCGAGTTAATCTTAATGTTGATTCGTGATAAATCTATCTCGCTCTCTGTCTCTCTCTCTCTCTCTCTCTCTCTCTCTCTCTCTCTCTATATATATATATATATATATATATATATATATATATATATAATTTTCATGTTAGACAAATATCTATCTTTCAGGTTATATATAATATATATTTAGTTGTCTGGCTGTGGAAATAATTATATATATATATATATATATGTATATATATATATATACACATATATATATATATATATATATATATATATATATATTGTATTTTGTGGACAGAAAGTTGTTAGATGAGAGAAGTCATTGGTACAGTCGGTTTCAAGCCCGATAATTAGGATCGTTTAAGATATCCATATCAAGCTCTCTTCAGCCAATACTCCTATTGGCTGAAGAGAGCTTGATATGAATATCTTAAATTATCGGGCTTGAAACCGACTGTACCAATGACTTGTCTCATCTAACAACTTTCTGTCCACAAAATACAAAATATAAATAGGCTCTTATTTTCGGATTTTCCTTTTAATTGAGCACTCTACTGGATTTCTTTTTCAAAAAAAAAACTAATCCCTTTATGTAAAATTTCAAATGTTCAGACCAAAAATTGTCTGAGTCATTTGCAAAGGTCAATTTTTTTTAACTTTAACCCAAATTTTGACCCCTTTACATTTTTTGTTTTGGGCTCAAATTGAATTAAAAAGTTTTATCCATGCCTCAGCAATCTGCATTTAAAATTTCAAGTGTTTAAACGCACATTTGGCATAGGAGTTTGGTAGAATTTTCGAAGCTTCCTCTTGAAGCCAAATTTCTGTCTGAAAACTAATTGAAAAGACTCTCCCAAATCTCAATATCCCTTATGTCAAATCTTGAGTCTGTAGATCGAAAGTTGAAAGAGTAATTTGGTAGGGAAATGTACACACAGACAGACACGCAAACAGTTTCACTTTTATAGATATCTAGATGAATAGATTTATATGTATGCATGTATATATGTATTTATTATGCATGTATGTATGTATGTACGGTTTCCCTGAAAGATTAAAAGCAAGACCTTCCAAAGGGCGAATGAACTCTTTTTCTGGGTCAACGGCCAACTAGCACCGTGTATATTTGTGTGTGTATATGTGTATTGGGGTGGAGAGGGCTCCCGTAAGCAGTGGTGAAGGCAACCTTTCTAGGAGAAGCAAATCTCTGATTTAAAAAACCATAAAGCGGGAGACCAGTACCCGCATTAAGCAGGTCTGCAGTTTAATTTGTTGCTGGCTATCTTGCTCTTGCTTGTTGCTGGATCTCAACATTTTGAACCGAGAGAGAGACTTAGCTGTCGTACAAAGCTAAGACTCTGTAACATCTTCTTTGTATAGATACTCCCAGGCATTTGGGCTCATGGATTTTAAATGTCTGAGGGAGTGGCACTCGACTGACAAGACGTTGCAATCATCATGTATAATAAGTTCAGAAGGGAAAGAGTAAAGTTACAAAGGAACTTTATTACATTATCAAGTTAATAAGGGTTACAGAAATGGGAATTAAGCCATGGAATTTCGAAGCTAAATGCTTCTCGTAAGAAGAGGAAGAAAGGCCGGGATTATAGAGATTATTAGAGATGTAGATGTAAAAAGACACCACTGATTTTGAAAACATTCAGATTAGAAATGGAAAAGATTTTTGGATTAAAAAAGCTATAGTTGGATGACACAATATGGTTAAAAGTAAAAAGGGACAAAAATAATAATAACGGTAAAAATGTATATAAAACAATATATAATCAAAATATATATAATAAAAATATATAATAAAACAATATATATAAAACAATATATAATAAAATAAAATAATATGAAAAAATCTTTAATTTTTTACATATGAAATAAATTCAAAAACTTTTAAGAATATCTTTTTAATTTAAAAAAATTTAATTTAAAAATAATTTTAAATTAATTTCTGATAAAATAATTTAAACCGTAAAATATAAATAAACAGAACAAATTAAATACGGAAGGAGTAAGAAAAGATTAAGAATGGGGAAAGGAAAAATAAAAAAGTTAAGATGTAAATCAACTTGAATTCTTGGAAGAAAATCCATCATGAGTTAGGTATACTTCAGCATAAGACGAAACGAAAATACACTCGCATGCAAAGTAATCCAGAGGAAAAATTCCAATGTCTGTAGTGAGTCAGGAAAAGCAGCGAAGGGGTAATCTCAAAAAATAATCCAAATCCAGGTTCTTGAAGAGAAAAATCCTCACGGAAGAAATGTGTATCGCTCCTTGTGCGTAAAATGTATTCATGCATATCGATAGTTATTTTAAAATGATTTCAACGCGGTGGTGTATTAGTCTAAAATTGTTCATGCACAATGCAGATATTGGGGTGTCAATTTCAATAGAGAGGAGCAGTAAAAACTAAGTGAAACCCTCTTTATAGTTCCAAGAAAGTTAAGCTTCTCAACAGCATGAGTTCATTATATATATATATATATATATATATATATATATATATATATATATATATATATATATATATATATATATATATATATAGGATAAAATTCAAGAAATAATTAAGGTCTGGTGTTGACCAGAAATATGTGAATGAGCAACTGGCAGTCTCAAATAATGGAGGCAAAATATATATCGCATTAATGCGCATTGTTAGATTAAGTAGAAAAATTAATTTTCCATGAAATAATAAATTCGAGGTTAGGCTGATGTGGTATCGAGTCTCTCTCTCTCTCTCTCTCTCTCTCTCTCTCTCTCTCTCTCTCTCTCTCTCTCTCTCTCTCTAATGCAAATAATAAAAAAATTAGTAATCTTCATCTAAAACGTTCTGGAAATTTTTATTGAATTCACAAGGGTACATTGTTCTCGTTCTGACAACCATGACCGGTTAGACGTCTCACTTATATTATTAGTACCGCCTCTACTGAGTGTTGGACTTTTAGTCCCCAAAAGATTGTCACTTCGAACTGATGATTATACGAAGCTGCGAGTGCAATGCCATGATTCCATGTGGACAATTAAATAAAGGGTTCCGTACGAAATTCCGTAAAGATTATGGACATGAAGATTCCGGACATGTTCAGAAATACTCATCTGAATAAGGCCAGAAGTTATATCGGCTGAAGCGTAGTGAAGATAACATGAATTATTTTATCGTTGTACTGACTCATCGAAACACTAGAAAATTAAAGATGGCGTCGATTTTTAAAGCTTGTCGTCTCGGTTTTGATAATTTTTTGCCCTACAGCTAACTCATGTCCGTAAGAA
The DNA here is from genome assembly GCF_053919585.1 of Euprymna scolopes. Taxonomy (NCBI): domain Eukaryota; kingdom Metazoa; phylum Mollusca; class Cephalopoda; order Sepiida; family Sepiolidae; genus Euprymna; species Euprymna scolopes. Next base: position 36,247,013 of record NC_136518.1, on the reverse strand, counting down.
TTGTCACTTGGACTTAGGCTTCTGTGGTCGAGTAATTTATGCTAAACAATTGTTAAAGAAATGGAGCAGTAGCAAGATTTTTAATAAATATTACCCTAATATTAAATAATATTTTAAAGCACTAGCAAGGGTTTTAATAAATATTGTTTTAATATTATATTATATTTTAAAGGACGAGCAAGATTTTTAATAAATACTGTACTAATATTAAATTATCTATTAAAGCACTAGCAAGATTTTTTAGTAAATATTGTACTAATATCATAGCTAGCAACGAATTATAATTTTTTATTACGCCTAAAAAATCTTTTTAGACTAAGGCACTTCATACTTTTTTTAAGATTAGGATTTTGCGCAAATAATATTCAAAATAAATTTTAACTATTTTTTTTATAAAAGGTCGTGTAGATTTTTTATGAATTAAAATATTTTTTTAAAATTAAGTTTTCTTGTGCGTTTGAAAATATTTATATCGAAAAATGCTTCTAGTGACCTATCTAATACAGAATAATTCCACAGAAGTTAGGTTTCAACTTTTTCTGTGGAGGCTAAATAGACAAAATTTAAGAAACAACTAACGTACGATCTATTACCAGCGTTTGTATAGAGTTTTTTTAACGATCTAACTGATTTTTGAAAAGCACCATAGTGTAGTTTGTTTTCTAAATTAGGTCTAAATTTGTAATAATTTAGGTACGCTAAAAACAACGCTAAATCCGCCATGTTGGGAAATTATTTCATAATCGCCATATTCCGCTCTATTCTGAAATGTGAAAAAATGTTTACAGAATGTACTGACAAAAAATAGTGTTTAATTATGAAACTATGTTGAATTTTCTTTGTTTAATATGAAGAATATCAGAAAAAACACTACTTGTAATTGAAAGATAATCAAAAACATTTCCCATTTTAACTTTAATCGAACGGATGTTACTTTCAAAAATGCGAATATAACGCATATGCTAAATGTTCTAGAAAAATAGACGTTTGTTTAATGTTTACCTAATTAAAAGTTAGCATGCGTTGAATTTGGATGCTGTCAGAGTAGATAAATAGTAGCGTGTAAAAATGCCAACCACTTCACCCTTGAAAGGTTATTTGGATGAATCGTGTAATATGTGAAAATGTAGAAAAAGGGTAAAAAATGAATGTATAATTTTTGGAAACACGCATGAGCATTGGCCTAATTTGATGGCGGAACAGTTTAGCATATGAAGATTTTCGTTATCAAGTTATTATGTCAAAAGGCGGGTAAATTTAATTTATTATAGAAATTGTTACATATATTTACTTTTGTTTTTTTTACCCAACAAAAAATCAGAAATAAATGAACTTTTACTATGATAATTCATATGAATATATTATGTTGATCCTTTATGTTCATTTTTTTTTCTATTTTAGCTTTAGTTTACACTTTGATAACTCCCGTCAACACAAATTGAAATGCTTTTTCTTAATGACGAAGCACTATCTATTTTCTTTTCGTTCATTTGAGTTATGGTTTTGAATTGTGTGCATTATTGATCATAAAATGAAAAATTGTGTATCAAATCATTTAAAAAATATTTTTAGCTGATTATTTCCTAAATCAACTTGCTCCTTCTAAGGAGTGAAGTATTTTGTTTAAAAAATCGGTATTTATAAGGGCATATATAGAGTCGATTTTCTGTTTAGAACATATGAAATGAATATGCAAGCATTTTAATATATGTGTAATTATCTTCATTCTCTTTAAGCTTTATGGCCGGATGTTACGACATTTAAAAAATAAATGTTAAAATTTCAACGATATTTCTCACGGTTGAGATTAGCCTTGAGGTTAGTTCTTTGCTAATGGAGTCAGAGATGGTTTCGTGGTCGGGTTCGGGTCTCCTGATCGGTAGTAATCGTGTCATCCTGCACTGATGATTCCCAAAGGATGAAACACTAGTGTTCGTAGGTATTAAAATTATTATGGTAATAATTAATATATATATATTTATATTAATTATATATATATATATATATATGGAAATATATTTTCTTATAATATATACCAATCCTTATTTAAGAAGCTCAATGAATTACAAAGCAATATAGTGAATAAATAACTAAAGACTATATTCACAAGTTCATGATGTTGACCATCTTATAATTTGTTTCTTTAATTCAGTTGACATGTACAATTCTTGACAGTATCTGTCAAGAATTGTACATGTCAACTGAATTAAAATAATAAATTATAAGATAGTCAACATCATGAACTTTGGAATATAGTCTTTTGTCATTTATTCATTATATATATACATACACACACACACACACATACACACACACACACATATATATATATATATATATATGTTTGGTGGTTAAATTTTAAATTCTGAAAAAAATAACATATACACACATATATTCGAATTTAGAATTTATTGTTTGACAAAAGGAAAAAAGATCAAAAGAAGTGGTTGTGTTAATTTCCTTAATCGATGGAGTGTGAGTACACGCGCATGCATGCACGCCCGGTTGTATAAGTAGTTCCCTTTTCTAATATGTGTTCTTGTGTGTATGCGTTATAATATGTATATATGTAATTGAGTACACATGTGCATTAGTATAAGGATGCGTGTGTATATAAGTCTGTATTTATCTATGCATGGTATGGATCAGTGTTTGTGCGTATGTGTATACTATGTATATGTATATGTGTATGTATATGTGTATATGTGCGTGTGTATGTGTGTCTGTGGGTATATACGTGCTTATATCTGCACTTATGTTTAAGTTTGACAGATGAATATACAAGTAATTATTATATAAATAGTTACATTCAACCACGTTTGGGCAACCTCACACCCAGCCCCCATTTTAATCAAATCTCCCCATTATAAAAATTGCTAATTAACTAATTAACCACAGTATAAAAAGGACTTCCTCAAACATCTATTCCAACCTAACGAACAGCAAAACAAACTCATCCATAAATCGGTTCCAAACAGAAATATATACATTTAAATAAATTTTAGATAAACTTAATTAAACCAGATCACAATACGACAAGAGTAAAGTAACTAAATGTATCTCAGTTAATCAAGTTACCTTTAAATATACACTCAAAATTTAAAACAACCCAACCTTAAACAACTTAAATAAGTAACCCTCCAAGCATTCTAAAATTTCAGACCATGACTCGTCTCTATCTCCACCTCACCCACTCACCCATCCGCACGGCAAAAACAGCACACCCACCCAATATCACGCACACTCCCATTGAAAATCACAAGAATATCCATTTCCCATTTGAACTTAAAATCAAGACGTCAACCCTTTTAAAGAATACTAAAATACAAATCCCCCCGAAAAAATTCCATTAAGCACCTGTGTGCTCACCCAATTTTAGCCCTCCCTCTCTCTCTCTCTCTCTCTCTCTCTCTCTCTCTCTCTCTCTCTCTCTCTTTACCCTCTCTAATTCACTCCACTTTACACTTTCCTTTATCTAAAAGGCTTCCCTCGCCCACTATCATCAAGAAAACGAACTATCTTTGTACCGGGACTTACACCAGAAGCCAATCGTCCAACGTACCGTTCTGAATATCATCTCCCGGATTATTTTGCTATTTTGCTACCCATACTATTGATTTCGAGGTCCATTGCATACATAATTCAATGCTCAAATTCTATTACTCACGGGGATAATTACAATGGAATGGTACATCAACCCCACATCGGATACACTTTGTCAACACCGAGAAAGCTTTTGGACTATATCAACCAACACACTCAACGTACCAACGAATACGGCTGCCTCGTATACCTTTCGAAAAATCAATAAGGAGCAATACGCTTTTGCTATATGGGAATACCTTCTCCCTTGTACCTATTTTCAGCCCACCTGGATTTATAACCTCGAAGGACATTGTACTCCTTCCAATAATGGACTGCACAGACTGTATCAACTTCTCTTTTCGTATAATTTTTTCCATATAATTATCCACAACCACTCAAAAAACTATTTTCAATAATTGTGCTGAAAAGCAAAATAAGCGTCTATTCACAGCTGAACATTTTGCTAACCGCATTTCATTTCCTCTGATGATATGGGGCATTATTGAAATTCCATGGATTAAGGAAATTAACACAACCCCTTTCTATATATTCCTTTTGTCAAACAATAAATTCTAAATTCGAATATATGTGTCTATATGTTGTTTTTTTTCAGAATTTAAAGTTTAACCACCAAACTTATATATTGCTCTATTCTTAAATATTGACCTTTTCCTTTTTGGCTAGGATCACCTTGAAAGTATTACTTCAAGTAATATCTATCAGGATTTTCATCTGAATTCTATCAGTGTCTTATCTCGCTTATATATATATATATATATATATATATATATATATATATATATATATATATATATATATATATATATATATATAATGTCGATTAAGCTACACTGAATATTCCGCGTTTCATCCACTCTAGGATTCTTCAGGCTAATGCGCAAATTTTGTGGTTGTGTGTCGTTTTTATATACGCACCTTCTATTGAGATTTTAGTTAGCCAATCAGCTTTCTAGTATCCACCGCGCCCTTTTTTTCGCGAATATTATGGCCTGGTAAACTATTGGTTAGACATTTATTTTGAAGTGGGCAAAATGTGCGGTATCTACAGTTGCATTTATCTTGTTCGTTATTAGTATTTTTATTTTTATTTCTAGTATGGTTGCTGTTGTCCGGAGTTGGTTTATTATTATTATTATTATTATTATTATTATTATTATTATTATTATTATTATTATTATTATTATTTTGCTAGTTATATATGTGTATTTTGTGTTAGCTTTATTTTTGCCATGGTGTCTACTTTTTGAGACATTGAGAATAGTCAAATATAATTTCTGAATGCTAATGGCTTTTTAAAAAAGACTACACTGCGAAATTTGGCTTTAAAATAGCTAATTTGGCAATCCTCGACAAGAATATAAGAGTGATATTCCTAGCCTCGTTTTCAAATATAATTAAGATAATATATTATCATTGTTAGAATTATGTTAGAAAGAAACTCGTAGTAGTTTAGACGTGAAGAGGTTATTCGCCGAAAAAAGAAGTCAGCGAAATATTACATAAATGTTACATAAAAAGGAACATTTGAAAGAAACAGGGCACAAAAAGAAGAACATTGTCTGCCAAGAGGTGCTGGCTGAAGGAGTAAATTTCAGATTATCCCTTGCAATGTGTTTATTATTTGTATTGAACTATGTAGCACAATATTACTTTGTGAGTATTTATTAGTATTAATTAATTTATCTCATTTGGATCAGTTCTATATTTAAAATACAATGGACACTATCTTCATAGAAATTTCAATAAAATCAAAGTTGCTGCTTGTTATTGTTTTTCTTTTCTTTCTGTCCAAAAATCTAATCCAGAAAAATATCAACTTTATTAAAACAATTTGTTGACTAAATATATTTCTCATTCCATTGAATTTTCACGGATACAAATTGTTTGAATTTTCTAGTCAAAATTATGTAAAACAACTGAACTATAGACATTCTTATTGATAAGGAAGACCGAAATAAAATAGTGGAGTGGATACAGGAGTTTTGAATGTCTACTAAGCAACATCTTTCCTCTTTTAGTGCAGGGATTAGTCAGGAATTATTGACCTTAGCATGTAAACCTTGACCAAACATTCGAAATGGCATATTATTCGGAAACCAAATAAGATTCATCCGACATGACTAGACACTTTCTTTTATATTATTTTGGATGAAAATTAACTTTTAAAAATTGACTTTTCCTCTAAGATGAGCCTACATCGAAAATCCATAGATTAAGGAAATTAATATGATTGTTGTATTCTTTGTCCGACCAATAAATTTTTATTTTGAAAATTATATTTTTTTCTGAATGAAATTTTATTATAAAAATTGTAAACTTTAATCCGCTTGATCTAGTATATTGAGCAATTTTATTTGTCTGGAATTGCCTTATATAGAAATATTACCTCCCAAAAGTATTTTGTAAGGCTTGAAACTTCAAGATTCATTAATCTGTGACCTAATTCACTTCATTATTCAGATATATATATATATACATATATACATATATATATATATATACATATATAGTGTGTGTGTATAGTCATTATTCAAGCATGTCTGATTGAACATGACAGAGTTATTATTTTTCCAATTTTTCTGGATATCTTTTCCATTCGCTGAGCGGTCGTTTTTATATCAGTTGGCATGTTGTATAAAATGGCGCCCAAAAGTTGTAAATACACCAAGTCTCTAAGGAAAAGAAGAAAGAAAACGACAACAACAACAATCGCTCCTGAGGATAATCGAACGCACCGATAGAAAACGCTTGAGAAGAAAATGGCTGAACAACAACTTTTGGGCGCCATTTTATACAACATGCCAGCTGACATATATATATATATATATATATATATATATATATATATATATATATATATATATGTATGTGTGTGCGTGTGTGTATGCATATATATATATATATATATGTATATATATGTATATATATGTATATATATATATTGAGGTTGCTATTTTTCAAAAGTAGGGTAATCAATGAAATATAACGTGGTTAATACAAGAGTGCTCAATACGGAAGTAGAGCAAGTAACATTTTATACGCATGATACGTGTGTATACATAGTTTTCTACGTGCATAAGATCCATGGGTCCTACTATTTACAGATAATTAATGTAACCCCCAGTAAGGTTATATCAGTACTAATTAGTAGCAAATAACTGGGAGGAATTCTTAATCACCCCTCTTGCTGAATAATCATTATCGCTGCCAATAAGCAAATAAAAAATAAATAAATAAAATAATTAAAAAAATAGAAAATAAAAGTAAAAAAGAAGAATAAAAATTTAAATAAATAAATAAAAATAACTGCATTAAACCATCCTAAGTTTAATAATGACATATATTCTGAGTTTTGCAATTACTATCATTATGAAAAGTTTTAATAACAAATGTACAAATACAGCAATTAATAAACCAACATTAAATGAACAAAGTAAATAGGAATAAATATCATGTCAAATAAAATAAAAATAAAAAAATAAAGAATAAAAAAACGATTTTGTTCAAATGAGAGAAAACAAATCTACCACTATCAAACAAATGATGCCACCCCTCTCTCTCTCTTCCCTTTTCTTCTCTCTTCCTTCTTCTTCACCCTCTTTCCTTCTTCTCCATTCCATCTCTCCCTACTCTCTTCTTTCCTTTCTTTCGTACGCCTCTCGCCCCCTTCCTCCCCTCCACCGTTCACTAGAAGCCCAGGGAATGGTCAACAGATTCGAGTAAATCCTAGATCTTTTAGCAGAGACAAATAGGAATATTAAATTAAAACAAATAATAAAAAGGAATTTAAGACAGCTCACCCTTGTAGTCTCAAACAGGCAACGGGCAACAGACAAGCTAAGCTCATACTGTTTAAGATAACATCTACATAGCTCTGATTTTACACCCCCTAAACTTACAAACCTTATTCCCTAACACAAACATGAAATGATTGAATAAAGACACGGTAAATAAGTGAATAAACAAATAGAAAAATAAACTTACAAATTCGAACCCAAATAAACTTACAAATTCGCACAGCTAAATCGTCGTCCCCATAACTCTTAATAAAAAAAAAACAAAGAAAAAACGGCCTTCTTTTGCTGAAAGTTGATTTTTGGTTTTCATTTTGAATTTCACTTTCGTAAATAAGCGTTTATTGCCCGAAGAGGTCTGTAGTTACTAAAAACTAGAAGACCGAAACATGCTCATGACTGTAGCAACAAATTACTGCTTATATAAAAGCAAATTGAATATATATATATATATATATATATATATATATATATATATATATATATATATATATATATATATATATATATATATATTGGCGAGAATAATATCGGAGAGAACAACAAAAATAAGGACTTCAAGAAAACAAACTAAAAAGAGGATAGACTGCATATCATTAGATGTTACTTAAATAAAGAAAAATAACTCTACTTAACAAAACAGATAAATTTATATGATTTTCTGCATCGTTTTTGATTTTACGTTTGATCCCTGATTTGTAATTATTTAGACAAGAGAGTAAAAATATCAAAATCAAAATTTAGTTTTTAAAAATGGACAAAATAATAAATCAATCTAGAAGCTGTCTCAGAAGACCGTTAAAATGATTCAAACGAATATATAAGATGTCACTTTGGCTTAATTTAACGCTCAAGAACGCAGCGGGTTGTAAAAATAATTTTTTAAAGTGAGATGTAAATAAAATCTGAAGAGAAAAAAAAAGAGTTACAGACATTCCGCCATTTTGAGATTCTATCATATTCGTTGATTCCATTCCAACCGCGTTATTTCAATTTCAAGTTAATTATGTCTGTCAATCAAATGCTGTTTCGCATCGGCGAACATTATCGTTGCAAAGGCCACAACTCAAGAATCGGCCAATGTTCATCCAATTTAGACTCGCATCGTCGGTCCATCGTTTATTCTCTCAAATTAGTTTTCTCAAATAATTTTAACAGAAATGCTAAGGAATAAATAATACACTCGCGAAAAGTGTTAATTTCCTCTTCTTTTCGCCACACTTTTCTTTTACTGATTTTTTGTTTCTCGTTTCGGTGTTTTCTATATTGTCTATTTTGTCGGTGTGTCTGTTCTAATTTGTGTATTTTTTTTCTCAAGTCTTTTTATGGTACAAAATTCTTTTCAACTTCTCCGGTTTCTTTCTTAGTAAGTTCTGTGATTTCGTTCTCTTCATTTTACTCGGTTTCAATGTTATTTATTGCCAGTTATCCGCTTGTTCATTTTCAGTAACGTGAGTTTCTTGATCTGTTACACTTTATTTTGTGTTTTTTAGTTGTTTCAGCTCTGAGAATCAGTCTTTTTGAAGATCTATCTGGTTTGGTCTGCAGTCCTTTGTTCGGTTGCAGAGTAGTCAGCGGACATATTCAATATTTTTTTCATTCGCTGCCAGAACCCTTTTGTTTGGGTTTTCATCTATAATAGCATTCCATTATTAGTCTATTTTGGGAAGGGGGTTGTTCTGCTCGTTCCCGTTTTCTTGTGCTTGGTCTGTGTTAGTGTCGTACATGGAATTAGTTTACATACCTGTTTCAGACCAATGATCTCCCTGTAATTAGTAGAGGCAATATTTGCAGTGGGGGAAGATGTGGCTAGTTACCTTTAATGCATCCAAAACCAAACTCCTATCCTTACATCATCAACGCTCTGATCCCCAGCTGGCATCAATTGTGATGGATGGCTCTCGTCTGGGTGAGGCCCCGTGTTTTGACAAGCTTCTGGGTTTGACCTTTACTCCTGATCTGAAATGGAACACGTACATCAAGTCTGTGGCCAAGGTCGCAGGAAAGATGGTGGGATCCTTCTACCGCTCCAGAAGATATCTCACTACTGATGCAATTCTCTATCTATATAAAAGCCAAGTACGGCCAAGGATGGAATACTGTTGCCATAGCTGGGCAGGAGCTGCCAAAAACAGCCTATCATGCCTTGACAGAGTACAAAATAGACTTCGTGGTTTAGTGGGGGATGCCCTTTTCTCTACCCTGCAACCCCTCTCCCACAGAAGAGACGTTGCGAGCCTATCTTTGTTTTATCGTTATTTTCATGGCAGGTGCTCGTCTGAACTCCAATCCCTGGTCCCCCCCTCGCCAATCTTTCACGAAAAACACCCGTCTAGCTGAATCCACTGTGAAAAATTTCCCCCACTCTATATCTCTGCCTAAATCAAAACGCGGATTTCATGAGCAAAGCTTCTTTCTTAGAACTGCACGCCTGTGGAACTCTGTTCCGTCTGCCTGCTTCCCTCCGGACTACAACTTGGATGTCTTCAAGTCTAATGTTAACAAATTCCTAATGAACCGCCCCCCTAATTAAACACTTCATAAAATCTCCTCACTAACGTGATGTACTTACAATAACCCTTATCCCTGAGTGGCTTCCGGGCCTTGATAAGTGGTGATCACTGTGTAAAAAAAAAAAAAAAAATGTCGACCGCGTCACCTATGTGGGCCAGCTAGGGAGCACTTGTCAGTCATGACAATATGATTTTTATTTTGAGTCCAACGTCCTGTATGATTATGTAGTATTAGTCCAGTATGATTATTATGTAGTATTAGTCATATATAGGTGTATGTGGCATAACGAGGCCTAGGCACACTTTACCTGGGATCCTACCACAGAAGTAGTGTCCATGACTCGTTTTAATGGTGGGCAATATGCTACCAAGTATACACGAAGAAGAGGCAATACAGAAAATTAAACGAAAACAAGTACTTACACAAACAAACAAAAAAATTATTTTGTATAAGTTTGCTTAAATCTTCTAGACAGAATATGCAATGTTTTCTAAAGGGCTGATACGGTCAAATTCGTGAGTGTGTGAGAAGTGAGAGGGGTTTTAGTCCTTCTTTTCTTCCTCTCTTTCTCTTTTCTTGAGTTTTCTTTTATTCCTTTTTATCGTTGATAACTTGTGTTCATCGAAACACATATATTTAAACATAAATTAAATTTAACTGTTGAAATTAATGCTTTCTTCCCTGATCTTAAGAATGAGATGAAAGAGATTTTTTCATGTCAGGATAATCAAAAAATAAAATTAAACGAATTGATCATTTATTAAACTTTCTAGAGTAAATGTCGTTTAAACAACTTATCTGATTTTCGTAATTCTGTCGGACCGAATACTTCTGAATGAACCAGACGCACGTTAGATTTGGCAAATCATGTGATGATTCAATTAATTAAATTAAACCGTTCAGATTAACGCTGTCCTCAAACCGAAGAACAGCTAAAAACGGAATTTTGTTTCATACGAAAATAATTTTTTAAAAAATACAAATGTAGCAAATCAGCAATTAGCAAAATTTCTGGTCAGCCACGTATCATTTAGTGGTTGGCTTTTATCAGCCAGCCTAGTAACCTCTTTCCAGCAGTAATGATAATGCATTGCCAATTCATCTGCCAAGATCTTTCTTTTTTCAGTGACTTCAATAGGTATCATTATTACTGGCTCCCCTACGCTAATCGTACAGACGTTCCTGGACTTTTTGTGTTTTTTTTTTACATAAGCGCCACCACTTATCAAGGCCCTGGGCATCTCGAGGATAAGGGTTAATGGGTGTATAGTAGTCAATGAGAGTATAGCATAGTAATCGGCGATAGTGGATATTTTGTAAATTGGATTACTTAGAGGGACGGTTCATCAAGAACTTGTTTACGTTGGACTTGAAGACAATCAAATTGTAGTCAGTTGACAAGCAGGCAAACGGAAGAGAGTTCCACAGGCGTGCAGTTCTAAGAAAGAAGCTTTGTTCATGGAATCTACGTTTAGGTTTTGGCACAGATAAAGAGTGGGGTAAATTATTGATAGTGGTTTCAGATAGACGAGTGTTTTTCGTGAAAGTTTGGCGAGGGGGGACCATAGATTGAAGCTCAGACGAGCACTTGCCATGAAAATGACGATAAAGTAGGGATATGCTCGCATCGTCTCTTCTGTAGGAAAGAGATTGCAGGGAAGAGAACAGGGCATCCCCCACTAAACTACGAAATCTATTTTGAACTCTATCAAGGCATGATAAGCTGTTTCTAGCAGCTCCTGCCCAGATGTAGCAACAGTAATCCATCGTTGGACGAACCTGGCTTTTATATAGGTAGAAAATTGCATCAGAAGTAAGATATCTAAATTTGTCTTAAATGCGTTTGAACATGATTTAAAAATACGAAAACTGGAAGCGAAGTTCATAATGGCGTAATGTAATCAAACTATAAGGTATTTTCAGCTTCTTTTCTAATTTTCGAGTTTTTTTTATCATGTCTTAATACATTTAATTTTTGGCGGATTCATTTTTTTCTATTTCTTCTGATGAGTTAAGGGCAAAATAGATTCACTGATTGATATAATAAATAAGTGAATGATTTTGTGCTACGAAACAGGTGCTGTCAAAAATTGTGAATATCAACTGAATTAAAGGAATAAATTGTAAGATGGCCAACATCATGAAATTTGGAATATAGACTTTTGTCATTTATTCATTATTTGCTCTGTAATTACATTGAACTTCTTAAATAAGTATTGGTGTATATATAAAAAGAGAAATATAAGTGAATAAAGAATATTTCCACAGAAATATATGTGTGTGTGTGTGTGCATTTATTTTTTAACAGTGATTAGAAAGGTTTGGGCTATTTTAATTATGCTGTTCGTTTGACTAATAGTATCTCATATATCCGTGATATCATTGAAAAAAAATAGACGCATCCATCTCATCTATACTAATAAAGAAATGCGCCGCTGAGCTAGCCCCTGTTCTCTCCGAGCTCGACAATAAATTCTTTGTCGAATCTGGCTTCCCTATTAGCTGGAAAATTGCTTCTGTGGTACCAGTATTCAAGAATTTACACTCGATTAGGCCCCCTCTTTTATTTGTGTCTTGGAATACTGAATATAATCAGATGCTTTTTATACACGAGAAAAATCTTAGTTGTCTTTGATAGCCGTACCTACAAACAACATGATATTGATGCGGGTGTGAATCAGCAATTGGTCCTTGGATCTTTATTATTCCTGGCATTCATAAACGATCTCCTTACAAATGTACTCGAGATATGTATATTTGCTGATAATACCATGCTCTATAATAAACATGTGGAGAAAACCAATGCATACATATCTAAGGCAACGACTACAACCTTAATTTTTACATTTAATGCTACTAAATCTAACATCCTTTAACAATTACAAGAAACCTTCTCAACCACCAATTCTTAACATTCACACGCAAAATCAATTAGAACATTTGGTGATAATGTTAACTCTGCTACAAAGCAGGTGGCTTCTATCTACAGAGATAGAACGTTTTTACACCTGCTAGTCTCCTGGATCTCAACAAAGCTGCCATTCGCCCAGGTATGGAGTACTGTTGCTATATATGAGCATCAGTTTCTTCCTCTTAGTAAAAAAAGAGTTCGTAATGTAATCTTTCTGCACTGTCAATTAAACTCCAACCCCTGTCCCATCACTGCAATTTTGCATTCTTTCAACTGTTCTCCAAGTACTTTAATGAAATGTTCTCTGATGAACTCATAGCATGCTGGGTCCCCTTGAGGTAAATACCCCAACGAACTCGATATACGGTAAAATCCTACCACTTAACTGTAGAGGCTCGAAATATACGGGAGAACTTTCTACTCTAATAGTTTCGCACCTCGAATTTCTAGATTTTGGAATTTACTCCATGTTTCTTGTTTTACTGACTGTAGTTACTTGCAGAAATGTAAATGTAACGTGAAGAAGATATCTCGCTGCTCAACTCTCTACATAGAGCTCTTGTAAGTAGGGTCCTAAATAGTAACCCCTTACTTTCAAATGCCAATTTGATTTTTTTTTCTGTGAATATAAGTAAAAATAAATAAAATATGTCGGGGGATTTGTTTTAATGTTAGTTGTATCTAATTTTAATTTTGAATAATGAGTTTTTGTCTAGATTTTTTTTACACGGATAATGACATCAAATTGAAAATGCTGATTTTTGATTTGTGGTTAACTGTTCTCTTATGTAAACTGTTATGCCGCGACACACATACACATTAGTTTTTTATGTGTGTGTGTGTGTGTGTGTGTGTGTGTGTGTGTGTGTAATTTATCATTTAATGTATATACACATACTAGCAGGGAGACCCGAGATTGTTCATGATTGAATGAGGATCAACGAATGTTCCATACTTCCAACAGTTTTATTGTCATCTAAATCAGTGCAATCGCTCATTTTTCAATCAAATCGATTGATTGAATGCTCTAGTTGGGGGCCCATCGTCGTGAAACTGGAGGAAGCTTCACATGTTTATCTATAGTGACTTTTATCGCAATGCATTGTAGTCTGCGTTGCACTGCAGACAACTTAATGTTGATTTTATAAAATTATTTTATATAATGACTTGAATTAAAGTTTAAAATGCAAAAGTCAAATATCATAGTTCAATTATACACTAAACAGAACATTCGTTCGAACGCGTCCCTGTCTTATCAAAGAACCTAGTGGTGATTTAAATACTGCGCACTTCTGCTTGTACGGTGATAAACTTTTACAAATGCACTTGTGATGTAAGGTTGTATAAGGATGGTAACTCTGATCAAAATCGGAGGGTTCCTTCTTTAATGTGCTTTTTTTTTCGATTATCGATTTTTCGATACTTTTCGGAGGAATTATGATACAAAGCTTATCTAAGAACACTATCAGGCACATAAAGTATATTTGTGTGAAATTTCAAAAAGATAGGCCGAACTGTTTCGAAGTTCATACTGAACAAACTCACACACACATATACAAACAAAAAGTGCCTTGTACATACATTAGAGATTTATTGTGTATGCATTTTCAGTATTTACTCCAGTGCTAAATATTTGAGTAGAGCTTACTAATAGAAGTGTGGAAATATATATATATATATATATATATATATATATATATATATATATAAAGCTAAATGTCTGTGTGTGTATGTGTGTGTGTGTGTGGTCACAAATAGGCTCATATATGGTTGACTTTTTAAAAAACTGATTACATATAATGATAGAAGATGTATCGAGACACAGGAATGGGTATGTTTGATCTGGCAGAACAGTGGTTCATTAAAATTGTGGAGTCCACAAAGTATGGAAATAAAAAATTTAAAAATTAAAAAAAAACGTTTACAAGTGTTTTTGATATAGATGTACATAAGAATACTTTGATAAGTATGTTTTAACTTTAATAGGGATGGTATAATAAAATTGTGGGGTCTGCGTTCGCGCCTGGCCTCCATGGAATGGAAATAAGCACAAACTTTAATAAAGACTTTTCATATCTATTTGCGTAAGTATACTTTGATAATTATGCTTCTGTTTGAAGAAATATGGTATGATAAAACTATGGGGTGTTCGTTCGCACCTGACCTCCATAGAATGGAAATATGTCACAAAGCTTAACAAGGTTTTTTAATATAGATCCACAGAATATTGTGATAAGTGTTTCAGTGTAAACAGGTATGGTATACTAAATTATGGGGTTTATCTATTTTATTTTTACTTTCATCATATTTTGCTTTTGTTTTAATACCCCCAAATTCAACCACAATTTACAACCCTTCCTTTTCATAACCTATCATACTTTCATAAATCAGAGTCCATTTTCTGTAGGCTGTGTTTGAACCCAGTCAACGACGGGTACTTTTGCTAGTATATATATATATATATATATATATATATATATATATATATATATATATATATATATATATATATATATATATATTGCAAATAAGTTACAGAGATGTTTAGGTTTAATTACGTAGGAAATCATCATGTTTTATATGACTAAATGTCTGATAATTCCTTGCGGGAATGAAACATAGGCACCTCTGTGTGGCTTAATTGCTATAGGTATATTTTCATACTACTAAAATTTATATTTTTTGCTATCATCTTTCTATCGGATATTATTTTCTCAAGACATCCACGTGTTACCTTCTTTAATTCTATTTCTCAAAGCTAAAACTTATTATTAATGAAAAGGATGAGGTGTACGATTCCAAATACAATATATTTTATTTATTTCCTTAACTACTCTCATCACAGCATATGGACCAAATAAAGCCCTCTCGCCATAAAACATTTTGTCAGTTCTTATTCATAATGTAAGACATTTATCTTCCCTTATTCTATTCAAATAAAAAAAATTCCGCAAAAGGTCGACTGAATAACTGAATAATAACTTATTTCTCTCGTTACATTCGTTGAAAAGAAAAAAGAAAAGACCATAATTCCCTGCTCGAACGAGATGATGTTCCGTCAAGACGATATTTGTTGATAGACACGGACAATTGATTGTGAATTATTCACGACCATGCGCTCGGTTTAAGTGAGATCACGTTAAGACCGTTTGAAATTTGCATTCGTTTGTATGTATCGCTAGTCGAAAAGATACAGTCTATTATCGCGGTAAATGCATTTTCTCACGAGGATAAAATTTTCGCAGCATGAATTACAAGCGAAATAAATTTCAATGAATTGTTCATTATTTGAATATCAACACACTCGATAAAAACAATTAAAAATGTAACAATTCTGATCGCTAGTAAAATAAGAGCAGATATTCTTACAATGCAGCCACTAATTTTGACGTTTAAAACATATTATTCAAAACTCAATGTGCCAAATCAATGATAATAATAGTTCTACTTTATTGTGATTGGGCAACGAAAATACTATTTCGAATCAAAACGTGAAAAGAACGAGAAATTCTTTTTTAAACAAAAGCATGGCAGACCAACAAACATCTATTTTCAATAGAAGCCGTGGAGATAAACATACAAACATTATCTTTCAGGTTTTTTTTATATTTTAATCACATTTAATACGTCCTAAAATATCCTTTGGTTTTTATATTAAGTTGTTTGAAGATGTCTTTTAATATTTCTAATGATTCACAATATAAAATTATCTCATCAAGAGAACCATATCTTACTACGTTCCTCTCCATCAAATCTTGTTTCTTTTACTCTATGTTTATTGAGCCCTTCTAACATTGGTTTATTTCATGTAATGTCAATCACACTCGATTCCTCGCTCTCCGAAACGACTTGATAATTTATTTTACTCTCACAACTCTTAATATTTAATTTTCAGTCTGTTATTCTCAACTTCTCTTGCTCCATGTTACATGTTACATGTTTGACACTCCCTTCTTAATGTCTGTACTTTGCACTCTCTTTTTTTCACTCCTCTCTCTCTCTCTCTCTCTCTCTCTCTCTCTCTCTCTCTATCTATCTATCTATATATCTATCTATTTATCTCTCACTGGTTGGTTATTAAGATTTGAAGTTAATAAAATCAAATAAATTTTATAAAATATATTTTTAGTCGATTATGAATAAATGGGAATATCACATACAATTAAAAAAATAGCTGGAGAGAGAAATATGGAAAACGAAAGGGATGAGAAAAATCTACTTTGTATTCATTTTTTTTTTTTATTTGTCCATATTTAATTGGCTTCGCAAATTCCTTTTTTTATTGATTCAAATATTCTAACCCCGAATCAATGGTGCGAAGTCGAAGAAGACGAATGAAGACGCAGAATAACGTTGAAACTTTCACTTCGTTGATTCGCATTTCTGCGCGTTATACGTTTTTAGTTACAATATGCAAAGGTGGAAACGTCAAGAAGATAATTAAACTTCATGCTGACTCTTTCTGGATGTAAATCAAATTCCTGTTAACATAGTAGAGCTGACATTACCAACCTATTTATCCACGAATGTGTAGAGGAAATGCATACAATGTAGCGCTGTCTTGTACTCTCTCAATTTTCCAACAAGATAAGCTTGAAAGGTTTCGCATAATCAATACTAACGAGAGTGTATAACATTAAAGACTTCGTAAAAAATGAACGATATTATATTTTCTGCGATATTTTCTTGTGAGTGGTGAGGTGTATGATGAAAATGACTTCGGTCTAGGTGTGTCACACTCGAAATCAATCGTTTCAATAGCAACACTTTCTTGTATAGGTGTTAGCAAACTTCATGTTTTTTATCATGTAAGTACTTGAAAAGATCCAGAAAATACTTATTTATGAAAATTATTTAGTAGAATCATCGATTGATCGATATACATTCAGACATTTGTACAGAAAGGAACTGGGGTGAAACAAAGAATGATATTCACCAAAAATTCGATGGGAATTTTCAAGCGTTCTTAGAAACTTTTTCAAAATATATACCATCCGGAAATTTTTCAGCTCGGTTAACTGACGTCATACAAACGGCTGACACTCCGACTCCATCTTTGTCTGTCTGTCGCTTTTGACCTTCTCTCTTTATCTCAACACATCTTGGGTCGTTTTGTCCACTCGTATGCTAAACTTCGTTATCTTGATAATTTCACTTCAATTACGACGGAGACTCAACCGCACAAAGAAAACAAAACCACACCCAACTTTATCTTTAATTTCCTTTTCTTATCACTTCACACCTTTTCGGCTTTGTTTTTCTATATTTTCTGATTTGTTTCTAATCTTGATCTCAACTTTGTATCAAAATAATTTATTTCATCCAATCGTTCTTCTGTCGCACATTTTCCGATTCAATTTCCGTGCGTATTTTGACCGTAAATCAAGTGTCGATTTTAATCGCAATTTCAGTTCATTTGAGGAAGAATAATTGTTCAAATTATTTACTTTTTTCACTCACGTTGAGATAAAACAGATAAAGACACCAAGTATTATGAAATAAAATACGCGAAGAATAGTCAGTCAAAGGGAATAGGGAGTTTCAATCGCAACTGTTAAAAAAAAGTCGAATATGTGATGTAACAAAGTAAACTCTATGTATTTACGACGTTCTAAAATACTTCAGAATGAGTGTGTTGATATTGATGCGAAAAAACAACAGCGTTTCGCAGTCTTGTTTTGGGTACTTCACGAAAAATTCAAATAAGAGTTGGCGTGGTTTATTATTTCACAGCTCAAATCAATTTGTTTCATTTAATGCAGACAGACTGCTTCGCTGTATCACAGTGCGGTAAGACTAGCAACTACGTCGAGCCAGGATTGCAACTCGATAGCCTAGGCGATAGTTGATGCTTCTAACCGGTATGCTGTTTGGCTGCTGCTAAGATGGTATGTGAAATTACAATGATCATTGTCCAAACGTTTAAGCTTCATTTAAGTATAATCCAAATTCATGTTACATTATACTGTAATTTTATGTCAATTTAGGAGTAAAACAATATTACACATGTTTCTTGAACACTGTATAATTCAATAAAATCCCAGTCATTTTCAGCGATAGTTATGTGATGAAAACTTTATCATGTTTAGGCAAAACGCGATGAAATAATTATACGAATCATCAATGGTAACAAAATCGCAATATGATTATCATCTTGTAATTGTTTTCAAATATCTTTTTAAATGTTTGAATATTAAATATGTAGATTTGTTTTATATTGGAAGTAGATTATCATGAGAATTTATATATATGTGTGTGTGTGTGTGTGTATGTGTATTTCTATTTTTTTTTTCAATTTTCTTATTAGTTTGTTCATATTTGTATATATATATTACATAGTTTATATTTATATACTTTTAAATATATATATATATATATATATATATAAGAAAAAGGTACTGTAAGCATTGCTTGTAAACAAATATCTAAGGGTATAAGTAGACCATAGTAATACAAGAAACCGCTGCTGACTTGATATGACATATGAGCAAAACTAGACAAACAAACGAAGTTGTAGATTTTATAAATCTTCGTATATCTTTTTATTTTCTAAAAAAAAACATCACAAATGCATGTCAGTAAATATAGACTTACTGTTTGATATAATCAGCATAGTAAATGTCTTTAATATTTAGAAAATAAAATCTCTTTCTTAACAAGAAAAATAAATCAAAAGAATGCCGAAAAAAGGGAAAATATGGCAAAAACGGATCGGATGTAGAATTGGTTGAGCTGACAAACAGAAAATAAGACATATTTTTAAATCAAGTTTATTTAATGTTAATTCTAATGATCTGGTCACTGTATTATTTATATATATATTAATGCACAATATTTCCTTATTTATTTATTTTTTTTAATTATTATATGGCTCTTGCAGGTAAATATTAAAATCAAGCTCTAATCAGCAAGGGTAATGCTTAGATTCTTGCGCTGTTATAGAATAGCCGTCTGAAATGCGGTCTTGTCTGTTAATTTATTTTATTTTATGTGTTTATTTAAATAATTTTATTATATGAATTATTTGTTATATTATAACTGTTTTGTTTCATATTTTATTTTTTATAGTATTTATTTATTCATATTCTTTTTCTTTGGTTTTCTTTCCCTTTTTATTCGTATTTATATTCATTTTTTTGGTTTTTATGCATTTTATATATTACTAGCGGGGGGTACCCGGCGTTGCCCGGGTGTTTAGAGGTGTGTGTGTGCTCGGGTGAGGTGTTAATCAAAACATAAGAATATGCGAAGTAAATATTTTAAAACTTTAAAAAATCGAAAAAAACAAAAAAAAACTAACGTAAGGTAAGCGAACGATGTTAAATGTAAAAATCGGAAAAACAAAAAAAGAAAACGTGAAAAAGAAAACAGAAAAACAAACGTTAAAACTCTTTAAAAAATCTGAAAAATAAAAACAAAAAGAAAACACGTGAAAAATGGCTTAAATAACCTCGGGGGTTACCCAGCGTTGTCCGGGTGTTTGTAGGTGTGTGTGCTCGGGCGTGGGTGGGGGATGTTAATCAAAACATAAGAATAGGCGAAGTAAAAAAAACTAACGTAAGGCAAACGAACGATGTTAAATGTAAAAATCGGAAAAACAAAAAAAAACGCGAAACAGAAAAACGAACGTGAAAAATACCCCCCCCAAAAAAAAACACGTGAAAAATGGCTTAAATAACACTGCTTCAATATTAAAATTTAAAAAATCGAAAAAAAAAAAAAAAAGATATCCACACCACGATTCGAACCCAAAAGGTTTAGGTAATGAGAACGCGCTCTAAGCAACAGAGCTAAGACGACGTCGACGAAATTGTGTCGCTTTTTCAAATATTTAAAGGAAATCATGTTCCGACGTCGTATGACGCATGCGTAGAACCGAACTTGTTATGAAAGGACGGTTTTTGCTGACCCCCTCCTGTAGAAAACTGCTGATTTAAAGGTGAAGGAATTAACGACTTTGGCCAATTTTTCGATATTTGTCGGGCGAAGGTTGCAAGTTTACAATCATACCAAGCTGGCAAAAAATCGTGACCCGTGTCGAAAGTCTTTGCGAAACATGCAAACACACATACATGCATACATACAAACATACATACACACATTTCGCTTTTATATATATAGATTATACACATATATATGCAAATATATACACATATACACATACATATATATATATAAAAACATAGCCACATGTACACACATACGCACAAATTTACATCCATATATATATATATATGTGTGTGTGTGTGTGTGTGTGTGTGTGTGTGTGTGTGTGTGTGTGTGTAGTATTGGAATACAAACACTTGCCTAAATATAAGAGGATATCCAAAATACATGATCAAGAGAGGGTTAACAGGAGCTTGGATTGTCTTTAATGTAATCCAATAAATATTGTAGTGACGTGCAAATTGTATATTAATTGCTACACGCGCATTTATATATATATATATATATATATATATATATATATATATATATATATATATATATATATATGATTGTTGAGCTGGATTAAATCCGACGATATGAAATAAAATGGAGGTGGAAGGACCTGGATACTCAACGTTTCGCCCGATTTATGCGGGCTTCTTCAAGAGGGATGGTCATTTTATTTCATATATATATATATATATATATATATATATATATATATATATATATACTAGCATGGGTGCCCGGCGTTGCCCGGGAGGTTGGAGGTGTGTATTGAGCAAAAAAAAAGTGGTAGTAGGAAGGCAGGCTCGAACCCGTACCGTGAAGGAGGAAAAAACGGGAAAAACGTGACGTCTTTTCTGTTACGACCACCGCACAACCGGAAATGACGTATGTTTAAATTAAGGCTAGACAATCGAAAAGAGGGGATGACTTTCGAAAATATCGGTGAAAAAAGCGACCCCTTCCTGTAGAAAATGCTCAGTTGATGATGAAGAAATTAATGTTTTTAACAAATTTTTCTGTATTTGTCGTCTGAATGGTCGAGCTTCAAAACGATACTGATCTTGTGAAAATATGTCGCCTCTGTCGAAAGTTTTAGGCAGACATGCAAACATACATACATACATTTATATATTGGTAGCTCAAATTTTCGACCGAAACCGATTAAAAAGCTTGCCTTATCTCTGAATACCCTTTATGTAAAATTTGAAATGTTTAGACCAGAAATTGTCTGAGTAATTTGGTAGAGACCGCAGAGGTCAAATGTTTTTAAACTTTGACCCCTATTATGATCCCTTAACATTTATTATTTTGGGCTCAAATCAAGTTATTAAGTTAGATCCATGTCCAAGGAACCTACTTTTTTAGACCCGAAATTGCTGGAGGAGTTTGGTAGAGTTCTCAAAGATGTCAAATCGTTGAATTTTGACCCCCTTAACGGCCAAACTTCTGGCCGAAAACCGATTACAAAGACTTTCTCAAATCTCAGTACCCTGTATATCAAATTTCGAGTCTGTAGACGAAAATTGACAGATATTGTGTAGGGAAATGTACACAGACAGACAGACACACAGAGACAGACACTTTCACTTATATATATATTTTTTTTTACACAGTGATCACCACTTATCAAGGCCCGGAAGCCACTCAGGGATAAGGGTTATTGCAAGTACATTACGTTAGTGAGGAGATTTTATGAAGTGTTTAATTAGGGGGGCGGTTCATTAGGAATTTGTTAACATTAGACTTGAAGACATCCAAGTTGTAGTCCGGAGGGAAGCAGGCAGACGGAACAGAGTTTCACAGGCGTGCAGTTCTAAGAAAGAAGCTTTTCTCATGAAATCCGCGTTTTGATTTAGGCACAGATATAGAGTGGGGAAAATTTTTCACTGTGGATTCAGCTAGACGGGTGTTTTTCGTGAAAGATTGGCGAGGGGGGGACCAGGGATTGGAGTTCAGACGAGCACCTGCCATGAAAATAACGATAAAACAAGGATAGGCTCGCAACGTCTCTTCTGTGGGAGAGGGGTTGCAGGGTAGAGAAAAGGGCATCCCCCACTAAACCACGAAGTCTATTTTGTACTCTGTCAAGGCATGATAGGCTGTTTTTGGCAGCTCCTGCCCAGATATGGCAACAGTATTCCATCCTTGGCCGTACTTGGCTTTTATATAGATAGAGAATTGCATCAGTAGTGAGATATCTTCTGGAGCGGTAGAAGGATCCCACCATCTTTCCAGCGACCTTGGCAACAGACTTGATGTACGTGTTCCATTTCAGATCAGGAGTAAAGGTCAAACCCAGAAGCTTGTCAAAACACGGGGCCTCACCCAGACGAGAGCCATCCATCACAATTGATGCCAGCTGGGGATCAGAGCGTTGATGATGTAAGGATAGGAGTTTGGTTTTAGATGCATTAAAGGTAACTAGCCACATCTTCCCCCACTGAACCACGCGCTCGAGATCAGAGGAGAGAGAATCCGAGAGAACTTCGTCATTTACAGCCTTTGATGTGTTGCCGTAGATGGTCGTGTCATCAGCATAGATGTCAACGAATGATTTAAGTATGTGCTTAGGGAGGTCATTGATTTAGATCAGGAAGAGAGTTGGGCCCAGTATTGACCCCTGAGGGACTCCAGCATTTATATTGCAGGCCTCCGATTTTTGTCCATCTACCACTACTCTTATGAGCCTATCAGAGAGAAATGATTTAATGATTGAGAAAACATTTCCAGTTATACCATAGCTGGAAATCTTGTGAAGTAGACCCTTATGCCATACTTTGTCAAAATGTCAAGAGCAATTGCCCTAGAAAGGAAGCCTTTGTCAAGAGATTCACTAATCCTGTGGGATATAACCGTCAGCACATCTGCGGTAGATCTTGCAGAGCGGAAACCATATTGTGTGTCACTAAGAAGGTTATTCCTGCTGAGGTGGTTGACTATTTCTCTATTTAATATTGATTCCAGCCACTTACTCATAACACAGAGAAGACTTATTGGTCTGTACTGAGAGGGAGATGACTTATCACCTGAATTCTTAAATACAGAGCAAACTGATGAGGTCTTCCAGGGGGTCGGAAAGCACTTCTCCTCAAGGCAACGCTTAAATAGTTTCGTAAGTATGGGAGCAAGTTCTGGTTGAAGCTTTTTTAACACTATAATTGGGATGCCATCAGGGCCAGTTGCTTTACTGGAATCTAGGTTTTTTATTAGCTTGACGACCTCATGCACGGATATTTGTATGTTACCCAGCTTGTCCTGTGTTATAGGAGGAAATATGGGGAGTTGATGGCCTTCGTCGCATAGGGTAGAATTAGCTGCAAAGTTCTTTGCAAATAGTTTGGCCTTGTCTGACGCTGACGAGATAACCTCTGGTCCATTGATAATGGTTGGGATAGAACGCACACTTCTGTTCAGGATCCTATTTGTTATTTGCCAAAACTGGTGGGAAACAAGCCGCTGATCAGCTACCTTGGATTTAACAGACTGGGCATATAGCTCTCTTGCATTTTTTATTACTCTTTTACAGTGGTTGCTGGCAGTCCTGAAAGCAGCTTTAGTGTCAGTGCATCTATTACGTTGGTAGCTATGGAAAAAGTGATTTCTGTGCGCGATAGCAGCAGCACATTCTGGGGAGAACCATGGCTGGCTGTTAGGTTTTTGTTGAAATTTTTTAGATGGTATGAATTGGTCTATGCCTACAATTAACCATTCGGTCAGATCTGATACTATAGAGGACACTTCCTTTTTAAACATGGAGTGCAGAGGTAAATCAGATATGAATGTACGGAAGCTATCCCAGTCAGCCATAGAGTATCGGTATACAGTACGGTGGAGGGGTACGTCTGATGGCTTCTTACATTTCGTTTTTATCTTAACTGATACGACGGAGTGGTCGGAGGATCCTAGAGGAGAATGAACGGTACATGAACATAGCTCAGGGGAAGTTGAGAGAAAAATTATATATATATATATATATATATATATATATATATATATATATATATATATTGTTTAATTATATACTGTATCCATTTTTAATTTATTATTGTAGCTATTATGCGTAAATCTGAGGTTTTATAAAGTTAGATTTAAAGTATTAAGATATATTGAGATGAAACATTAACATATAATTAGTTTAGGGGAGAACGTAGATGGTACAGCTATATTATAATGAATAGTAAGGAGATTGTAATTTTAGTGCAGGCCAGCGAAGGTTAATGGTGTATTTAAAAAATAGGCACGTAGCAAAGGGAAGAGCTTACATAATGAAGGGAAAGTTAAACCTGAGTCTGTTGTTAATGAAAGGTTTGTGTTTAGAGATGTGAACAAATAAGAAGTAATATATATATATATATATATGTGTGTGTGTGTGTGTGTGTGTGTTTTACAAAGGAACTTTATTTCATTTATAAACGAAGAAAAATTGGTGTATATATAGTAGGAATTATAAAAGGGTTATCTTCTCTTATTAACTTGATATTCGTAGCCAACACAAAAACTGTTGAGCGGATTGAATATAAAATATGATGAAATGTAGTGGAAATGTTTTTGTTTTGTTTTTGTTTTTTTTGTTTTTAGATTACAGACGAAAATTGGCTTAAACTAATTGATTAAATGATTACAAGAATAGACATAAGTTAGTATCGTTAAACAAATCATAGTTTTTACTTAATATATAAAAATGCAAATAATTTATATTGTAAGTTTAATCAAACAAACATAAACCGGTATTGAGGCAAATGTCTCTTGTTGCTAATTATATTGTGCTTTAAGTACAATAAATCCAAAAAATCGTAAATATCTTTTTTTTCCTAATAAACGTATATTTCAAAACGAAAAACATCTAGTTATATTTTCAAAATTCAAGATTATATGTCATACTTCTATTACGTCAGCATTCATACATATAATCCGGAAATGGAATATTCCTATATAAATACGCAGTATCAGATATACGAACACTAAACTAATAAACTTTATGTCTTTTGTAGTGTTTAATTTAATAATTATAGCGCTTATTTTATAATAGTCTTGAACTCGGAGTCAAAACAAAATGCTGAAAATATATAAAATCCAAATATTATATTAGTGATAATTGTCTTAATTATGAACAATTCACCAAATATATTGATTTAGAATATATCTGAATTGGATAGAAAAAGGATTAAAAACAGACGGACATATATATATATTTTATCTTTTTTATGCTTATAACTTAGTACATTTATATCATTTTTATTGAACGATGTTTCTATAGTGTAAAATATATCAATCGTTTTCGTCCAAAAAAACGTGTTATTCCCCAAGAACGTACTCATTCACCTTTGCAAGACATGAAGAGGTTCGTTTGTTTGTTTGTTTGTTTGTACTTGGTTTCATAGACAGATTTTTTTTTTCTTATTTGCCTTTTCATTTAAAAGTTTCCCCGCAGAATATTTTATACCTTTGAATACGTTGTATTTCACCGTCATTTAAAGTTTCCAATTTCTGAAAAACACTCAAACATGTCTTCTATCCAAAACAAGAAAGATATACATAAGTTCTTAGATGTAACGAATAACTAAAGGCTTATGTCAAAACTGATACAAAATCTATCAATGAATGTGAAAAGCATCGGAGCTTTTAATATTATCAAACGTTTTGCCCATTTAATTATTTCACTTTAACACGTAGGTATGGATTGCTGTGATTAAGAAAGTGTTAAAACTCTATAACGGCAAGTTGATAACAGTAAACATTAAGTAAGAGGCTGTTGATTTGAATTTCTAAAAGCACAAAGTACACTTAGAATTATGGTTTCCCTTTTAGAAAAAAAAGGAATGGCTATTGATGACTTATTTATTGCAGAGAATATTGCTCAGAAAATGAACATCTGTGCTGATGATAACATTCCCTATTCTGGTATTGCTTTTCCCCATCTCCTTCGAATCAGTTGAAGTATGTAGCTAACCTAGAAGTTGGCTTAGGTTAGTTATAGATTCGTGTACGAAATAGCTTATGTCGTTTAATCCTGTTAAGACTGAGCTTATGTCTTTCGATAGTAGGTGCATCCCTTTTCTTCTTGAGATTCTCAAGGATAGCTCTGCTCTTGAGAAGAAATCGACTCCTAAACTTCTTGGTTTTTCTTTCTCATCAGATATTTTATGAAAAGTACATATATTACATCCATTACTCCTTCTTCTACTCGTAAAATAGGTTCTTTCTATTGCTTTAAAAACTTTCTAAAACCTGAGACTATTCTCTATCTCTACAAATTTACTGTCAGATAATTTATTGAGTATTTTGTCATATTTGGGCTGATGAATCTGTGAGGGTTTTGATAAAGTGCAGAAACGTATATGCAATTCAATTGGCCCCACTCTATCTTCTTCTGTGCAACCTCTCTCTCACAGATGTGATGTTGCTAATCTCAGTCTTATACATACTATTATGGCTTGTGTTCTCCAGAATTGTTTGATCTATTCCCTGATTCTTTTGTTCCGATGCGTTTGACTCTATTGTCTATTAATTTGCTGTTTGGATACTTATTTGTAATGCGTCTTCCTCTTCTTCCTCTCCCGACACCTTTTTGTCCAAGAACAGCTTGTGGAACACTTTTCCTGCTTACTGTTTCCCCCTGTGTTTCACCTTGGTCTTTTCAAGACTAAGGAAAATAGTCATAGTTATCATTTTTTTTGTTTCTGTTAGCTACTTACATTAAGTGACTTCACCCCTTGTCTGAGGGGGGGGGCTAATAAAATTTGAAACAATTTTATAAAAAATAATTTTATAAAATCAACAGTAGGTGTTTTACAATGTAATTTAGACTAGAATGTATTGTGAACTAAATAATTGTGGAGAGGCATGTGAAACTTGTTTCCAGTGCACTGTGGTGGGTCCCTGAATAGAGCAATCGATTTGATTAAAAAATAGAACGATTTCCCTGATTTCGATGACAATAAATGTATTGAAACTGGTGCATTTGCTTATCCTCATTCAATTCCGAGGAACGACGTGTGTCCCTGCTAGTATATATATATATATATATATATATATATATATATATATATATATATATATTGGATTATTTATCTTTCACCAGACTATCCATTCACGTGTAATCACCTTTTTCTTCGCCATATTCCCTCTGCTTCACTTCTTTGTTATCTAGTAAGATCTTTTACTTACTTGTTGTTTCATCAAATACTTTTGTATACAAAATCCGATCTCGCATTTTGCTAATTCCTACCCTCTGATGAGAAGGAAAGTATTTCTTCGAAACTCCGCGGATTAAGGACTATCCACTGATCAAGTGTTTCCTTTTCAGATTAAATATGTTTTTAACTCTTTTTCAAAGTGTTTTTTTAACATGTTTTATTAACTGTTTGCTCGTATTATAAGCTCTATATCTTATTTGGTTTTATCGAGCTTTTGCATCTGGCTGAGATAACTTCATAAATATTAGTTCTTTAATATTTATAATATACTTTAGTTTTACCATCTTGGATTATTTTGGTAAATTTAATTGTAATTTTTATTTTATATGTATATATATGTATATATATATATGTATGTATACATATATATATATATATATATATATATATATATATATATATATATATTACACATATTTCATTTATAGAAACACTATTGAATACATATGTGCATACATGTTTCTGGCGAGGAAACAAAAGATAAATGTATAAAATTCTGAAATATCGCTGAAATATTAATTTTAAACAAATAAGTGTTTATTTTAGAAAGTATTGCGTTGTAATTTGACTGACGAACATATTTTATACGTATTTTATAAAGATAATTTTTTTTTAAATGCAAGAAAATATAAAACGAGATGAGAAAATTTACTTGATTATTTTATGATACTTATAAAAGAAGAGACGCACGACAACACATTGGTTACGAAAAGTGAATTGCTACTGATAAGCATATTCCTATTTACAATTAATTATACGAAACCCCGGAAAATAATATTTGTATAAACACTAAACCTTCCCGTGCTCTCAAGTCCACAGCTTCACAGTTGGATCCAGTGTGTCTGAGATCATCATATGAGGGCCACGATACGCTTTTCTGGACTCTCTCCTCTTTACAGTGTATAGCCATGGCGAGCTCACTTCTCTTGGTGTCCTCACTTCACTGTTGCAAACTTGAGTTTTACTGTCTTATGGTGTGTAGTACCGCCACTTGCCCATTGTCTTCTTTTAGCGACTTCCTTCTTACCAGATGTTATCATCGCTTTTTAGCCATATAGCTAGCGACGCCTTCTCTGCTGTTCTTTGCATATCTTCGTTCAATTGTTTAATCTCATTATGAGAAACCCAGTTCCTGCTTGAAAAGGTGGAGAATCGCTCGATCAACATATCCTCACACTCCAACCATTAAGTGATGAAACTTACTTTTCACCCTTGTTCTTCACATCTCTCAATCAAGCTCTCATATCTCCTTTCTTTCCTCTCCTCTGCGGCATCATAATTTGACTCCCAACGTACTTAAAGCTCTAGTAGATAGTCCACCTTCTTTTTCTCATTCCATATTACAATGTCAGGTCTGTGCAGTGTCGCTATAATAGGAAGAACAAGAAATTTATTCAGATCTAAAGCAATTTCCCAGTTGCCACTCCATCTTTAATCAGATTGCTTCACGCGTCCTCCTTGCGATCCTTTTGACGTTTCTCCTGCTTTTTCAAATTTCACCTCTTTCAATATTTCATTCTGTGGTAGTTTTCCGTCATTGATCTCATCAAATAAACAAACGTACCCAAGCAAGATGACCGTCTTTAATATTCTCCAAAAGGGGTAGGGATTTGTCTATTCGTAGATTCCGTTCCGTTTTTGAATATGTGTGCGTTCCAATAGTTCACAGAGTCAGAAAGCAGTAAATTTAAACAAACAAAGGAACATTTTTTTATTTTCAATGTAAGACATACTCATTCTTTATTTATTCTTTTTTAAAATGTTCGCTAATTTGTCTGTTAGACATCCCGTGTCATTCCTTTACCTCAATAACCCAAAGAACGAAACTAAAGGAAGAGCATAAAATAGAAAGTTAACGATTGGTGTTGTCATTTTTTTACAGTCACAAGAAATCATTCGTTTTCAATAAACTTGTGATAATTCCGTTCCTAATCATCCTATTGAAAAAGAAATCATTAGAAGGACCTTCATCAGAAAATATATTGCAAATAATATTTGAAACGAAAAAAGAAATTAATCATTAACTTTAACTATAAATCAGTGGTGTGTGTGTGTGTTTTCTTTAGGTTAGTAGAAAGTCAATAATCAGTTTATTTTTTTATGGAAATCTTGTCAACGATAAGTGTTAAATAGAATAAAATCTGACAAAAAAAAACAACGATCGTACCCCACGTGTCATAAATATCGCTCAAAGAATGTGGGGACTAAAGGGCAAAATAAGCAAAGCAAAAGTTGTGCAGTTGTCGAAAATAAACCCAAGATCTAATTTCTACTATTCTTATATTGTACATTATGTATGAAAAATTACATTATTAGCGTAATTGTATGCATTTACATGCATATTAGTGCGAACGCTTAGGAAACATTTTTTGCGTCATTTTTAACTAGAATGTATATGATGCTTTTATACAATTATCGATAGACAGAAATATAGAATAATGCGCATAACTAATGCCCAAAGTGTACGTCTATTCAGATTAACATAGACTTGGGACAGACACAATGCAGAAAGATTGTATTCAACTTACTTATATAAGCATATGTCGATTTTGTTTTTCATTTTCATTTATGGTAATCATGGAATAAATGTATACATTTTCTATACGATTAAGTGACATGAGTTTATGGAATGAAAGAAACGACTGTCAATTCGTCGCACCAAGATTTCATCTGGAGGGCAAAGTGGGAAAGACGTTTCTGCAAAGATAAAAAACAGACACAGAAAAAAGTGATACAGATAAAAGATGCCCAGTTTGACATTTGACAAGAAAGCCGTCTATTTTGCGCATGCGTGTCTGCCTTTGATTGTCGTGTCTCCCTTGAGAAGGAGACACTAGACTGACACGAACGCGTCAACTATTGAATAAAATGTCCGTCTTTATCGGAGAACTTTAAGAACGGGAATAAATATGCATGAAACTAGAAAGAAGTTTTTACAAATCTTCCTAGCATAAAAGACAGATGCTGGATCTTGCACGGATTTTGTAGAGACAGTTTGAGAGGTAGTGTTGTTTAGGTAGTGTATGTGTGTATGTGTTCGTTTATGGGTTTGTGCGTGTGCGTGCTGTGCATGTGTGTGTGTATAGAGAGAGAAACAGTGAGAAAGAGGAGGATCGAGAGAAGGGGGTAGAAAGAGAAGGGGGAGATAGATAGATAGATAGATAGATAGATAGATAGATAGATAGATAGATAGATAGATAGAGGGCGGGTCAAATGAATTCCAAAACAGAAGATTTTTACACAAATTTTAGTAGTCCATATAAAGATTAAAATCGAGATATAATAGTATTTTAAATGCAATGTTTTACTTATATAATATCTTCTGAAAAACTCTTTTAATTCATCCCTAAAATGAAATATAGGGAATAGTTACTAACTGATATCTAATATTTATGGATAAAAGTTCACAAAAAATACGACAATATCCGGACTTACACGCAGTGCTTCCCCTTTTTAAGGACTTTGTTTAAAATTAAATAAAATATAGCCCATATTACGACCATTTTACATCTATGTTCTAAAATTAATAATGATCGCTTAAGTGTGTCCTTTGCAAACAAATATATAAATATATACACATACATAACATTTTATATAAATAAATATATAAATAAATATATCTGCCACGAAAAAGGTGTGTGTTTCTTTTTTAATATGTCACAGTTTAATGAACTCAGATTACGTAATGCACAAATTTGGGATCACATGTGCGCGTCTTACTAGAGGCATCATCTATAATATAAATCTCACCTGTCTGTTTAAATATATGTATGTATGTCATATTTCGCCGATATTTTCGGAAGTCATCGCTTCTTTTCGATTGCCTAGCCTTAATTTAAGCCTACACAACTTCTGGTTTGGCGATGGGCGCAACAGCTAACGCGTCACGTTTTTTTTCTTTACTTTATTTTCCTCCTTCACGGTACGGGTTCGAACCTGCCTGCCTACTGACATTTTTTTTTTTTTTTGCGTTCATAATTTTCCTTCTTTTTTTTTTTTTTTTGCTCAACCAACATCCTTACACATACCTCCACTTTCTTTTCCGCCTTCGCGCGATGGGTTCGAGCCTACATGCCAATTATCACTTTTTTATTTGCTCAATACACACCTAAAAACACCCGGGCAACGTCGGGAATCCAGGCTAGTCTATAATATAAATCTTACTTGTCTGTTTAAATGTATGTATGTATGTATGCCTAAAACTTTCCACAGAGGCGACGAATCGGTATCGTTTTCAAGCTCGACCCTTCGGACGACAAATATCGAAAAATTGGCTAAAAACGTTAATTCCTTTATTCTTCAACTGGGCACTTTTCTATAGGGAGGGGATAGCAAAAAATTGTTCCTTCATGACAATTTTGCAAAACACGCATGCGCAAAAAACGTTCTTACTTGGATTAGTTTAAATAGAAAAAAAAACGATCGCGATCATAAACCAGTCGTTATAGTGGCAACGTCGTTATCTTAAGATTACACCTTCGAGCCGAGGTATCCGACATATATATTTTTTTTCGATTTTTAAAGTTTTAATATTGAAGCAAGGTTATTTATGCTAATCTTGCGTTACTTTGTTTTTTTTATATTTTTCCATCACTTTCGCTGTTTTTTTTTTTTATTCGAATTTTTTAAGAATTTTTAACATTTTTATAAGGTTATTTATGCTATTTTTTCCGTTTGTTTATTTTTTATTTTGCATCATGTTCGCTATTTTTTCGGGTTTTGTTTTTCCGATTTAAAAAAAAAGTTATTATATTTAAACAGGTTACGCCCACACCTTACCACACCTGGAAAACACCGGGGAGCCCCGCTAGTCTATATATATAAAAGGCAAAACGGCTGCGCGCGTTTTTGTATGTCCAAGAAAGGCTTTTTTCGCCGGGCTTCTCGACTACGTAACATTTATATATCACTAGCAGGGGTGTCCCGGCGTTGCTCGAGTGTTTGGAGGTGTATGCTGTGCAAAAAAAGCAAAAAAAAACAAAAAAAATGGTTAATTTTTTAAAACTTTGACCCCTATTATGACCCCTTAAAATTTATTGTTTCGGGCTCAAATCACTTTATTAAGTTAGATCCATGTTCAAGGAACCTATATCTAAAATTTCAAGTGTCTAGACCCAAAATCGTCGGAGGAGTTTGGTAGAGTTCTTAAAGGTCAAATCGTTGAAATTTGACCCCTTAACAGCCAAATTTCTGGCTGACACCCGTCACATCGATTTTCCCAAATCTCAGTACCCGGTATTTCAAATTTCGAGTCTATAGACTAAAAATTGACAGAGTTATTGCATAGGGAAATGTACACAGACAGACAGACACACAGACACACAGACAGACAGACAGACACGTTCACTTTTATAGATATATAGATAGATAGATTATTTATAAGTTTCCTTATACTTTGTAGATTATAATTTATCTGATTTGCGAACGGACGTCGTCTCTACATTTATTTTGATCGACTTTTTAAAAAATCCCTGGTTTCCCATGTTTGTTTCTCTTTCGCTGTCTTTCTCATTTGAACGTCCAGAACGCAATTAGATTGGATCAATGTGGGGAAACCCCTTCTTATCAGACAGTTGTTATTCATTGGACACTGCCAGAGTTCTGCCTTTTGGGGGGGAGCTGGTTTCCCCCAATATCGTGGGGAAAACGGGCAGAAAGCTGACAGCTTAACTGCCCTTCAGCATGACGTTCATGCCTGCGCCTGCATGAACGTATTCACTTAGTAAGTCAACTTTTTGATTGGCATCGCTAAATTCGAACGCTTTTCACTTCCTCTGTCATAGCGTAGTCGTAAGATGTCAGGTTAACGACCCTTCGAACGATAAATATCGAAAAATTGACCAAGAGTATTAATTCCTCCACCCTCAACTGGGCACTTTTCTACAGAGAGGGGTCGCTTTTATCGCTGATATTTTCGAAAGTCATACCCTCTTTTCGATTGTCTAGCCTTAATTTTAACCTACGTCACTTCCGGTTTGGCGATGTGCACAACAGCAAAGACGTCACTTTTTTTTCACTTTCTGTTCCTCCTTTGCGGTACGGGTTCGAGCCTGCCTACCTACTACCACTTTTTTGCGCTCGCTCGCAATTTTCTTTTTTTTTTTTTTTTGTTTTTTGGGGTTTTTTTTTGTTTTTTGTTTTTTTTGCTTAACCAACACCTTACACACAACTCCACATTCGTTTCCGCCTTCAGGTACCGGGTTCGAGCCTGCCTGCCTATTACATTTTTTTTTTGCTCTAGACACACCTACGCCGGGCAACGCTGGGCACCCAGGCTAGTCTTCTATAATATAAATCTCACCTGTCTGTTTAAATTTATGTATGCATGTACCTGCCTAAAATGTCAACAGGGGCGACGGATTTTCACGAGACTGATATCCTTTTCAAGCACGACCCTTCGGACGACAAATATCGTAAAATTAGCTAAAACATTAACTGCTTCATCCTCAACTGGACACTTTTTTACAGGGAGGGGTCGCTTTTTTTCGCCAATATTTTCGAAAGTCATCCCCTATTTTCGATTGACTAGTCTTAATTTAAACATTCGCCACTACCGCTTTGGTGATGGGCTCAACGGCAAAGACAGCACTTGTCTTTTTACGTTTTTTTTTTTTTCTCCTTCACAGTACGGGCTCGAGCTTGCCTGTCTACTATCACTTTTTTATGTATGCATGCCTAAAACTTTTCACAGAGGCGGCGGATTTTCACGAGATCGGTATTGTTTTGAAGCATGACCCTTCGGCCGACAAATATCGAAAATGGGCTAAATTCCTTCACTCTCAACTCGGCAGTTTTCTACCAGGAGGGTTGTTTTTTTACGTCGCCATGTTTTTGCAATTCATCGTATCAGTTGGAATGGCTTTACTAATTTCCATGTTCCGAACTTCCGGTCGCGTCATGGAGTAGGGTTAAGATGTCAGGTTTTCTTTCACTTTCTTATCCCCCTTCGCACCCAGGCTAGTTCAATATATAAGGGGAATTTCTAAATATAAGAACTTCTAACATAAACAGAAGCTTACTTTTTATATTTTTAATATAGTTTCCCAGCAATGTCATGCTTTCTCCGTCCGTGCACAAGCTTTTGTATTCACTCAGAGTAAAAATCTTTGGACTGATTTCTCGGCTACACATTCCCAACACTTTTGGCTTCAACTTCATTTTCAAACTTCATGTCTCTCGTGGACGCTTTCAAGCGACCAAGCTGTAGAAAGTCCGAAGGGGCAAGGTCTGAGCTGTAAAGCGGATGGAGGAGCAGTTCCAGCTAAGCTCGTTGATAGTCTGTCCCGTTTGGACAGCTGTGTGAGGCCTTGTGTTGTCATCATACAAGATGACTCCTTTTGACTAATAACCATCGCGTTTGTCTTTCGTGGTCTGCCTCAGCAGTTCATAGTAGTTGGTACTGTTCACGGTGCCTCCTTTCTCAAGGAATAAAATGGTGATTGGGCCTTGCACATCCCACAAAAACGTAGGTATCAAATTCTTCGTTGACCGCTGGGACTTGAATTTCTTTTTTGCTGCAGAGTCTACATGCTCCACTTCATGTTCTACCGTTTAGATTCAAGCTCATGTGTTACAAGAAAGGTTCCCTTTTCTTGTAAGTAAGAAAAACATTAAATAAGTAAAAACGACATTAGATAAACCGAGATTCGAACCTGGTAAGCAAGGTTCGGAAATAGATTCAGGAAGGAATTCGCATTGTTCAGATTAATATAAAATAGTAGATATGTTTGAGTAAAAGGAATTTTGATTGTTCAATTCTTTTTTATGAAAACTGAATTAAAATAAGGTCAGTTAGCAAAACGAACAATAGCAAATTTTAATATGTTGAAAAATAAGTTAGGTTGAAAAATAGGTTAGAAGAATTCCTTGTTTGCAGAAATGATTTAGACATGTGTTACCATGCATGTTTAACCCACGTGAGTTTCCCACGTGTGTGTGGCACGTGTTTGAAGCCATACATGACGTCATAGTAGAAAATGAATTATCAATATAGTTTGCTAGTTTTAGGAGATTAGACAGAGTTGGACAGAGTTGGAGAGTTGGAGACAGGAGGAAGTCGAGTCAGGATCGAATCTATAGAAGCGAAGGGTTAGAAAGTTTTAATCATGTAGTCGAGTTTTGAATTCTTGGATGTCATCATAATTGCAACCGGCCGAATGTAATAAAAGAACACATCATATTTTATAACTGCGTCTTGTGTCATCTTTCTACCAAATTGAAAGTAATGTGAAGTAATCGTTAATATGAACTTTGTGTCTTCTCATCTTATATGAACATTGTCTCTCTCATTTATAATGAACTGTGTGTATAACTCATCTAAGAAATGTGTTCCCCTCTCTATCATAAGTAATGACTGCCCTCTTCTCTGTGTATAAGAACTGATCATCCCCCTCCTCTCTAAAATATATGTAATACGTCCACAGACTGTAAAATGCATAAATGTCCTCCTCTCTCTTCTATCTCTCTCTAATATGGACCTCTATGCAACACATAGTGTTTCGTCACATATTACCATATACTATGCAACACATAGTGTTTCGTCACATATTACCATATACTATGCAACACATAGTGTTTCGTCACATATTACCATATACTATGCAACACATAGTGTTTCGTCACATATTACCATATACTATGTAACACATAGTGTTGCGTCACATATTACCATATACTGCAAAATCCCTTCACCATCCTTTCGATGGCGGGAGAGACATTGCTGGGACAACTCGACCCTCCTCCGTTTGTGCTTTGCAGTAAACAGTTTTAGTACCCACCGGCAGCTGACCTTCATGGATAATTTTATATGCTGTCCCAGCAGATAACCTCAAAATCATTGCAGTGTCAACTGTTCTTCTTCTTCTGTCAGACTTAATGATGTCATTGCCTAATTCGATCACCTCAGGAGATCTCACTTCTCTAGGCCTCCTATGCACGTCTTTATCCTCAACACTGCTCCTCCTGCTTTAAATAATTTGTAGAAATTTTTCAGCTGAAACATATGACACCATGCACAGTTGACATTCTCCTATGAATTTCGACTGCTTTATACAATTTGGCAACCAAAAAACTTGGTAACTAATTGCTGTTCAATCCTGGAGTATGCTTCTTGTGTTGAATAGTATTCTGGGCAACGCTGGAATTGTTGCTGGTTGTGCACACACGCATATGGAGCTGAATGCACACACGCATATGGAGCTGAATGCACACACGCATATGGAGCTGAATGCACACACGCATATGGAGCTGAATGCACACACGCATATGAAGCTGAATACACACACGCATATGGAGCTGAATGCACACACGCATATGAAGCTGAATACACACACGCATATGGAGCTGAATGCACACACGCATATGGAGCTGAATGCACACACGCATATGAAGCTGAATGCACACACGCATATGGAGCTGAATACACACACGCATATGGAGCTGAATGCACACACGCATATGGAGCTGAATGCACACACGCATATGGAGCTGAATGCACACACGCATATGAAGCTGAATACACACACGCATATGGAGCTGAATACACACACGCATATGGAGCTGAATGCACACACGCATATGGAGCTGAATGCACACACGCATATGAAGCTGAATGCACACACGCATATGAAGCTGAATGCACACACGCATATGGAGCTGAATGCACACACGCATATGAAGCTGAATGCACACACGCATATGGAGCTGAATACACACACGCATATGGAGCTGAATGCACACACGCAAATATTGTGGAAATCTTCAAACCAACAAATGTCATCAAAAGTCATTACAATTGAAAGAAGAATTCAAAAGCTTTGAAATAAACATTATTCAACTGACAAGTTTTGAAAACAGTCATATTGAAATTTGGCCTTGGACGAACTTAATAAGGGCCAGTGGAATGCTGCATGGAAAAATGAAATTCCTACCTAAAGTTTTTGTAAATAAAAACAAATGTCAATCATTGAAAAATCAGTTAGAGAGAAGGGCATCATGACGAGCAGTTGTCATTTTATGTCAACCACAACACTCCACTACGCATTCAGAAAGAATTGAACAGAAAATAAATCGTCATTCCTTTTTACAAACTTACGTCAAGTGTTTGTTTTTGTTTTGTTTTTGCTTTTTGCGAAACAACTAATTGTCTTATATACATTCATCAAGAACTTGAAACTGTATTTAACAGATTAAATAGACGACACAGTTAAAAACTAAAGACCTACAGCATAACGTAAAATGTGGTCGGCTATTTTTGTTAATCTATAAAACTCTCAAAGTTTTTTATTTTCCTGAATCTCAAAGTTTTTATTTTCTCGAATCTCAAAAGTCTTGAATCTGCAAAAAGAAATTAAATCCATATAGAAAAAAAAGAAGTAAAGCAAAAACATTTTTAAACAATAAACTTAAATCTGTATTAAAATTTTATACCAAGAAAACACCTTATTTATTGAATGAGCATCGTATCATTCCTTCATCCTCACATCTGATTATTTATTTAGCAGGAAATTCTTTGTGCTATCTTATTTTATTTATGTTTAACAGTCCTCTATAAATACTATTCTTCTCTTAATTTTAATCTTATTTCTTGGTTTATTTTAACATGATTAATATTTAATAATTCATTTTCGAACATGCCAGCATGTATTTTACTTTTATAATTGATTTGTATTAATTTTTAAATTAATTATTATTTGCGTTTTTATGTTTATTTGTTTTATATCTAAGGTGACATATCTTGCACTATTTTAAATGATTTACGATTTTTTTATAGAAATTCATACATGCACGCACATATACATAACTACGAATATATGCGGGGGAATCTATATTAAATAATGTATTTTTTTTGTTTGTTTTATGTTAGTTGATCGCCTCTTTGTTTACTTATCCATTTATTTGTTTATTATTCTATTATTTATTTGTTTTATTGCTGATATTATTTTTTTTTCCACATTTATTTGTTTATTATTCTATTATTTATTTGTTTCATTACTGATATTATTATATTATTTTAAATTTTCCACATTTATTTGTTTATTATTCTATTATTTATTTGTTTTATTACTGATATTATTATATTTTTTTAATTTTCCACATTTATTTGTTTATTATTCTATTATTTATTTGTTTTATTACTGATATTATTATATTTTTTTATTTTCCACATTTATTTGTTTATTATTCTATTATTTATTTGTTTTATTGCTGATATTATTATATTTTTTAATTTTCCACATTTATTTGTTTATTATTCTATTATTTATTTGTTTTATTACTGATATTATTATATTTTTTTAATTTTCCACATTTATTTGTTGATTATTCTATTATTTATTTGTTTTATTACTGATATTATTATATTTTTTAATTTTCCACATTTATTTGTTTATTATTCTATTATTTATTTGTTTTATTACTGATATTATTATATTTTTTTATTTTCCACATTTATTTGTTTATTATTCTATTATTTATTTGTTTTATTGCTGATATTATTATATTTTTTGATTTTCCACATTTATTTGTTTATTATTCTATTATTTATTTGTTTTATTGCTGATATAATTATATTTTTTAATTTTCCAAATTTATTTGTTTATTATTCTATTATTTATTTGTTTTATTGCTGATATTATTATAATTTTTAATTTTCCACATTTATTTGTTTATTATTTTATTATTTATTTGTTTTATTACTGATATTATTATATTTTTAATTTTCCAAATTTATTTGTTTATTATTCTATTATTTATTTGTGTTATTGCTGATATTATTGTATTTTTAATGCTCCACATTTATTTGTTTATTATTCTATTATTTATTTGTTTTATTGCTGATATTATTATAATTTTTAATTTTCCAAATTTATTTGTTTATTATTCTATTATTTATTTGTTTTATTACTGATATGATTATATTTTTAATTTTCCACATTTATTTGTTTATTATTCTATTATTTATTTGTTTTATTACTGATATTATTATATTTTTTAATTTTCCACATTTATTTGTTTATTTTTCTATTATTTATTTGTTTTATTGCTGATATTATTATATTTTTTAATTTTCCAAATTTATTTGTTTATTATTCTATTATTTATTTGTTTAATTGCTGATATTATTATATTTTTTAATTTTCCACATTTATTTGTTTATTTTTCTATTATTTATTTGTTTTATTACTGATATTATTATAATTTTTAATTTTCCACATTTATTTGTTTATTATTCTATTATTTATTTGTTTTATTACTGATATTATTATATTTTTAATTTTCCAAATTTATTTGTTTACTATTCTATTATTTATTTGTTTTATTGCTGATATTATTATATTTTTATTTTTCCACATTTATTTGTTTATTATTCTATTATTTATTTGTTTTTTTTTTATTCTATTATTTATTTGTTTTATTACTGATATTATTATATTTTTAATTTTCCACATTTATTTGTTTATTATTCTATTATTTATTTTTTTTATTGCTGATATTATTATAATTTTTAATTTTCCACATTTATTTGTTTTATTACTGATATTATTATATTTTTTAATTTCCACATTTATTTGTTTATTATTCTATTTTTATTTGTTTGATTACTGATATTATTATATTTTTAATTTTCCACATTTATTTGTTTATTTTTTCTATTATTTATTTGTTTTATTGCTGATATTATTATATTTTTAATTTTCCACATTTATTTGTTCATTATTCTATTATTTATTTGTTTTATTGCTGTTATTATTATAATTTTTAATTTTCCACATTTATTTGTTTATTTTTCTATTTTTATTTGTT
The DNA here is from genome assembly GCF_053919585.1 of Euprymna scolopes. NCBI lineage: Eukaryota > Metazoa > Mollusca > Cephalopoda > Sepiida > Sepiolidae > Euprymna > Euprymna scolopes. The sequence continues at coordinate 36,206,250 of NC_136518.1, read as the reverse complement.
TTATTGCTGATATTATTATATTTTTTAATTTTCCACATTTATTTGTTTATTATTCTATTATTTATTTGTTTTGTTACTGATATTATTATATTTTTAATTTTCCACATTTATTTGTTTATTATTCTATTATTTATTTTTTTTATTGCTGATATTATTATATTTTTAATTTTCCATATTTATTTGTTTATTATTCTATTATTTATTTGTTTTATTACTGATATTATTATATTTTTTAATTTTCCACATTTATTTGTGTATTATTCTATGATTCATTGGTTTTATTACTGATATTATTGTATTTTTTAATTTTCCACATTTATTTGTTTATTTTTCTATTTTTATTTGTTTTATTACTGATATTATTATATTTTTTAATTTTCCACATTTATTTGTTTATTATTTTATTATTTATTTGTTTTATTACTGATATTATTATATTTTTAATTTTCCACATTTATTTGTTTATTTTTCTATTATTTATTTGTTTTATTGCTGATATTATTATAATTTTTAATTTTCCACATTTATTTGTTTTATTACTGATATTATTATATTTTTTAATTTCCACATTTATTTGTTTATTATTCTATGATTTATTTGTTTGATTACTGATATTATTATATTTTTATTAATTTTCCACATTTATTTGTTTTATTACTGATATTATTATATTTTTAATTTTCCACATTTATTTGTTCATTATTCTATTATTTATTTGTTTTATTGCTGATATTATTATAATTTTTAATTTTCCACATTTATTTGTTTATTGTTCTATTTTTATTTGTTTTATTGCTGATATTATTATGTTTTTTAATTTTCCACATTTATTTGTTTATTTGTCTATTTTTATTTGTTTTATTACTGATATTATTATATTTTTTAATTTTCCACATTTATTTGTTTATTATTCTATTATTTATTTGATTTATTACTGATATTATTATATTTTAAAATTTTCCACATTTATTTGTTTATTATTCTATTATTTATTTGTTTAATTGCTGATATTATTATATTTTTTAATTTTCCACATTTATTTGTTTATTTTTCTATTATTTATTTGTTTTATTGCTGATATTATTATATTTTTTAATTTTCCACATTTATTTGTTTATTATTCTATTATTTATTTGTTTTATTACTGATATTATTATATTTTCTTAATTTCCACATTTATTTGTTTATTATTCTATTATTTATTTGTTTTATTGCTGATATGATTATATTTTTTATTTTTCCACATTTATTTGTTTATTTTTCTATTTTTATTTGTTTTATTGCTGATATTATTATATTATTTTAATTTCCACATTTATTTGTTTATTTTTCTATTTTTTATTTTTTTTTTGCTGATATTATTATATTTTTTAATTTTCCACATTTATTTGTTTTATTACTGATATTATTATATTTTTTAATTTTTCAAATTTATTTGTTTATTTTTCTATTATTTATTTATTTTATTACTGATATTATTATATTTTTTAATTTTCCACATTTATTTGTTTATTTTTCTATTTTTATTTGTTTTATTGCTGATATTATTATATTTTTTAATTTTCCACATTTATTTGTTTATTATTCTATTATTTATTTATTTTATTACTGATATTATTATATTTTTTGATTTCAACATTTATTTGTTTATTTTTCTATTATTTATTTATTTTATTACTGATATTATTATATTTTTCGATTTCCACATTTATTTGTTTATTTTTCTATTATTTATTTATTTTATTACTGATATTATTATATTTTTAAATTTCCACATTTATTTGTTTATTTTTCTATTATTTATTTGTTTTATTACTGATATAGTTATATTTTTTAATTTCCACATTTATTTGTTTATTTTTCTATTATTTATTTATTTTATTACTGATATAGTTATATTTTTTAATTTCCACATTTATTTGTTTATTTTTCTATTATTTATTTATTTATTTTATTACTGATATTATTATAATTTTTAATTTTCCACATTTATTTGTTTATTTTTCTATTTTTATTTGTTTTATTGCTGATATTATTACATTTTTTAATTTTCCACATTTATTTGTTTATTATTCTATTATTTATTTGTTTTATTACTGATATTATTATATTTTGTAATTTTCCACATTTATTTGTTTTATTACTGATATTATTATATTTTTTAATTTCCACATTTATTTTTTTATTTTTCTATTATTTATTTATTTTATTACTGATATTATTATATTTTTTAATTTTCCACTTTTATTTGTTTATTATTCTATTATTTATTTATTTTATTACTGATATTATTATATTTTTTTATTTTCCACATTTATTTGTTTTATTACTGATATTATTATAATTTTTAATTTTCCACATTTATTTGTTTATTTTTCTATTATTTATTTATTTTATTACTGATATTATTATAATTTTTAATTTTCCACATTTATTTGTTTATTTTTCTATTTTTATTTGTTTTATTGCTGATATTATTACATTTTTTAATTTTCCACATTTATTTGTTTATTATTCTATTATTTATTTGTTTTATTACTGATATTATTATATTTTGTAATTTTCCACATTTATTTGTTTTATTACTGATATTATTATATTTTTTAATTTCCACATTTATTTTTTTATTTTTCTATTATTTATTTATTTTATTACTGATATTATTATATTTTTTAATTTTCCACTTTTATTTGTTTATTATTCTATTATTTATTTGTTTTATTGCTGATATTATTATATTTTTTTATTTTCCACATTTATTTGTTTTATTACTGATATTATTATATTTTTTAATTTTCCACTTTTATTTGTTTATTATTCTATTATTTATTTGTTTTATTGCTGATATTATTATATTTTTTTATTTTCCACATTTATTTGTTTTATTACTGATATTATTATATTTTTTAATTTTCCACATTTATTTGTTTATAAGCATGTGCATATTGTTTGATTTATTTCGTTTATATATTTTGATATTTTTATTATTTAGTTTTAATATATTCATGTATTAAAAAATTGATGGTGAATTTGCTGACTAATCTTAGTAACGATGACAAAATTGTATTAATTTCACACACACACACACATAATTAATATTTTTATTTAGGTATATATTCGGTTATTTCTGTTAGATGGTATTTATCTTCAGTCATAATATACAATTTTTGTTGATGCTTATATCTGATGATGATCATCATCATCATCATCATGATGGTTGAGGTGGTAGTGGTTGTTGTTGTTGTTGTTGTTGTTGTTTACTTTGGTTATATGTTACTGTAATGTAATTCCTTGATTTTAATTTCCATCGTTTTTAACATTACATGTGAAGACATACATACATACATACATACATACATACATACATACATATACATATAATACAAGCTCATATATGTATCAGAAAAAAAGGAAAATTAAGATACATTTCAATAAAAAAGAGAAAAAATTCAAACATGTCGAAAGAACTAGAGAAGAAAAAACCGAATATGTTTTTTTTTTGTACGTTTTCCCGTTATGTAAAATTGTTGTAGCTGCAAGTGGTTTATAAAACAGTTTATCTGTTTATTTGAAATTTTTGTAAATTTGTTTTTAAGCGCTTCTACCAATTTTATATACACTGGATTATCACACACCTAAGCAGTTCATATTGAAGAGTTCTCCCGCGTGCGCTGCTAGAAGCAGCTTACCTGCCTTGGCAGAGTTCAAAATATACTTTGAAACTTAGTTGGGGATGCCCTTTTCTCTTCCCTGCAACCTCTTGCCAACGGAATAGACGTTACGAGCTGTCTCTGCTTTATCGTTATTTTAATGGCAAGTGCTCATCTGGGCTGTAAACTATGAACCCTCCCCCGCCAAACTTTCAAGGAAAATACTCGTCTACCCAAAACCACTATCAATAGTTTCCCACACTCTTTATCTGTGCCTAAACTTAAATGTATATTCCATAAACAAAGCTTCTTTCTTAGAACTGCACGCCTTTGAAACTCTCTTTCTTTTGCCTGCTTTCAGCTGACTACAATTTGATTGTCTTCAAGTCCAACGTAAACAAGTTCTTCATTAACCGTCACCCTAAGTAATTCAATTTACAAAATTCTCATTACTTATTTTTACTACGCTATAATCACATTGACTAATGTATATCGATATACCCTTACCCTCGAGTGGCCTCCGGGTCTTGATAAGTAGTGATTGCTGTGTAAAAAAAAAAATTTTAAATAATAATACCAGCACATATCCTCCAAATATCAACACGATCGCATGGACATTAAATATGCAGGGAAAAAGAACAGCAAAAAGGACCTTCCAGTTTCTGATATGGATTTTCCTAAGATCCGAAAATAATAAGATACATTTTAGTTACAAAAAGAGAAAAAGATAAATATGTCGAAAGAACTATAGTAGAAAAAAATTTAATAAAATGTTTACTCCTTCAAGTGATTTATAAAACAGTTTATTTTAAATGTTTAATATTGTTGCATGTTTGTTATACTGTGAACAGGTACTGTGAGTGGCATCACTGGAAAAAAATAAGGAAGATTTACATCAGACCATCTCGAAACAAGTATTCTAAAAGTGATGGATTTCCTTTATTGGTCTGGATAAAGAAATCGAAATTCTTGTCAAACTGTAAGTATTTTACAGTGGCAGCAAAAGCACCACCAAAAGAATGCTGAAAACAAACTTATTATGGCCAAAATCACCACCAGAAGAATGCTGAAACAAACTTATGGGCAAAATCACCACCAGAAGAATGCTGAAAACAAACTTATTATGGCCAAAAGCACCACCAGAAGAATGCTGAAAACAAACTTATTATGGCCAAAACCACCACCAGAAGAATGCTGAAAACAAACTTATTATGGCCAAAATCACCACCAGAAGAATGCTGAAAACAAACTTATTATGGCCAAAAGCACCACCAGAAGAATGCTGAAAACAAACTTATTATGGCCAAATCTCTATATTAAATATGTACAGCAAATATATTAGATTTAGTATCTTATTTTGGTAGATAGTTTTACGAAGTAGCCGGACGTCCTAATTTGTAATTATTTATCCGAAATCTTCGCAAGAGTTAGTATTCATGATACAATAGTTTCTGGTTTCTGAACTCCATTCCCGGCTATAAAATTTGGAGACTTCGGTTGATGATGTTTAACTTATAACGTAACGTATGTAAACTGGGCGTCAAGAGAATATAACGGAAGGGAAGCTGAAGACAAATTATTACACTTTCTTAATGAATTTTTGAATGAAAAATTTCGAATGAAAAATTATTACAAATCCAGGAATGTCAATTTTGCTTATATTAAATGTGATTTTTTTTTACTTTACAAATTTTCTAGCAGGATTTATTGTAAATATCATCAAAAACTTTTCCTCAAACTTGGAAGTGTGTCTTCGTGAAATTTTACACGTCTCAGTTTCGTATGATTCCACAATAATCTGTCAAAAATGTTTTTAACCTTCCTTGCAAACATTATTTTGTTGACTTCGTGAAAGGCAGGACATTGTTATTTTCGAATCATTTAATATTCCTACAAAAATTAATGAATTATTATTTCAGTAGCTCTATCCTCGCCTTCTTTTTCTGTAGCTTTATCCTCGCACTCTTACAATATATATAGAGAGAGGGAGATTTTTTATTTGTTTTTGTTAGCGATACTCATTAGACGAATTCAATTATTTATACGAAAGTGCATTTTTACCTAAATGTGAGTTGGGAATAATTTTCCCTTTGACCAATTTGGTACCCCCTTAATGGGGAGCGGCATATATATATTATTTTTAAAATAATATATATATATATATATATATATATATATATATATATATATATATATATATTAAAAGCTAAGAATCGAATGAGGAAAGAGGGAAATTGGTTTCAGTTGGAAAACCAGTGAGAGAAAAAAAAATAATATAATTCACTTAGAGGGTCAGACGATAAGGCCTTAAGGAAATTTTAACAATTCCACCTGCCCGTTTTTTTTTTTTTGTTTTTTTTTTTTGTTTCTTTGATCTTTTTGATTTAAATTAAATTATGTTTCCTCTGAAATTTCTTCTTCCATTTTGCTGTACCAAGAATTTACATATATATATATATATATATATATATATATATATATATATATATATATATATATATATATATATAAACTGCGTCAATCGCTTTATTGCAAATTAGTAAAATATTAATATTTCACTAAATAGACGTCACACAAAAATGAAAATTGTATCATCAAATGACTGTTTCAAGGTTAGTTATTTCCCAAGATTTTATTCAAATCCATGCGATATTCATGAAGTTATGACATTTTATTTATTGTCAAATAATTTATACCGTTCATCAGTCTATTGCAGGTCTTATAAAATGCCAAAAAATGGGCGATTAATGGTTATCGAAAAGGAAAGAATTGTTGCTGGACTCCCAGAAGCATTGTTCATCAAATATTTAGCTATGGAGCTGGAAAGCGATCCAATAACTTTGGTTTTATTCGTGAACAACTCCAACACCAAATTCAGAAAGGGTAAACGTGATATTCGGAAAATTCGTAGGGAAGTCAACCGAAACCGAAACAGCACCAGTTCTTCCATTTTCGCAAGAGCTGGAATCGCTCCAAAATCTAGACAGGTCCGATTAAATGTGTTGAATAAGACGGCAAGGAACATTAAAACTATTCCAAGGCCTCCATTGAGAAAACAACATAGGGAAAAACGAATGGCTTGGGCACAGAATTACATGAAAATAGATTTCCAACGTGTCCTATTTACAGATGAGACCCGTGCTACTCTTGACGGTCCGGATGGATGGGCCAAAGTCTTAAACTCGAACGGAACTCTAACTCCTTACAGAGTTGATCGCCAACAAGGAGGTTGAGGCATCATGTTTTATGCTGGAATCATTGTTTTATGCAAATCATTGTGTAGACCATTCCGAGTTACAAAGGGTATAAAACTTACCAGCAATGCGTATACGGTCTTTTTGGATAAACATTTGTCATCATGGCGAGATGGCCTACCATTGTCACGTCGTTTTCAGATGATTTTTATGCATGACAATGAATCATCATATTCAGTTAGGACGACTGCAGCCTTCCTTGAATCTATGGGCTTCTTTGGATAAACCCTCAGGAGCTTGCTACCGTATTCCCTGAATCTTAAGCCCATTGAACATCTCTGGTCAATATTGAAAAAAGGGTGTTTATGAGGAAGGAGAGTAATTTACTTCAAAGGATGGCCTGTGGAGGAAAGTAGTTGATGTCGCCAGAACCATAACTCCTTTTAAGATCAAACAATTGACTTCTTCGGCGAACAAAAAGTTCTTTAAAGTTATTTCAAAAAACGATAGATATAGCGATAAATAATTATTTTATTTTAGGCTTAGCGCCTAGGATGTGCTTTTGTTTATTATTTTTTAACAGAAAAATATAATAAAAAGTAAAGTTTTCATGATTAGACATGGTATTTTTGCCCTAGTAAAACATTTTAAGAGACCTGCAATAAATCGATGGACAGTGGAAATTCCTTGATAAAGAATAAGATGTCATAACTTTGTGAATATCGCATGAATTTGAAAAAAAATATTTGGAAAATAACTAACCTTAAAGCAGTCATTTGATTATACAATTTTTATTATTTCTGTCATATATTTAGTGAAATATTGATATTTTACTAATCTGCAATAAAGCGATTAACACAATATTTTACTAATCTGCAATAAATCGATTACCGCAGTGTATATGAAATTAGGTAACATTATACTTATTTAGAAGAGAAAAGGTATATAAGTTTTTCTTAGGTAATATATCCTTTTATGATGACGTCAATGATTTTTTTTATTTCAAACTTACTTTTCATTTCCTGCGGTTCCTCTGAAATATATTTCCTTTGCCTCTGGTGGGGGAAAATCTCCTGTGTCCGAATAACAACTTTATTCCTTCTCATAATCACTGTCATTATATTCTGTATAAGAGCTTTGAATAATGTATATGTAATTAGTAGCCATTGATCTTTTTCAAATAAAAGTCTCCTTTTCGTTATTTGATCAAAGTTATGAGTGAACTCTAGATTTTTAGACCAACATTCTTAAAGATCTAACTATTTTTTCTGCAGGAAATACACCTAAACTATAATGCGTTGAAATATTTCTACCAAATATTTTGATGCATATGAGATGTCGTCAGAATACAAGCTACAAGTTTATATACCTCGTATATAATTACGCTTATAGAAAAATTTAATACAAAACTCAAAGCAGTCTTTTTGTCAGTTACTATTGTGAACGTTCGCGTAGGCAGACACTCTTGTATACATATACCACCGTGTTGTCTTGTTTATTGTCGACTCTTTAAGGTTAATACACTAGTAATTTTAGTTATAAACTGGAAAGGAAAAAGAAGTATGAACAAAAAGAATACGAAAGATAATAACTATAGAAGTGTATATGAAACTACTTTACTAGAACTACATATAAGTGATATATATATATATATATATATATATATATATATATATATATATATATATATGTATAAATGAATGCAAAAAGTATAAATGTTTATATCTTTTCTATGTTCGTTTTTCTTTGGGTAACGTGCAGAAATACAAATTGTTATTTGGAATTAAAAAATAAGTATTTCTGAAAGAAGTATTTTGAAAAAAAGGTGTTTTAAAAAATAGACACAAGAATAACATTTTCTTCCTCATTGTAATCTCTCTCTCTCTCTCTCTCTCTCTCTCTCTCTCTCTCTCTCTCTCTCTCTCTCTCTCTCTCTCTTTCTCTCACTCCAAGTCCGCACTTTTTTTCACCGCAAATTAAAGCTAAATTGAATATAACTGTTTAAACAACCTATACCTCATTAGATTCGCCTTTTATTCTTCTATAAATTTACCTACTCATATTAGACTTTTATTTAAAGTATCCTTGTTTTTACGTCAATTTAAAAAAAATACCGTCAAATCGAGAAGGCAAAAAGAAACTCCGCAACAGCCTGAGCTTAAAACCAGCATAGAAGATGGGTTAAATATAAATAATGACAAGAACACACCGAATGATTAGTAAAACGACGTAAATAAACAAATGGAAAAAAGAAAATAAGACTGAAGACGATAATAAATGTCAGGAAAATGAAGAAAGAAGTAGAATAAAGTGAAACATCAAAAACAACAATAACAATAATAACAATTATGAAGCCAAGAACAACAGTATTTTGGACACAGCAAGCCAGTAAACATTCGACTGACAATGTAAAGAAACAATACGTATTCATTTATTTAACTGGTGCATTAATAATATACAGACTGTCTTGTACGACCTAATATCTCCATTTTTCTGTAAGGAGCTGAAATAATGTTCTAGATTGTCGCCTTTTCGTTTAGCTTTGGTTGCAAGAGAATCGAACAGCCATCTTTGATAAGGAGTTACTTACATGAGTTAAAAGATAAAATAATGGAATATAAATGATTGCTTTTATTTCCCTTATTAGGTATGTGTGTGTGTGTGTGTGTATGTGTGTATGTCTGTGTGTATGTCTGTGTGTGTGTGCGTGTGTGTGTGTGTATGTGTGTGTGTATGTCTGTGTGTGTGTGTATGTCTGTGTGTGTTTGTATGTCTGTGTGTGTGTATGTCTGTGTGTGTGTATGTTTGTGTGTGTGTATGTCTGTGTGTGTGTGTGTATGTCTGTGTGTGTATGTCTGTGTGTGTATGTCTGTGTGTGTGTATGTCTGTGTGTGTGTATGTCTGTGTGTGTGTGTATGTCTGTGTGTGTATGTGTGTGTGTGTATGTCTGTGTGTGTATGTCTGTGTGTGTATGTCTGTGTGTGTGTGTGTATGTCTGTGTGTGTATGTCTGTGTGTGTGTATGTCTGTGTGTGTGGGTGTATGTCTGTGTGTGTGTATGTATGTCTGTGTGTGTATGTCTGTGTGTGTATGTCTGTGTGTGTGTGTATGTCTGTGTGTGTGTGCATGTCTGTGTGTGTGTGTGTATGTATGTCTGTGTGTGTGCGCGCGCGCGTTGTTCATATACATGTATTTTTTCTGCACGTATTTTGTTCCGCGGACAGATATATTTCTTTATTCTTTTATATGTGTTTGGGTTGTGTACGTATTTCATTCTATGTGCATATAATTCCTTTCTCTTCTTTCTAGGACCTGCTTTAATCTATAATTTTATCCGCTTTAATCTATAATTTTATCCGCTTTAATCCGCTTTAATCTATAATTTTATCCAGATGCCTTTCTTTTTATTAGCGAAGAAAACACGTAATAAAGTTTACCATCTTTAAACGTGCCTTTCTTCCGCCCCTTAATCGTCATCTCATATAAATTGTAAATTCCTCCTAGCTTCGATGTCTAAAATAATTTTTGAAACCGTTCCCACCACTCTGCTGTCTAATTTCTTTCAGCTGCAAAAGCACAACTCCCTGCTCACAAGTTCTGAATCACCAAGTTTTTTCATCTCGTTCGCATAAAGCGATCAATTGGATTAGCATAAAACCGGAAAGGTAGCCATTTATTCTTGTCTTTTCTTTTCTGTCTGCACGGGACTGCCCAAGAAACAGGTGTGTACTGATTTTTTAATGCCTTTTAATTACATATATTTATCTTTTCTAGGTTTCTGAACTATCCTATTCTCTACTGGTAGTCGAATCCAGTATCATTCTTAAAACACCATGATATCCCTGTCTGCTCCCTCAATGACCCTCTGCCGTTTTCTCTTCTTATCTTATTCTCATACCCTCTATCCTTCTTCCCCACTTGTATGCCTGTTTTTTTTTCTTCTCTCTCCCCTTCCCCTATCGTTTACACACTACACAAAATCACTTTTCTCCATTCTCATCCCCCTCCTTTTCTCTATCTATACACCCTTGTCTTTGTATCTTTTCTCTCTTAATTTCCTACTACAAACCCATACAAACTCATCCCTTTCTTTATTAATACTTAAATTCTTCCGGTCTTTTCTGAATTCCCCCACATTAGCCTATTTGGTTGACAATCTGATGCCTCTTTACTCTCTCATTATTATCACTCAGTTCAATGCATGATAATATAATAATGTTTTGTAGTAGGTGGAACACAAGATAGTATTTGTTAGTTGTTTATCTGTCTGTCGACCTATTTATTCATCTATATATGCATTATCGATATATCTCGATCTAGTTATCTGTTTCTGTATCTATCCATTTCGATCTATATATTTATCTAACTGGAGAGATGGACGGGAGACGAATACGAAGAATATTTATAAAAGCTGTCAAAATATGGTCAAATCACATCATAGATACGTTTATCGAAAGATCTGGTCAGCTGATCGGATCTACGTGTATGTTACGTGGATCAGGTTAGCTGGAGATCATTGAGAGTTGCAGTTGGACGTTGAGCAAAGCGGACGGTTTAACGGGTCGTCCCCGACCTTCACTCAGGAGATGGCTGACGTGTCTCAGAATGGCGACTTAGAATTAACCACGCAAGCAAAGATATTCACTTTCCATTTTTGTGCGATCGACATCTGGAAAGTGAATAAAAACTATATCTTGATCACGTTGTACAATGGGGAAAGGAGTGGCTGGTTACTTTTAATGCATCTAAAACCAAGCTTCTATCTTTACATCATCAACGTTCTGATCCCCATCTGGCATCAATTGAAATGAATGGCTCTCGTCTTGGGGAGGCCTCAAGTTTTGACAGGCTTCTGGGCTTGACCTTTACTCCTGATCTTAAATGGAATACGTACATCAAATCTGTTGCCAAGGCCGCTGGAAAAATGGTCGGATCCTTCTATCGATCCAGTAGATATCTCACTGCTGATGCAGTTCTCTATCTATATAAGAGCCAGATACGTCCAAGGATGGAGTACTGTTGCCACATATGGACAGGAGCTGCTAGAAATGACTTGTCCTGCCTTGATAGAGTTCAAAATAGACTTCGGGGCCTGGTGGGAAATGCCCTTTTCTCTTCGCTGCAACCTCTGTCTCACAGAAGAGATGTTGCGAGTTTGTGTCTGCTTTATCGTTATTTTCATGGAAAGTGTTCGACTGAGCTTCAATCTATGGTCCCCCCTCGCCAAACTTTCACAAGAAACACTAGACTAGCTGAAAACATTATCAATAATTTTCCCCACTCTTTATCTGTACCTAAACCTAAACATAGATTCCATGATCAAAGCTTCTTCCTTAGAACTGCACGCCTGTGGAATTGTCTTCCGTTTTCCTGCTTTCCAGCTTTCTATAATATGGTTGTCTTCAAGTCCAACGTGAACAAGTTTCTGATGAGCCGTTCCACTTAAGTTAACAAATTTACCGAACTTCCATTACTATCGATTACTATATTGTCCTTTTGACTACTCTACACTCTTTAATCCTTATCCTTGAGTGGCCTATCGGCCTTGATAAGTGGTGACGTCTATGTGATAAAAAAAAATCACTGTCTTGGAGTCAATGTGTTTCGTCCAAACAGGTTCCAGCCTCCCTTCCAAGAACAAGATGAATTCCAGGTGGACAAGATCAACGACGCATGAAGGTATGTTCAAAATACATGTATGACACACACACACACACAAACACACACACACACACACACACACCTGCATATGAACAATTAGATATGAATATATCATAAATAGACAGCAACATAATTCTAAGGTTCAAATAGTGCAGAAGCAACGACAGAGATTTAGTGACACGTATACGTATCAGGATGAATCCTTCATCCCAAGTACGCATGTCAACATTTAGATGATAATATAACATTTGCACTAAATCTCAATGGCCTCTTTATTAACCCATATTCCGATTTATCTGTAGTTTTAATTTGAGTTTTTTTTTTTCTTTTAAAATTATAATCATGGGGTTATTATTTTCAGAAGCTAAATTTCCTTCTCTACTTTTTTGTTGTGAGCGATATTTTCTCTGTGCTACACTTTTAAGAATTTGTTGACTTGTTCCAACATATTTTTCATGTGAACAGAATATTGAGACACAAATTTCTTTTAAAGACTCCGTACACTAATAACCCGGAACCAATTTACACACTCAACACTTCTTCAGACCAATTACAGACTTCAATTAAGATCCAAAAACCAAATTACAGCTACAACTTTATTCGGTTGACTTACGAAAATAAAAGACTTTATTCAATCCTATTTTACTTTTCAATGAATTGATTTATGAATTGCTATTCACTTGTTTGGAGTACTCTTTTTTCTTTGGGTTAAACCTCCAACAGTCAGAGTTGGTATAATAAATGCTTACATTTTTACTTTTACTTTCCTCTGCATTTTTTAATTAAAACCTGTTTTCTTACTCCATTTTTTCTGTTGACATTCATATCCAGGTGTTTTCCCGAATAACACCTTGTTTCTTGTTCAAATCTGTCGCTCTTGGACCATGTGTGTAACACGTCTATCTTTGTCCTTCTCTCTTCACAGTCTTCATTTTATAATCTTTTCTCTTCTACTTTGCCGTGACGTCACCTCGCACACGGCTTAGTTATTTGCATATGCACGTTCGTGCTCTATTACATTTCTAGTGATTCTATTTTTGTCATTCTTTATGTTATTTTGTTGTTGCTACATTGTCTACTTTTTTAGATTTTTACTATTTTCGACACTATTCCCATTTATTATTATGTTTTTGTGTGTTTTAATTATCATTTCTATTTTTTGCATAACCTGCAAGGCAGTTTTAAGTTATTAATATGGAACATTTTGTGCAAGTCATTGATTATAGAGAAATGTTTTTCGATGAGATTTAGGGATTACTTTCCCGGTTTCGTCTTAGCATTTGATTATAGGACAGTGTGCACCAAAGTATATTTCTTTAATTTTTATTTTTAATTTTATGAGAACTATTGGTTTCTTGTTGATTATATTTCATTTCGCTATTGTAGTGACCACTATTTTCGGAGCTGTGTTGTAAATGTTACTTGATTTTAATACATTTTCCTCGTTGGAGTTATAACCAAGCCTACGTTCCATATAATTAAGAATCCATGTTATGGTTGATGCAAGGTGACTAGGCTTTCAGTTTTCGGATATTAGATTGGCGTTATCCTTTAATTATTGCTCGTATGTATTTCACTAAAGTTTAAAGTCGCATTTTAAATATTTGTTATTTATTATATCAGTATACACCTACTCTTAGGCCTAATTTTTCAGTCCCACGTGTATAATTTTCTGAAAGTTTTCGCTCTTGATCTTACAATCTCTTCTTAGGACTTATCGATCATCTCTCTATAGAACGATATCTATATTATCAAATACATTAGTGGGATGTATAAAATAAATTACCCAACACGATCTAACGCTGATTCACCGTCCAGAATATCCATTGCCAAATCAAACGAGTTTGTCATTTTGGTTTTAACACATTGACCATTGTTATTGGCCATTATTTAATGATGTGGATTTCATCTTTGGTTATATTCGGTATTTCAGCAAATTTCAGAGCAGTGTTGAAGAATTTTTCCTATGTAGATGGGGATATAACTTACGGCATAATCACGTTGACACACCGGTTCCCGTCAGATCACCGAAGTTAAGCAACATTGAACCTGATCATTACTAAAAATGGGTGACCAATTTGGGAATTCCAGGTGCTGTATGTAGGATGATGTCGACACCTCCCTGCAAAAAGTTGCAAAAACCTAACGTCGTTATCTCTCCTAACGGGGATATATATATGCGACTGGGGACCACTTGTGAATTTCATACTCCCATGAAACTTCGTCCTTCGGAGAAAGCCGGTTAATCCCTGAATAGAGTTGGTGCTGACTGCACACACACACACACACACACACACACACACACACACACACATATATATATATATATATATATATATATATATATATATATATATATATATAATAGCACGGCATAATCGCGTTGACAGACCGGTTCTCGTCAGATCACCGAAGTTAAGCAACGTTGAGCCTGGTTAGTACCAGATTGGTGACCATTTGGGAATTCTAGGCGCTGTATGTGCTCTCCGCTTATCTCGGCATTTGTTTTCAGTCGTCCTGTACTTCATTTGCCACTAGTATTTAACAATGTCGTCTCCGGAGAGGTGTGGATGGAGATTGAGCACCTCCTGCCCCAAAAATTTCATGCGCAACTTAAAATATCCAGTTTTTAGGCAACAAAGCATTTCTAATCGTAATTGTTGTTGTTTTTGGTTATAAAATGTAACATTAAGTAAATATGTCTCGACTTTCTCTTAGTGATCGTAAGGAACTCATTAATCTCTACCTTTCTGGTTTATCCAATCGAGAAATCGGTTGTAGATTGAAATGTGATGACAAAATGGTATAAATCACTACGCAAAAACACCAAAACACTGGCAGTGTTCGTTATGTCCCTAAATCTGGTCGTCCTAGAGCTACCTCTTACATACAATGCTATCAAGATATGCAGCCTCACAAACAGATTTGAAATGGCTCCCCAAATCCAAGAAGAGTATAATCTTGTTAAAAAGTGCTCTCTCTCTCTCTCTCTCTCTCTCTCTCTCTCTCTCTCTCTCTCTCTCTCTCTCCAGTTAAGAAGACATTGAAGGAATTTCATTTGCGATGCTGTGCTCCAAGACGCAAGCCAATGATTTCTGCAAAGAACAGAAAAGGCCGTCTAGACTTTGTCGGATGCAATGAACATCATGATGCTCCATATCGGTCGAAATGATTTTTAGCGACGAAAGCAAGTTCAATAGGCTAGGCAGTGATGGTAGACAGTACGTCTGTCAATGGTAGGGCGAATCTTAGGTGCATAGTTTCAACGCTGCAAGATGGTGGAGGTTCAGTTTTTTTGTGTGGGCATTGTTAGTGCCAATGATCTAGGACATATAGTTCGCTTTCAAGGTTGAATTAATTCGACCATATACATTAATATGTTGACTGAGTATTTTCTACCCTGCCTTGGCCGAAATTTGGATGATAATTCCATATTCATGCAGCATAATGCTCCCATTCACACAGCTGGCAATATCAAGAGATTCCTTAAAGAGCATGATATTCCGTGTTTGAATTGGCCTGCGCAATCTCCAAACCTCAATCATATCAAAAACGTATGGCATTACATCAAGCAACAGCTGGGCAATGATAAAATATCAAATCTGGAAGAACTTTGGGCAAAATTTCCATTGTGCGGAGTTTCTTTTTGACTCTCGATTTGAAGTTATTTTTTTAATTGACATGAATACTAGGATACTTAAATTGAAAGTTAAATATGAACAGGTAAAATTATAAAGGAATAAAAGGCGAATCAAATGAAGTATAGTGTGTTTAAACAGTTACATTCAATTCAGTTTTCTCAGACAAAGATTTGACTGAAATTTACTTCCTCGTCATTTATTCTGTTATAAAGAGGGGTTACTCATCATTTTTAATTTCGTCTTCGACTTTGTAGACAGTTTTAAGGGTTTTGTATTTTTACTTAATTCTTCCTAAAGTCCTATTCATCCGGACAAATGGCTGATAATTTGACATCATTTCCAATAGGGAAAGTTATTCGCAAAGTTATTCGAAAAAGAGAAAATGATAAAACTACCGTTTTTATACAATTAATAAATATATAAATATATATAAAAATAATTTTAAGTAATATGTTTTCATGTAACTGAAAATATTTAAAATAATATAAAATATTTTTTTAATTATTGAAAAAACGCTTTTTCGCTTTATTTTACTGTAAGTTTTAGAGCTTAAAAATGAAATGAAGACAATAAATTTCTAACACTCTTGTGTTAGAAATTTATTGTCTTCATTTCATTTTTAAGCTCTAAACATGCACATTTGCTTGTAAAATATAGTTATTTAATTACCCTTTAATTATAATGTTCACATGTAGGCCAATACTGATTTATGTTTAATTAATCGAATAAAACTATCTTTGGTAATATGTGTAGTGGTTCGGTATGAAGTATTGACATGCTGTAAAAATACAGAGCAAACAAAATTTTGTCTAACTCTTTTATTTATTCTTCTATGCTGTTCTCTTTTCTTATTTTATATTTTTCTGATTTCTTTTTATTTGTTTCTGCTTTCTGCATAATTTTTCGTGTTTCTTTTTTCTTGTGTCTTGTATTTATTTTACTTTTTATGTTTTCTTGTTTTTTGTTTTGTTTTGTTGTTGTTGTTGTTTTGTTTTGTTTTTGTTTTTTTTTGTTTGTTTTTTTTTCCTTTCTCCGTTTTCTTTTATTTTTATTTTGCATGTTTCATGAAATGGTTAACAAAGTTGTTATTTACTTTTGCGCGAATTCAATCGCATTTTCATCAAAAAAAATCTTTTGCTCGATGATGCAAATCCATTTTCCTCTTTTTTTCATTAATATTATTTATTTTTTTATGCAAATGATAATTTTTGTTACTTTTCTGTCACCAATTATCAAGTAGAGAGCCATTCGTTAGTAGTTATCTAAGAGGGTCTATTTTTAAGTATTATAAAACAAGTTTTGTATTGTTAAAAAAAATTCCAATTTCAATCCCATTTGTCGTCAATACATGACATACTGAAAGTAAAATTATTCTCTTGATTCTAACTTTAGTTTTTCTTCGATGCCATTTCCGTAATGTGACAGTTGACTAATTTCTACTTTTTTACAGCGTGACGTTCTTTTGATCTTCGATGTGTATAAATTACAATCTATTAAACTGAATCTCACAAACTCTTTCATTTCATATCATCTTGTTACTCACGTTTTGTTTTTTATGCCAATATCTCTTCGTCTTCGGTGTTATATTCTTTGAAATAAATAATTCTATGAGATTTTTCTCTTTTTGTTCTCCATGTCAGTGTATTCTTGCCTTTGATCCCAATCGCCAGTTTATGGATTGCAATAATTCTTAGACTATTTTTACTAAGATTACCTTTTGACTGCGATGTCAGTCCAATTTATCCACATTCCGACATCGTGTTATCTCCCATGTCTATCTGTTCTTCGCTACGAGTTTAAGTCTATGTCTGCAATGCAACATTTGTCTTTTATTTAATTCGAATAGAAATTTGTTTGCGATACTTATCCGTTTACTATTCCATGTAAAACCTTTCAGGATTCTGATGGAAATCTCTTTTTACCTGCGATACCAATACCAGTTTGTTCTTAATCCTAATCACGCTAGCAAAATCAGAGACTTCTGTCTTCAATACCAATTCTTTCTTGTGTGTGACGTTAATTTCTGAAATTACTAACAAAATAAATTAAAGACAATTCAGGCACGAAATGAAGAGAGAAGAAAGTTGTAATCGTTGTCCAAATTACAATAGTTTGTCTGAATACAGAAAAAAAATCTTCCGTGTCAAATGCTTTTTAATGTGCGTCATAATTTGTTGCAAACTCTGCAATGGAAAAAATTATATTGTTAATACATTTTACTGTTAATACATGAAACGTGTACAAATATTCATTTCAGTTACAGACGTGATATTGCAAACAAAAACAGACGGAATTTAATGAACAACATTAACATTATTTTTTAACTTTTTTAGAGTTCTTTTAAAGTTATAATCGTAAAAAATAATTTTAAAATTTACTTAGGTTATTTAGAGATCTTATATATATATATATATATATATATATATATATATATATATATATATATATATATACGAGGGGCGTGCAATTAGTAATACCACTGACCCACTTTCAGTTGTTTTATTTAGCTGAAATTTTGCATGTGCAATGATTTATATCTCCACGGGTTATGTGGCAAATTACAGCTCGGAACTAATTGTGATTTCTGTTTTACAGGTGTTTGAACTGCGTCAGGTGTGAAATGGAGCCTGTTGAATGTCGAGCAGTGATCCGGTTTTTGTATTTGAAAGGAGGTACACCACAGGAGAATTTTGATGAAATGAAAGAAACTTATGGTGATAATACCCCATCATATGACCTTGTAAAACGCTGGCATCCTAAATTCAAACATGGCCGGAAGTCTGTGGAAACAGCTCCCAGACCTGGTCGCCCCCTTCTGCCATTGATGAGGCATATGTCCGTCAAGTGTAGGTTGCCATGTTTGAAGATCGGCGCATTACTATTCGCCAAATAGCCCAAGATGTCAAGATTAGTACAGAGTCTGTGGAAACTATCATTCATGACCATTTGCATATGAATAAAGTGTCTGTCAGATGGATTCCCAGGTTGATCACACCCTTCCAGAAGCGAGAACGCTTCGAGTGCTCGAGGATGAATTTTGTGTGCCAAGAAGATGAGTCAAAGCTTTTCAAAAGACTGATTACACATGATGAAACCTAGGTCCATTACAATGATCCAGAGACCAAAGTCCAGTCAATGCAGTGGAAGCACTTGGACTCACCACCTCCAAAGAAGGTAAGGATGCAGTAAAGCAACGAAACTTGGCAAGGTCATGCTCACGGTCTTCTGGGACCAGTACGGAGTAGTGATGACAGATTTCTAGGTCAAGGGTACCACAATAACAGGAGCCTATTATGTTTCACTTTTGAGGAAATTAAGGGAAGCTATCAAAATAAAGAGGCGGAGCAAGATCAGCAAAGGTACCCTCCTCCTGCAGGACAACGCTCCGGTCCACAACTCGCATGTCGCCAGATCAGAAGCACGGGTGTGTGGTAATGAAATACTCCCCGATCCCCCTACTCTCCTGACCTTGCACCCTCTGACTTTCACCTCTTCCCAGCCATAAAGTTGTTTTTGAAAGGAAAGCGTTTCCCAGATGACGCAGCCTTGATTTCTGAAGTCACGTCGTGGTTGGAGGACCAAACGTGGGGTGATCTACAAAAACGGTCTCCAGAGCTGCATCAAACAATTGGAGAAATGCATAACTCTGGGCGGTTTCTATGTAGACAAAGACTAATAACTGTGCCAAGTTTCGTTGCTTTACTGCTATGGGAATTGAGTCAGGAGCAGTACTTATTGCACGCCCTCGTATATATATATATATATATATATATATATATATATATATATATATATATATATATATACTTGTGTACATACATAAAATACAATATGTGTAATTACATAGATAATTTGTCTATACACAAATACGAATATATTCCACTTAACTTTATTTACTGTTGATATTTAAATGAGGATTAAGCCTTACTACTTATCCAAGTTGACTTTATTTTCTTATTAGACAAGTATGAATGAGTCATTTAAATTCGTGTATAAAATATTTTCGGATTATCACTTAACTCGAGTAGAAAAAATGTTCACAGTCCGATGGTATACCTTTTTCTTTTTCTTTTTATTCTTTTCTTTGGAAAATCAATTTGATGGATTATCGAAGAGTTTATGTGTCTGGACAAGGCCAAAGGGAAAATATTAAATCTTAAAGATTGCGCGAATCATTCGAAGACGGAAAAAAAGCAATAAAGTAAATGATTCTCGTCTGGAGAATTATCAAGCTATAACTTTTCCTATCATGAACCAAATCAATAAGTTAAACCGATTATCTCTGAGTACTAGCAGGCCGGCCGGCGTTGGCCGGTCGTAAAATATGCAAAAATATTTTAATTTAATCCATGCAGATTTTGGGAAACTCAAATTGAGTGAGGTAACGTAGAATCTATGTTATTTAAATGTAGTGAACATCGGACGAATGTTGAGTGAAAAATTAAAAACCCCAGAAATCTATGAATTTCACATACATATTTTTACTCGATTTTCTATTTCGCTAAAAATGTAGCATGTAGTGTATTTTTAAATACTTTTACACGTTTTGGCAGTACGAAAATCTTCGCAGCAATGTACTTACCTAAAATCGATAATTTGTTGTTGTTTTTTTATTGGGGAATAAGTAATTTTGTCTATGCACAAATACGAAAAGGGCGATAATTTTTTTTTGTCATAATGGAAATTCCTTTTAGTAAACTTATCTCTGAACATTGATCCTCTAAGATGGAAGGGTCGCATGTGCAGTTAACATGAGGAATCGTTCAACGGCGATATATGCTTTAAGTTAGTGTTAAAATTATGTTTCGCCATGAAATATCAAGATCGATACGGTTCAGAGTACGAGCATTGCGGGCGTAGCGTAAAAAATTAAGGCAATTAATAATCAAAGAGACCAAATTAGCAATCAAAGCGACCAATAAAAATCATTTTCTCCCGTAAATGTCGTGGACAGTTCAGTCGGTTCTCTTTCACAGTTTAGACTGCCGCAATGATAGACAGGAAATCTTTGCTCTTTCGGCAAGAAGATTTTCATGCCTTGGCGAATGCCAACCCGTTACTTAAGTTATAGCGAAATAACACCGAGGCGCTATGTTTCTTGATTTCATAGCAGTGACCCTAAGTCTGGAGGAGGGGGCAATATAAGAAAAAGGAGAAAAGGACGAAAAGGGAGCGTGTGAAATTTCGTGGGATGTAAGAAACCTATATACATGAAAAATATTCTCCCTGACCTGTCGGCGCTCCTCACGGATTAAAACAACTCAAGCAACAATCACTAATCCGAAAAGCGGTGGTAAAACCTGGGAGTATGGTATCTCGCTTATTTTGCCGTTGTTTTAAATTAATTAAAGAAATACTTCATTGAATTATAAGTGAAAGTAATAATTATATCCGATTTATTTTGAAAGTTCTTATAACTTAAAACAAATACAAATATGATGAGAGTCGAATTCAAACTCCAAAAATTCAATAAAATGCATTGACATTTAATGCACAAAAAGTAAATATTTACTCGTGTGATCATTGTGTGTTTTTAAGGCAATGAATTTCAGATACATTTTTGTAAATATTTACGATGACCAATTAATGAATACTAGCAGGACCCGTGGAAATTCCACGGTAGTTAAAATCTTTTAAAACACATCGGTAAGAAATTCCTTATTGTTATATTACAAAAATGAACGTATGGAAGCAAGTAGAACAAACAAAGAACTTTAGTTTAAACTTTTATTGAAGATCAATGCGATCGTAACTGATGCTGTTGATATTGTCAGGAAGTGCTGGTGATGATTGAGGCGGTGACAGGTGTAACGTGCATCCAGGAGATAAGCGCCCGCGTGTTTGCGTGTTGTGTGGGTACGTGGGAGAGACGGATGAGGGGAAAAAGACTTACCTCGAGACCAGCTCAGCGTTACCGACCAAAAATAGAAAAGAGGGACCAAGATGGCGACCGCCGTCTTTTGTAAAGTATGATGTCTCGCAAAGTCACACGAATTCTCGGAATATGCAAATTTAGCCGGCCTAGAACGACGATAAAAGCGGGTGAGGGGAAAGACGTGGGGAGTGACGATTGAGTTGGCTGGGGAATCGTGTGGCTGTTGCTTCTTGTGCCGTGTTGAGGATATCTTACCGTGTTAAAGAGAGAGTCGGGCGCCATCTTTAATTTTTCCTTACATTTTTTTTCTTACAAGCTATTTCGCTCATTTGGCCTCTAGGACTATGACCGAGTCGAAATTTGACTTAAAGCTCATACCCGAGTTTGACGGGTCCACGTCCATCGTCGACTGGGTTGAAAGGGTCGAGCTGACGTGCGACCTTTGTGAGGTGAAAAGGGTACACACTGTAATTCCCCTGAGATTGGCTGGGGGTGCCTTGAGTGTATATCAGCAACTCAGTGCTGCCGAAAAGGGAGATGTCACCGCAATTAAAGCTGCGCTGTACAAGGCATTTGCCATGGATCCTTGTACGGCCTATGAAAAATTTGCTTCCCGAAAACTTCTACCGGAGGAAAGCGTGGACGTTTTCTTCGCTGAGTTAAAGAAACTCGCAGTTCTGTTCGGTGGAGGGGTGTCGGAGCGGACGCTCGCGTACGCGTTTGTGGCAGGCCTTCCCACTCGGGTGAAGCAGCTACTGAGAGCCTCAACCAGCGTTTCAACAACGACCATGGAACACTTGATGGAACGTGCTCGAGCCATCATCAAAGATGAGGAGGACCTGGGGGAACCAGTTGTGATGGCGACACAGACAGGCCAGATTGGCGCTCGGGAGATTCCGAATCAGAACCCTGCAAGCAATGGGAAATGTTTTCGCTGCGGCCGACGCGGACATTTTGCAAGGAATTGCACCAACAGGGGGCGTGTGCGCTGTTTTAAGTGAGGCGGTTTGGGGCATCTAGCCCAAAACTGTGCGGGAAACGTATCAGGGGAGAGGACGTCAGCGCCGCCCTGCTCCCCGAGCAAAATTTGAACAAGGCGCAACCAGTAATAACCGTCTACGTAAACAGGATACCCTGCTCAGCACTTCTCGACTCAGGCTGTTCGCATACTATAGTGAGCACCAGGCTGTGTCCAAGTTGGACTAAGAGGAAGATCAAAGTCACCACGATAGGAGGCGAGACACAGACATGCTGTGGAGCTGGAACTGTCAAGATCTACACGGACCCCGGTGCAGCCACTAAGATCAATGTGCTCGTGACCCAAGGAAATCTCCTGGGGTTTGACCTGTTGCTCGGATACGATGCCATCAAGGCGCTGGGGGGGAGTCGCAATTCATCGAGATGGAAAGGTGCGATTCTTAGAGGCCCCAGTGTGTGCAGCGCTCCATATCGATCGGCCGGATTTTACAGTGGACTACGACTCGCGCAAGAGGGCCTGGATTGCATCTTGGAAGTAGACCGAGGGAATGGCACCGACTAAACTCAAGAATGGGGTTGCAGAGTACCCTATACCCAGTGAGGCCCGAGCAGAATACGAAAGGGAACTAAAGGCGTGGATCCAAGATGGCTGGTTAATCCCCTACCCTGAGGACAAGCTTGGGCCTCCGAAGGGTCTAATACCCTTGATGGCAGTAGTCCAGCATAACAAGTCGAAAGTACGGCCCGTGCTGGACTATAGGGAGCTTAACAAGCATATTGAAGCCTACACTGCCGATGCTGACGTATGCGCCAGTAAGTTGAGGGAATGGCGTCAGAAAGGCACTAATGTCTCAATATTGGATTTACGAAAAGCCTATTTACAGGTGCGAGTTGATGAGACGTTGTGGCCGTTCCAGACAGTTTGGTTCCAGGGGCAGAGGTACTGCCTTACACGCCTTGGCTTCGGCCTAAATGTGGCACCACAGATCATGAAGACTATTGTCAACACAGTATTGTCCCAAGAAAAGCCCATGAGGGACTCAACGTCAGCTTACATTGATGACGTATACGTCAATGAAGATGTACAGTCTGCGTCGTGTGTCAAAGAAAAGTTGGCTCAGTTTGGTCTGGAATGCAAGAATCCCGAACGTTTAAGGGAAGGAGCACGTGTATTGGGATTGGATGTTTATGAAGAGGATGGCACCCTACAATGGAGGCGTGGCAGTGAAATTCCAAGCATCCCCAACCTCGTTACAAGGCGGACCGTTTTTTCTTGGTGTGGAAAACTTGTTGGTCACTTACCGGTCTGTGGCTGGCTCCGCGCAGCTGTTGGTGTGATTAAACGCAGAGCAAATTTAACAACCACGGGTTGGGATGACATATCCGATGATGTCCTACTAACTCTGATGATTAAAGAGACACTGGAGAGAGTGAACAAGAAGGACCCTGCCTGTGGGCGGTGGTGTGTTAACGGAGACAACGTAGGTGTGTGGGTTGATGCCAGTTCTTTGGCGTTGGGAGTATCATTGGAGCAAGGAGGAAACGTGTTCGAGGATGCGTGTTGGCTGCGGCCCGTAACAGATTCTCAGCATATCAACCTGGCAGAGCTGGACGCTGTTGTAAAGGGGGTAAATCTGGCCCTGCAGTGGCAGTCTAAGAAGTTGACCTTGTACACAGATTCTCTCTGTGTCTACCACTGGGTGTCTGACACACTTTCAGGACGGACACGAATCCGTACCAAGGCAGCAAGCGAAATGTTAATACGGAGAAGGCTAGACACGCTAAAAAACCTGGTATCTGAGTATGGGCTATCACTGAGCGTCACTCTGGTGCCATCACATTGTAATCGTGCTGACCAACTGACCCGTGTACCTCACAAATGGTATGAAGCCGCGAAGATGGGAATGGAGATTACTGCTCGATCTTGTGCAGTTGCAATCGACCCATGTCAAATACAAAAAATTCATGCACAGAGCGGACATCCGGGTATCAAGAGGACCCTTTATTTTGTGAGGCGTGCATACCCAGCAGTGACCAAGATGGATGTCAGACAGATCGTCAGAAATTGTGAGGCTTGCCAGTCTATTGATCCTGCACCAGAGCGATGGCAGAAGGGTCGCTTGGAAGTTGAGAGTGTGTGGCAGCGGCTGGCCATGGATATTACCCATTACAGTGGCAAGCCCTTTCTAACTCTCATTGATTGCGGGCCTACGAGATTTGCGGTGTGGCGGCAGATGACCAGACAGGATTCAGCAAATGTTGTTCGCCACCTATCATCCATTTTTTTTTTTTTGAGCGAGGTGCGCCGGAAGAGCTCCTGACTGACAATGATGCAGCGTTTTGTAGCCAGCAAGTCCGGCAGTTGTTAGATGAGTGGGGCGTCCGTCTACGGTTGCGATGTGCGCATGTGCCATCAGGAAATGGCATTGCTGAAAGAAGCCATCGCAGCATCAAGAGAATTGCTGCCAGGAAGCGATGTACTATTGCGGAAGCAACATATTGGTACAACATTACGCCAAAGGACGGGACGTCCCCTTCAACCGCACCTGCGAATGCTATTTACACGTACCGAGTCGGAGTGAAGGGAATCAACACTACGCAGCCAACCGACAAGGGAACATATAACAGATATGAAGTGGGAGATCCAGTGTGGGTGCGGCCTCCAGGAAATCGGTGCACCGACAAGTTTAAGCGAGGACACATATCTGGAGTGATTAGCCAGCAGTCTGTTTTGGTCGATGGAACCCCACGACATGTGCGAGATCTTCGCCCAGCTACCGAGGTGCGTCATACAACTACAGAAGAAAGCAGTGAAGCGTCTAGCGATGAGCTGCCGATGCACGGATTCAGTGAGCCCCTTCCAGAGACTGATAGCGATACTTCATCTGATGAGGCGGAACCAGATCCAGAGCCCGAATCTGAAACAGTGAATGTACCTCTTCGCAGAAGCACACGCACTAAAAGGCCACCCCCCCAGTGCTCTCTATGTGATCATCAGATCAGGGGGGGGGGTGTAACGTGCATCCAGGAGATAAGCGCCCGCGTGTTTGCGTGTTGTGTGGGTACGTGGGAGAGACGGATGAGGGGAAAAAGACTTACCTCGAGACCAGCTCAGCGTTACCGACCAAAAATAGAAAAGAGGGACCAAGATGGCGACCGCCGTCTTTTGTAAAGTATGATGTCTCGCAAAGTCACACGAATTCTCGGAATATGCAAATTTAGCCGGCCTAGAACGACGATAAAAGCGGGTGAGGGGAAAGACGTGGGGAGTGACGATTGAGTTGGCTGGGGAATCGTGTGGCTGTTGCTTCTTGTGCCGTGTTGAGGATATTTTACCGTGTTAAAGAGAGAGTCGGGCGCCATCTTTAATTTTTCCTTACATTTTCTTTCTTACAGTCGATCAGCTGCTTGGAGTGAGAATAGTGGTCAGTCAGCAGGTTCTTGGGAGTCAGACTGTGAATTTAAAAAACTGTGACATTGGTGACATCGATTTTGTGAAAGTTCTGATGACCCCAAGTTGTTTAATATTTCAGGACATTTTGGATTACACGTGTGAGTAATGAATAGGCAACAGAAAACTGCCATTGCATCTTGGTAAAGCTGTTGTAGATTCCTAGGACTTCCTGTAAATGTAGATGGTAGAATAACTGGTACACCAGAATAACCATCTTCATTCCTTGCTAAATGATCCATTAAGCCAGAATCTTGAGCAGCTCTTGGTTGACTTTGATAGCTTTTAATGAAGTTAAATAAGCAACCGTAAACTTTTACATATGCAATAGACTTTTCTATTTATTTTGAATTTTATTCAATGAAGATTTGGAAATTCACAAATATTTTTAAGTCGAATTATTGATATAGATTTACATTAAATAAAATATACTATAAATCTTTTAATAAGGAATAAATATTTATTTAAACCATAATTATTGAAACAAAGTATTTCACTGCATAAAAAACGGTTATGGAGAGAAGGGTTAACTATTTTGAACCTTCACCTAAATAACGATTTAATGAAAAAAAATGTTTAAAATGTTCTTGTATCTGTTTTAGAATTTTTGTTAAATAAGAAAAATCAATAAACTTTGATAGCACTATTGTAAGAATCATGCTGAAAGCCATTCTTAATATGGGGAGGGGGGTTAACTATTCTGAAACTACACTTAACAATGTAAAAAAATAAGGGAAAATATATGTATGAACAATAAATATTTCTTCGGTTGAATAAAATATACTGTAAATCTTTTAATAAGGAATAAATATTTATTTAAACCATAATTATTGAAACAAAGTATTTTACTGCATAATAAAAAACGGTTATGGGGAGATGGGTTAACTATTTGGAACCTTCACCTAAATAGCGATTTAATGAAAAAAATTTAATGGTCTTGTATCTTTTTTTAATAATTTGTTTTAAAATAAGGAAAAAAAATCTTTGATACCGCTATTGTAAGAATCATGCTGAAAGCCATTCTTAATATGGGGAGGGGGGTTAACTATTCTGAAACTTCACCTAACAATGTAATAAAAATAATGGGAAAATTCTTTAGTTAAATAAAATATACTGAAAATCTTTAAAAAGGAAATAAATATTTCTTTAAATAAATTAAATCGTAAGTAATGAAACAAAGTGTTTTATTTCATATTAAAAAAAATTGTTGTGTCCATTTTTTATAGTATTTAAATATATATGCCCTGTCGGTGGGCATTAGAAGATGATGACTGCCTGTAAAAGAAGCAAAATAAAACGAACAAAACATAAGTAATAACTATGTAAACAACGTGAAGCTGCATAAATGTTACAGAAATACTCGATTCGGCATTAAATAACACGGAAAAGGATTGATATGCCGTAAAACAAAAATAAAACAGAACAAGACGTAAAATATGTTTTGACTTTGTGTTACTCAGTGTATTTGCGAATGGTGACTTTGGTGATTTATTTAATAAAGTCATTCTTGACTTTTGTAACATGTATTTCTAAACATATTTTTTGTTATGTAAGGCTCACTCAAAAGTAAATAAAAATAAAAAATAAAAAGATAAAGTGGCACAGTGAAAAAAAAACAAACTCGTAACGTTAAATGTAAAAAAATATATTTATTACTGAATAAAATAGAATAAGCGTTCCGTACTACAGAAGACATCGTTAAAAATATAAAATACTATACTATTTAAACTGTGGAACGATACCTTCTATGCATAATTGTCTTTAAAATAATCCGGAACAATAAATAGACAGTTCATATATATATTTTTTGTTTGTTTTTTTTTGTTGTTGTTCAGGAAGTTTTGGGAAATAAAAAGTGATTTTTAACTAATAAAGATTGAACAATAAAGGGAGATAATTCACATTAATTAATGTTTGCGATGATGATGACGCGTTTCATTTTGTTTATTTTTTTTTTACATATGCGTCACCACTTATCAAGGCCGATAGGCTACTCAAGGATAAGGGTTAAAGAGTGTAGAGTAGTCAAAAGGACAATATAGTAATCGATAGTAATGGAAGTTCGGTAAATTTGTTAACTTAAGTGGAACGGCTCATCAGAAACTTGTTCACGTTGGACTTGAAGACAACCATATTATAGACAGCTGGAAAGCAGGAAAACGGAAGACAATTCCACAGGCGTGCAGTTCTAAGAAAGAAGCTTTGATCATGGAATCTATGTTTAGGTTTAGGTACAGATAAAGAGTGAGGAAAATTATTGATAATGTTTTCAGCTAGTTTAGTGTTTCTTGTGAAAGTTTGGCGAGGGGGACCATAGATTGAAGCTCAGTTGAACACTTTCCATGAAAACAACGATAAAGCAGACACAAACTCGCAGCATCTCTTCTGTGAGATAGAGGTTGCAGCGTAGAGAAAAGGACATCTCCCACCAGGCCACGAAGTCTATTTTGAACACTATCAAGATATATAGATAGAGAATTGCATCAGCAGTGAGATATCTACTTGATCGATAGAAGGATCTGACAATTTTTCCAGCGGCCTTGGCAACAGATTTGATGTACGTATTCCATTTAAGATCAGGAGTAAAGGTCAAGCCCAGAAGCCTGTCAAAACTTGAGGCCTCCCCAAGACGAGAGCCATTCATTTTAATCGATGCCAGATGGGGATCAGAACGTTGATGATGTAAAGATAGAAGTTTGGTTTTAGATGCATTAAAAGTAACCAGCCACTCCTTTTCCCATTTTACAACGTGAACAAGATCAGAGGAGAGAGAATCGGAGAGAACTTGGTCGTTTACTGTCTTAGATGTGCTACCATAGATGGTAGTGTCGTCAGCAAAAATGTCTACGAATGATGTAAGGATGTGATTTGGAAGATCATTAATGTAGATCAGGAAAAGAGTTGGGCCCAGGTGGACCCCTGAGGGACTCCAGCATTTATACTGTGAGCTTCTGATTTTTGCCCATCAACTACTACTCTTATGAACCTATCAGAGAGAAATGATTTAATAATTGAGAAGACATTTCCAGCTATACTATAGCTGGAGATCTTGTGAAGTAAACCTTTATGCCCTATCCTATCAAAGGCCTTTGATATGTCAAGAGCAATTGCCTTAGAAAGGTTGCCTCTGTCGAGAGATTCGCTAATCCTATGAGATATAACTGTAAGCACATCTGCTGTAGATCTAGCAGAACGGAAACCATATTGTGTGTCACTAAGAAGGTTATTTTTGCTGAGATGGTTGATTACTTCTCTATTTAACACAGATTCCAGCAACTTACTCATGACGCACAGGAGAATTAATGTTTACGATGATGATGACGTGACACCGTACGGACAAGCATATTAATATATAGATACTTCGCATTTGAGTTTCTTTGGTGCACAGAAACTAGAAATTCGTGATTTCTGGAAAATCTACAACAGTGTAGTAAATAATGGCCAGTCAACAATTCCTCTACTATCCAACATTCAAGAGGTTGTTTGCACGACGACCGAGAAGGCTAACATGCTTGCCAGTCAGTTTGTCTCAAACTCCACATTGGGCCCAGCAAACCACTCCTTCCCTCACTTTCCTTTGTGGACAAACGCCACACTAGATGACCTAAAAATTACCCCTTCTCAGGCGCATGATATCATAAAAAACCTAGACACCTGTGAAGCATGTGGACCCGATCTCATCCCGGATGGGCTATTAAAAATAGGCTCCGCTGAGGTTGCTCCAGTCCTCTCCAGACTTTACAACAAATGCCTTAACGAATTATGCTTTATTGACTGCTGGAAAACTGCTTCTGTGGTACCAGTTTACAAGACTTCTGGCGAAAAAACGGACCCATTAAATAATCGTCCCATTAGGCTTCTCCCATTCTTTGCCAAAATATTTTAGTCCATAATTAACTAAGCTCTAGTCTATCACCTTACAGCTGCCAAACTTCTAATCGACGAACAATTCGGATTTAGGAAAGTTCGTTACACGGCAGATATACTAACTGTAATCTCTGAACGTATATATCATGCACTGGACAAAGTAGGGGAGATTAGAGCGGCAGCTCAAGATATATCTAAGGCTTTTAACAGGGTATGGAATGATGGTCTTCTCAGGAAAATCAGATCATACAGGATCACTGGACGAATACTTAAAATAATCAAATCCTTCTTAAATAAGAGAAGAATCCAGGTTGTCCACGACGACTGTACATCCAAACAATATATAAATGCGGGTGTAACTCAGAGATCTATCCTTGGACTTTTGTTATTCCTAATATTCATAAATGACCTCCCTTATAAAATTGTCTCTGAGATGGGTAAATTTGCTGATGACACTACGCTCTATAATAGGCACGAGGGAGGAAATGAATTAACACATATCTAAGGAAATGAGGAAGAACTCCAATCAGTAGAGGAATGGGGACAAAAATGGATGGTCGCATTCAATGCTTCCAAGACTAAGCGTGGCTCGTTCAATAAGTACAAGAAACCTTCTCAACCACCAATAACCATGGCTAAAGATACATTACCTGTAAGTACACTTTTCAAACTCCTTGGTTTAACGTTCACAGGGAACATGAGTTCAGATAAATAGATAGATAGATTAGTTAAATAGTTACTGAATTCTCTAACTATTTATCTAATCAATCTATATTTATCTTTTTGTATATATATATATATATATATATATATATATATATATATATATATATATATATATATAATATATATATATATATATCCCAAAACCTTCTGGCCTTGATGGAGGGGAGACTAAAACTTGCTACTATGGTGTCAAATGATCTGAAATAACAGCAAGGGGTTACTTGATTACAAATATTTGTCATATGTAATATCCCCTCTTTTGGAAAAAAAAGGTACGATTGTGAATATCTCCAGTATCAAATAATCTTTACACTCTGTGAAATTTACTTTATGCATGAAAACCAAAGAGGGGAGAGATAACATATGAGAAATATGAGTAATCAACTCCCCTCCCGCTCTTATTTCAGATCATTTGAAATCATAGCAGCAAGTTTTAGTCTCCCCGCAATCAAGATCAGAGGTTTTAGGGAAATATCAGATATTTTTGTAATTCATATGCAAAATTAGGAAAACAAATAACTATGATTAGGTGCAGTATCTTTCCACCCACAAAAAATATCCTTTAAAATTACCACTATAAAAGGTTTTCGAGGGTGCTGAAAACGAAAACAACAGTTAAAATTCCAGGTAACGAGTAATTTCAATGATATGAATAAATTATAGTTTTAAAAAGTGGTGGACCACTTTTCTATATTAATTTAATGTAAAATAAACACCTACTTTATAGCCAAGGTGGCCGCAAAGTAGGCGTTCATTTTACGTAAAATTAATATAGATAAATGATCCCACACTTTTTGAAATAATAATATGCGACCTTAAGGGCAAATGTCGCATAGTCCCCTACACATTTTAGGTCATTAGCTTTCCAACGAATCTTCATTTTTTTTTAATTTTAATCAATAGTCGCCGAGATTTAGAACTTATAAATTGCTCCAAAAGTGGATTAATTCTGTTTTTAATCCTATCCATATTCCAAATAACCGTTTTCATTTCTTGTGGGAACTCCATGACGATGAATTCGGAAAGATTGAAAATTATTCTGTCTTACAACAAATATGGTGATTACATCAGCCAGTTCCTGCCAGAAGTGAAAAATGGTTACTCTGAAGATGGAAAGCATCCAAGACAGAATTAATAGACAAAAATCGCCTATTTTATTTAATCTATATGTATTTGTATTCCTGTCTGTTTGTTTGTTTGTTTGTTCAAAATTTGATTAATATATACAAAAGCTACGTTACTTTACTCTTCCATTTATTTCTATATACATAGTATGATTCTTGCAAAATATACAATTAAGAGGTTACCTCATTTGCATATTACATCAGGGAAAATCGATTTTACTAAATGTTAGTCACGCACGTATTAATATTAATAAACATTATTTTTCACGGTCACAACTTCGTAAGGCGTCATAGTCTAGTGAATACAATACTTCGCTTATTATCTTTCCTTTCATGTGCATTTCAGGTTAGAACCGCCTACGTTGCTATTTTTTTTTTTTTTTTTTTGCGGTCGCTCGAGCACTTGCTGCTATTTTTCTTGAAAAAAAATTGCTTTTTATATATTTATTTATTATTTGGGGAGGGGGGGGGGCTCTCCAGCGCACTGGCAACAAAAGTACTCAATATCCGGCGAGTAGTTTTTTTTTTTCTCTTTGTACCCTTCTGCCTAAATATCTGGTGAAGAGGGTATCACGGACTTCTTTTGGGTAGCTGAGAGGGGGGGGGGGGCGATTACATTTACATGTTTTTATCCGTTCCTTTATTTTTGAAATTGTTGGAGAGGTATTAATATTGTCCATGATGAAAATGATAATTATCCTTAGTATAGCAGGTGTGTTCCAAACAGAACTTCATGTCGACCCGGACAACGCCGGGTACCCATACTAGTGTAATATATATATATATATATATATATATATATATATATATATATTACACACATTCCAATTAATTCCTTAATGAAACTGCTTCGCATCACTTTTATATCCCTTTTAAAAAGATTCCAATAAAAATGTAATGGATAAAATTCAATGCAAGTCAGATCTATTTGAATTTTCAAATAAACGGTTTTGTGCATGTTATTATGTTTCCAAAATTGTGAATTTGATGTCTAATACGTAATTTTAAAATTTCAGAAAAATCCGAGTTATCTGAAATTTCACACTTTTTATTCTATCGCACACAATTCAATAAAACAAAAATGGAATAAACATTTCGGTCCTTTAGGTCTAATATATGTGATCCAAAATTCAAAATGATGGATTTAATGTTTCATCGTGATCTGTGTGCATGTCAATACATAAACGTATAAATATACCTAACTGTATAAAGATGTATGTGTGTTTATACATATATGCATATATATGTACGTATATATCGATATATAAATATATACGTATATTCTATTTCTACAAGTATATAAACACAGATAATGGGATATACAGGTATATATTAATGCAATATATTTGTATATATGTACATCCATATATTTATGCATATATTATATTTTTATAATTCTTATATAGATACAGTCATGTATATGTATAAATATATATATATGATATTTATATAAATATACATACGTATGTATACTTATAGACACATATATATACACTCTTGTATACTTATAGATATACTTACATAAATATTTATGTGTGTATATTGCTATATCCGTATATATATATATATATATATATATATATAATATATATATATATATATATATTATATTCCAATAGATATTAACAATATATTTATGTAGATCTGCATATACATTCACTTAAATTGAAGCCCGAAATATCCGGTAGAATCCGATATTTAATATAAGCTGAAAAACTAATACGCTATATGAAAATAAGAAGATTGGCGATCAATAAAAAATTTGCTGACAAAATAAATCAATAATCTCGGATATTATTTCTTCATTTAAGGAAAACTCACATGAGAAAGAAAAGAGTAATAAAAAAATCAAGTTCTATTGCGAATCGTCTGAATCTTATTTTAGGGTTTGTATTAAAAGAACGATTTTGTTGAAAGCAAATAAATTTTAGGATCATGTTTGAGTGATAAATATAGTTTGAAAGTGTACAGTGGGACCTGTGGAAGTTCCACGGTCAAATAAAGATGTGACAAATATTTTGGTCGAGAAACAGTATAGATGAACTACTGACACTGAGAGCTTTTATATTTTCTTTTTCATAGTTTACCATTTTTATGGGGGGACGCTAGATGTAATCCAATGGAATCAGGTAATTGAAATTATAATTTAGATTATTTAGACTACTATTCTTTTTGTTGTTATTTTGACAACACTTTGACTGATGTGATCGTCGATGTGTAGTATCAAAAGTTATATATATATATATATATATATATGTGTGTGTGTGTGTGTGTGTGTGTGTGTGTGTGTGTGTGTGTGTGTGTGTTGTTTTTATATATAATATTTTAATATATCCGACGAAGACAGAATTCACCAGGCTTGCATTGTAAACGTCTAAAACGTTTGTTTACAACGCTTACGTCGTTGTTGATGACGACGATGATGATGATGCATTTCACGGATTATTTTTTTAAAAAATGAATAAACAAATGAATCCAACGAAGATAAATACACCACCGTTTATCTGGCGACCATACTCAGCGTGTGTGATTGGCAACCAAAGGAATGTAACTCAGTCAGAGTGTTATATATTACATCAGCATGAACAAATGGCTATGAAATTGGTTACATTACAGTTTTGATTTCCAAATCCACAACGCGTCTGTCGAGCATCTGGCGGCTAGTGGTGGCCTGACCTCTGTGTCTGAAAGTATCTTTTGTGAGAAGAACAATTAAGAAAACTTACGGCTGATATAGTTACCAGTTATCTTGCACTTGCTTGTCATTGGGTTCTGATTGTGGATGCTCAAAGAATAATACATGTGTTGTACAAACATTTATCAATGAGATTATTTTGTACAGATATCTCTTCTTTAGAAGTCCTATGGCGATAGAGGCGAGACAACGTGTACAGACCTAACAAGTTGAAAGTCACAAATCTGCACACAGGCGGCTTAAAACTTATATACATCGCTAATAATTTTTAGGGGCAGGAACTATTTTTGGTTCGGACATTTTTGCGACTGAGCAGCCCTTTTAAGGGACAGCGCTACTCGCCCAGATCATGGGAGAGGTCAAGAAAAGGTGACCTAAAAATCGTCTGTTCCTATTTTCAGCTGCTCAGTTATCTACGGTTGCCGGTTGTTCATTTCTGCAAGAGAAACAAAAGAAAAAAACAATGTGATTTATTAGAAAAAGAAAACTAAAATGAATATTGCTACCTGGAACGTAAGGACACTTCTTAATACGAAAGAGTCGGTTAATCCAGAGCGAAAAATAGCTATTGTTGCCAGAAAATTAACTAGATACAACGTGAATATTGCTGCTCTATCTGAAACCCGTTCTAGTAATGACGGTGTAAAATATACCTTTTTCTGAAAAGGCAAATCCAAAGGAGTAAAAAGGGAAGGAGGAGTTGGTTTTGCTATCAGAACAATGATCACATCTCAGTTAGAACACCCTTGTGGAATTAATGATCGAATCATGTTACTGAGGATATTTTTACCCTGTGATCGTTACGTGTCAGTCATCTCAATATATGCCCCCACTTTGGATAGTAGATAGGATATCAAAATAGTGAATTGTACCCAAAGCAGGAAAATATGACCTTTGTAAAGCAAATTATAATGGGATTCTTCTTATGCAGTTGTGCAGTATGTAACACCTTCTACCAACGAAAACTTATTCACAAGGTAACTTGGATACGCTCTAGATCAAAACATGGTCATATTCGTGATTATGCAATCATGCGCAAGCGTGATCTCCAGGATATGTGTACTGTAAGAGTTATGTGGTGTGCAGACTGTGACTGATCACAATCCTGACTGTGCTAAACTTAAGTTGTGTATAAGGAAAAAGGTCAGAGCCAATTGAGAAAAAAGGTCAAAGCCAATAGAGTACAAATGTCTAAACGCATCCTTGTCGCCGTTACAAAATAAAGAAGTGTGTGAAACTCTTAGAGCCTCATTTATTAATATTTCATTTGACGGAACTTGATAATTATTCATTCCACAAGTATATATTAAAGGGGCTAAAATTCTTGGCTTTAAAGAAAACAAGCATAGGGATTGGTTTGATAAAAATAATTCTAAAATTACTAATCTTTTGGAAGAGAAAAAAATGCTCACGAGACATGATTGTGTTCTAGTGGATCAGCTAAAATAATTGCAGAAAAAGTGTATAAAAAGGCACAATTAAAAATACAGCGTGAGACAACGCCGGTTGAAGAACACGCGGTGGGTAAAATTATCAGTAAACATCCAGACAGATTGTAACCGCAAAAATTCCGAAAATATGTATTACAAAATCAGATAAGCTTTTGAACCACAACCTCCAACATTGGTACTTGTTAAATTCAAAGATGATTCTGCCCTTTTCAACAATGTTGATGGAATCATTGAACAATGGACAGAACCTTTTGATAATCCGTCTGAAGTAACACATAGTTAAAAGGAGGTCGTTGATGGGATGATGACTGATCCTAACATTGATGAGACCAAAAACACATTAACAGACATTAATAAGAGAAAAGCACCTGGACTCCAATTGTCATTAAAAAGAAAATGACAACAGAAACATGATGAGAAAGAATGAACTGCTGTTATATTTAATTTAAACAAAACTCAAGCATAAAAAAACGAAGAGTAGAATAAAATACTGCTGCGTATCGTCTGCACCAAAGTTTTCGAACGAGGGGTGGGACATGTTTCTGAATTTTTAGAACTACGTGACCCAAATAAAAAATGGTCTGGATGGGTTGTATTTTTTATTTATTTATTTATTTATTTATTTTTATATTTTTTTCCTATTAGCTTTGCTTCTTAATGAAACTAGTTCTCCAAAACCTCATTCTTTTAATTATTTTCTGAACAAAAAGAAAAAAACACCACACTATTTTCACATATTACCATTCGTTACTTTTTTACGTATCCCATAAGAGCTCCGCAGACCGGATTAAAAATTTCGACGGGCCAGATCTGGCCAGTGGGTCGTAGTTTGAAGACCCCCTGATCTACACAACAAGAATCCAGCTGTTATTATAAAGAAGAATAAAACAACGAAGATGAGAATCGATGAAATGTAAGTGTAATCTACAAAACAAGACTCCAGCTGTTATTAGAAAGAAAACGACAATGAAGAAAAGCAAACAAAATGAACAACTTAGATATGTGATCTAACCATCAAAACGATATTTTTGCTTTTATTAAAAAATAGGACAAGAATAAAAAAAAAAGTAGAAGTAAGGTCTTCTATTGATCGCTTCTTCCACAGGAAGACGTTTAACTACAGAAAGGCTGATTGGGACGGTTTCGCTGCTTCCTATGCTACGTTTCAAGAGGTGCTATTTTTGGGATGTCTCCGAATGATGCTGTCAAGAGGTCACTGACTAACTGTTTGTTGGAATTAACACTTATTTCAATTTTCAAACCAAACCTCATTCTCCTCCCTCGTTTCCATGTGTTAATGCCTCTGTCATAGTTACTTTAATCAGTCTACATATTCTCAAAGTATTCATGATTCTTCCAGCAGATATTACTTAGAAAATTAACATATATGCTAACCCGATACTACACTTTATTCTAGTGTTGCTTCTCGCCCATCTCCTTCAGGTCATTTAAAATATGCAACTAATCTAGAAGTTGCCCTGCTTTCAGTTATAGATCTGTGTACAAAATGGCCTGTTTCGTTTAATTCTGTAAAGACTTAATGTATGTCTTTCAATCGCAGGCGTGTCTCTTTGCTTCTTAAGATTTTCATTATGACAATGTCCTCGATAAGAAATAGACTGAAACAGACCTTTCTTGCTATTCAAATTCTTGATGTTCATTTATTAAATCCATTGCTTTTCCTGGTTCTCGTTGAGTTGATTCTCTCTGTCACTCTAAACGCTTTTTCACACCTGAGGCAATCGTCTACAAATTTACTATCGGACTATGTGTCGATTTTTTTTATCATATTTCGGCTAATGCATTTCTGTTCCATTTGAAGGTTCTTGATAAGGTGCCGAAACGTATTTGTAATTTGATTAACATCCTTCTTGCAACGTCTCTTTCACAAATGCGATGTCGCTAGTCTCAGTCTTTATAATAAATACTATTATGGCATTTGTCATCGTTAAACTAACAGTCTCTATCACTTTGCTATTTAATATTTCCTATAAATACAGCGTTCCAGTAGTGTCTTTCCAAGAACTTCAAACTCGTTGAACTGTTTACCCTTTTCTTCCTACATAAAACATTGTTTTCTTTTCAAGGCTACGATCAAGAGGCATTTTTCATCATTACGATAAACATATTTTTCTTGTTTGCTTACTGTCTTTGCACAAAAAATGGAAAAAGTTGACTACGCAGAAAACGAGAAAAGGATTTACTACTGCTACGTATTATCTACACCACAAGCTTCCAGCTATTATTTTAAAGTACGTGAACAACAAAGATGAAACAAAATCAACTACAACAAAAAAGATGAGATAGAATAAACTACTTTTGTACGTCATTTACACAAGACGCGCGCTTTTATTTAAAAATTGTAGATATCTAAGATAATACAAGATTATTTATATTTACGTCATCCATACAAAAATAGTTTAGCTTTTATTAAAAGTAACGACAACAAAGAAAAGAAGATAATTGACTATTTCTAAACCTCCAGGTTTTGACATTTTACAAACGACAACAAAGAGGATAAACAATGAATTCATGTGATGTGATGTCTACACATCATTAAAACTTTAGCTGTGATAAGTCACCATTCTGATTATACGGAGAAGTAAAGTAAATGCCATGCATAAAAACAGACAAACTGCACAGAAAATATAGTTCGTAACGGAGATATGCATGCAGAAAAAAAGTAATACCGAGCAAGACTCACAAATAGTTAGAGGGAAACAGGGTATCATCAATATGATAACAAAGCGACAAACATGGCGACGTTTACATAAGTAGATGATGCGATGGTAGAGAGAGAGGGTGGAGGAGAGAGATACATTGATAAACTTTTCTAAAAAGACTATGTATATTTAGTTCGAATGGAGGATAAGTATGTAGCCTTTCTCAAATCGTATCCTAATGAGAACAGGGCGCTAGTTTGTCATCGTGTTTGCACTCAAGTCGAATAAGGTATTGGAGTAAAACTCTTTTCCTAAGTACGCGCTCGATTATTTTCAGTCTTATAATCTCTAGAAACACTTCGTAGTCGTTCATTTAAGAACTGTCCAAAGCAAATAACGTTCCGCAATCGACCGGAAACTGATGTCGTTAAATTTGAAAGAAAACAAAAAAGAAGCGAAAATCATGCCAGTCTCTTTTTGTTCGAATCGTACATTAATTAGAAGATGTCGATTTTCCTCCTCCCGCCAAAAGTTGCTTGCTTCGTGGGCAAAAGCTGTTGCAGATCGATATCAGTTTTGGAATTGTTCTGATCGATAAATCAATAGATCGACTCTAAACTACATGAAATTTGATTAAAGCTCAGCTTCTTAGCGAGATGAACTCTGTATTGGGACAAAGGTGGAAAATACCCCACTTAAGAGACCGCCCCAAAAAACATGTATAACATTTTGATATATGTTTTTTTAGACATTACTTTAACGAGTAATACGAGACATTACTTCAACGAGTATAATGATAATGATAATTACTCAAATACAGTGGCGGCTCGTGCCTGAAATTAGTGGGGGTGCTGCTTCAAAAATTTTACGTATTTTTTTAATATCGTGTAAAGGAATTCGAATATATAAATAAATATTTAATCAAATAATAAACAAACATTCAAATAAATATCCAATTATATAACAAAGACAAATAATCAATCAGAAATGGATGATACGCAAAAACTTTTTTATTAAAAAGATTTTTTTTAAATTATGTACATTTTACAGAATAAAAATAATGTATATATTTATTCCTTTTAAACTTTTCAGATTAAATAAAAGTTTGCGTTTTTTTGGGGGGTTTTTTTTTTTGCAAACAAACGAAAAACATTTTAAAAAATAACTTATTTTTTATAAAAACAAAACAGAAAAACTTTGAAATTTACCTGCCTCCCTACGAGGGTTAATTTAGGAGTTTACTATTTGAAAATAGCGTTTTATTTAATAGTTTTATTTACAAAATTTATTTTTAAAGATGTATTTATAACAAAACGTATTTGTAAATAAAATGCAAAATAAAAAAGTTTACATTTTTATATAGTGAGCAAACAAACAAAAATATTTAAAGATACAAAATTTTATTTACAAATCTTTTAACAACTTGCTTTTTATATAAAAAGAACAAACTTGGCTATTTACTGACCTTCCCATGCCGGTAAGGATGTCATATATATAAGCATTATAAAACATCGAATTTTAATGTAGCTTTCTTCCCCAAAAAACAAAAAGAATTAAAATTGTCTCAGTCCAGAAGGATTTCTAATTACTTTTTTTAATGCGTATTATCTGACCCATCTACTAAAAAATTCAATGTAAAGTTTAAAAATGCATAATTATAAAAAACTGTGTTTTGTTTTGTTTTTATTTTTTACTTACAAACACATTTTAATTAAAAAATCTTGTGTAAAAAATCCATTTTTCAAAGTGTAAAACTTCTAACATTGTCCTCGTCGGAGGCAAATAAATGCTAATTTTTTTATATCTAAAACATACACGTTAAAAAGATTTCTAACTAAAATGTATTTTCAACATAAACTGTTTCTTCGCTTTTTTGCTTCTAGAAAAAAATGTAAACAGTTTTTTTTTGTAAAGTTTAGTTGTTGCAAAATAAATAGCATTTAAAGAAACAAACAAAAGGGCAGGTAGATGGAAAAGTAACTTTATTTTTATGGTAAGATTTATTTATTGTATATTTGGTTTTTACCCTTGGCCGCGTGTTAGCTTCACTGCTAAATTCCCGAATACGTTTAATAAATAAAAATAAACAGTTTCTGCATATTATATATTTCCGTCTGCTACCGACTTAAATCGCAAGGCTAAAAGTGTGCGTATTTAAAAAAAAAAATAGCACAATATTTTATGTACAAGAACACGTTATGTGCAGATTTTAATAATAATTTTTAAAAATATAAGTAAACCTCCTTTTGTTTTCAATAACAATGTTATCATATCTATACAGACGCACATTCTCAGCAAACAACGAATTTCACGACACGGAACTGCGCCAATCGACAGTTCTTCAAGAGGCTTTCATCGGCTGCCTAAAGCGTCTAATCCGCGCATGCGTACAAGAGAATTTCATTAAGAAAGTGTAACTGTGAATTTCACAGCTCCAAGCAAGTTTTATTTTTGTTATTATATGCATTTGGAGATACCGACATTAAAGTTAATGATTTTATAATGTACACATAGAAAAAAATATAATAATAATAATAATAATAATAATAATAATAATAATAATAAACAAACGTATTATTTTTAATTTTATCATTAATATTGTGTAGAAATAACTTGGGAGTGCTGCAGTTCTACAGCCCCATGCACGAGCCGCCACTGCTCAAATACAAGAAATAAAAGAAATAATATGAATATGTATTTGTAATTTCGGGGTTACTTTGAATAAAACTGCACTCGACTGAATTCCAATCTTAGCTATTATCTGAGTACATTAATTCAGAGTTATGTTCGAATAAAAAAAAAAAGAAATCTTATTTGTGAGTTATCATTTCATCCGTCGTGTGTCTAATTGAAAAATATATTCTGCTGAGATTAGTAATTAGGAAAATGGTGCAAAAAATGATGTCTCAATTCAAAGTTGGAAAATGATACAGCCGTTTATTATCTATTGGAAACAAAAAAGTAAATAATAACAAATATCGTAAGAAATAATAACAAAAATAAAAATTTATAAAGACACTAAATCTCTCCTTAATTAACGGAGCGAGACTAATTAGTTTCTCTTCATTGAAGGACGACAACGAAGGAGGTGTGAAGACAAGAATGATTAATCGTTTGAAGTGTTGGGAGTAGGTGTGGTGGAATGGAGGTAAGTGGATATTAAGATCGTTTATTTCGAAAAAGAATATTAGCTTATATTTGGTGGCGGAAAAACGATGAGGAGTAAAATGATTGATAATCATGAAAACTGTTCGTCATGAGAAATAAATGTTGTTATGACATTGATGGATACGTCGATAGCACACCAACATCACACGCACACACGCACACATACACACACACACGTACATATGTAAATATATACATGTAAAGAGAAATCTTGAAAATGTCAGTGGTTTAATATTTTACAAACTGAGCTTTGCAGTTAATCATTTTATCCGTACACTTATAAATAGACTAACTTGGGTACCCAGAGTTGGCCAGGTGTTTGGAGGTGTGTCTTGAGCAAAAAGAAAAGCGGTAGTAGGCAAGTGGACAGGACGAAAGAACGTTAAAAAAAAACGTGACGTCTTTTCCGTTGCGTCCATCGGCAAACCGGAAGTGGCGAAGGTTTAAATTAGGGCTAGTCAATCGAAAAAGGGTATGATTTTCGAAAATATCGACGAAAAAAGAGCCCCCTCGCTGTAGAAAAGTGCCCAGTTGAGAGTGAAGGAATTAATGTTTTTAGCCAATTTTTTTATATTTGTCATCGGAAGGGTCGAGCTTAAAAACGATATGGATCTCGTGCAAATCCGCCGCCTCTGTCAAAAGTTCTAGGCAGACATACAAACATACATACATGCATGTATACATACATTTAAACATACAGATGAGATTTATATAATAGAGCACTTCCATTGTTTAACATGTAAAAAATGTGTCGTTGAGAGACACATCCGCAAAACTACTTACATTATATCTACATGCAGATTAGATATATGAATATATTTATAGTTTAGGTATACTTCATCGCTTGTCTTCGCTTTATGGAACAGACACGCATAAGGACACAGAAGAGTTTTCTTTCATATATATATATATATATATATGAAGTGGTTTTCAACTGGGCTCATATAATTCAATCGACAGTAGTTTTCATTTCCTAGAATGGAGATAACGTAGGTATGAAATAAGAGTAGATGTAACAATCCATTGGTAGACACCTACTTCACATCGGTTATTCTATCTACTCTTCTGTATAGTGCACGCACACACACGCACATATATATTATTTTAGTTAATTCGTAAACACATATTACATTTGCTTTTGTTGAGTTGAGTTTTCTTTTATATATATATATATATATATATATATATATATATATATAGGGTGGCCCATATATATATATATAAATTATATATATATACATATATATATACGTATATATATATATATATATATATATATAGGGCGGCCTATATATATATATATATATATATATATATATATATATATATATATATATATATATATATATAGGGCGGCCTATATATATATATATATATATATATATATATATATATATATATATATATATATATATATATATGATGAGAATAATGGAAAAAAATATTCCGACAAAATAGAGAAAATAAAAAGGAACAAACCGAGTTATGTGTTCATCAACGTTTCGTCTTTATTTCGAGACTTCCTCTGGATGAATGAGATTAAGAAAACCAAAACACCAGTACAAAATATTTGAAAATTTTTCATGTGCAAAGTGTGACACTTTTCTATTTCAGAAACAAAAAAAAATGTTGGAAAGTCAAAAAAGGTAACATTAAAGACAAATTAGACTAAGTCAAACCCCGCATAAAGTTCACCTATGAAACAGAAAACTATCACTCATTACTTTTTCGAGACATACTTATTATAAAATCTAATAATAAACTATGCTTTAAAGTTCACCGTAAGACTAAACACAAAAATGATTACATACATTTCTATTCACACCATAATAACAAAATAAAAACAAGTATGATAATTGGTTTCTTCTTACGCGCATTCAGAATTTGCAGTCCTGAATATCTGGATGAAGAATTCAAATACCTCACAAATACTTTGAAAACCTTGTAATATCCTACATATTTCATACTAATTTTTTTTTTTTACATGGGGGTCACCACTTATCAAGGCCAGAGGCCACTCAGGGATAAGGGTTATTGCGTGTACAGTAATCAATGAGATAATATTGTAGTAATCATTAGTATTGGAGATTTGACAGAGTGTCTTACTTAAGGGGGCGGTTTGTCAGGAATTTGTTTATGTTGGATTTGAAGACATCCAAGTTGTAGTCAGGTGGGAAACAGGCGAACGGAAGAGAGTTCCACAATCGTGTACTTCTGAGAAAGAAGCTCTGCTCATGGAATCTACGTTTGGATTTAGGCACAGATAAAGAGTGGGGAAAATTATTGACAGTAGTTTCAGCCAGACGGATGTCTCTCGTGAAAAAATGGCGTAGGGGGGGGGGCGAGAGATTGTAGCTCAGACGAGCACTTGCCATGGAAATAACGATAAAACAAAGACAGGCTCGCAACGTCTCTTCTGTGGGAGAGAGGCTGCAGGGAAGAGAAAAGGGCATCCCCCACCGAACCACGAAGTCTATTTTGTACTCTGTCAAAGCAGGATTGGCTGTTTTTAGCAGTACTCCATCCTTGGACATACTTGGCTTTTATACAGATAGATATTTGCATCAGTAGTGAGATATCTTCTGGAGCGGTAGAAGGATCCCATCATTTTCCCAGCGTCCCTGGCAACAGATTTGATGTACGT
Source organism: Euprymna scolopes (assembly GCF_053919585.1). Classification (NCBI taxonomy): domain Eukaryota; kingdom Metazoa; phylum Mollusca; class Cephalopoda; order Sepiida; family Sepiolidae; genus Euprymna; species Euprymna scolopes. Next base: position 36,161,463 of record NC_136518.1, on the reverse strand, counting down.
GTTCCATTTCAGATCAGGAGTAAAGGTCAAACCCAGAATATTGTAAAAACATGGAGCCTCCCCAAGATGAGAGCCATCCATTTCAATTGATGCCAGATGGGGATCAGAGCGTTGATGATGTAAAGATAGAAGCTTGGTTTTGGTTGCATTAAAAGAGACCAGCCACCTCTTCCCCCATTGTACCACTCGCTCAAGATCAAGGGGAGAGAATTAGAGAGAATTTTGTCATTTACAGCCTTTGATGTGTTGCCATAGATGGTCGTGTCGTCAGCATAGATGTTAACGAATGATTTAAGTATGTGTTTTGGGAGATCATTGATGTAGATCAGGAAGAGAGTTGGGCCCAGGATGGACTCCTGGGGGACTCCAACATTAATAATGTGGGCCTCTGATTTCAGCCCATCAACCACTACTCTTATGAACCTATCAGAGAGAAATGATTTAATGATTGAGAAAACATTTCCAGTAATACCGTAGCTGGAAATCTTGTGAAGTAGGCCCTTATGCCATACCTTATCGAAGGCCTTTGATATGTCGAGCAATTGCCCGAGAGGAAGCCTTTGTCAAGAGATTCACTAATCTTATGTGATATAACCGTTAGCACATCTGCTGTAGATCTTTCAGAGCTGAAACCATATTGCATGTCACTAAGAAGGTTGTTTCTGTTGAGGTGGTTGACTACTTCTTTATTTAATATGGATTCTAACAACTTACTCATGACACACAGGAGACTTATTGGTCTGTACTGAGAGGGAGATGACTTTTCACCTGAATTCTTAAATGCAGAGCATACTGATGAGGTTTTCCAGGGTGTTGGAAAGCACTTCTCCTTAAGGCAACGCTTAAACAGTTTTGTAAGTATGGGGCAAGTTCTGGTTGGAGCTTTTTCAGCACTATAACTGGAATACCATCAGGGCCAGTTGCTTTACTGGAATCAAGGTTCATGATTAGCTTGGCGACCTCACGCACAGATATTTGTATGTTGCATAGCGTTTTGTCTGTTATAGAAGGAAATACAAGGAGTTGATGGCAATTGTCGCATAGGGTAAAATTAGCTGCAAAGTTCTTGACAAATAGTCTGGCTTTGTCTGATGCTGACGAGATGACCTCAGGTCCATTGATGATAGTTGGGATAGAACGCACGCTTCTGTTCAAGATCCTGTTTGCTATTTGCCAGGACTGGTGGGAACCAAGCCGCTACTCAGCTACTTTGGATTTAACAGACTGAGCATATAGCTCTCTTGCATTTTTATTACTCTTTTACAGTGGTTGCTGGCAGTCCTAAAAGCAGCTTTAGTCCCAGTACATCTATTACGTTGGTAGCTATGGAAAAAGTGATTTCTGTGCGCGATGGCAGCAGTACATTCAGGGGAGAACCATGCCTGGCTGTTAGGTTTTTGTTGGAAATTTATGGATGGTATGAATCGGCCTATGTCTACAATTAACCATTCGGTCAGGTCTGATACTATAGATGACACATCCTTTTTAAACATGGAATGCAGAGGTAGGTCAGATATGAATATACGGAAGCTATCCCAGTCAGTCATCGAGTATCGATATACAGTACGGTGGAGAGGTACGTCTGGGGACTTATTACATTTCATTTTTATCTTAACTGCTCCACCAGAGTGGTCAGAGGATCCTATAGGAGATAGAACGGAAAGTTGTGAGGAAAAGGTCTAGAAGGCTTGCATATTAACCGGTAGTATCGGGCACACGGATGGGTTCGTGAACAATCTGAGTGAGGTTATAGGCAATGGCACAATCATGACAAAACCTCCCCTCGTCATCGGTTTTATTTGAGTGGGTCAGCCATTCCACATTATGGACATTGAAGTCACTGAAAAGCCACACTTTCCAGGATAAATAATCAAAACTCATATACACCAGACCTTTCTCTCATAAACAGACATCTTGTTTTACATACACATACCAATAATACAATAATTTGCAACACACTAAACAAACTAGGAATTCCAATCATACAAACCACATCACAAACAATAAGACAAATATTAAAAACTACAAAACATCTCCAAAACATACAAGTTTCCACTGCAGACATATACACTATTCCTTGCCAAAATTGCCATTATAGGTACGTCGGTTTTATTTGAGTGGGTCAGCCATTCCACATTATGGGCATTGAAGTCACTGAAAAGCCACACTTTCCAGGATAAATAATCAAAACTCATATACACCAGGCCTTTCTCTCATAAACAGACATCTTGTTTTGCCTACACACACCAATAATACAATAATTTGCAACACACTAAACAAACTAGGAATTCCAATCATACAAACCACATCACAAACTATAAGACAAATATTAAAAACTACAAAACATCTCCAAAAGAAACTAGTTTCCACTGCAGACATATACACTATTCCTTGCCAAAATTGCCATTATAAGTACGTTGGTTAAACCGAGCGTAAGTTAGAAAAAAGGCCCAGTGAACATAAAAGAGATATAAAAATAGCAGTTCTCTAAGTGCATTATTCTCTCATTCATTGTAGCATAATCACACCTTTAACTTTAAACAAGCAAAAATAATTAAATTTATTTCAAATAAACGGCGCCGGAGACTCATTGAATCAACGCTTATCGCAAATTCAAGCACAATTAAACAACGTGCAGGTTTCTATAATGTAGCGCCATTAATAAGTAAACTTTTATTACAAGAACATTATTTAATTTTAGACACAGGTTAACCTTCTCACGCCATAGAAACACCCCTTGTAATAATTAATACATGTAATCTCAATCAATAAATTACATAATAAAACCACAACCATTTCATTTCTGTTACACACCTATATTACAAACCGTAATTCCGTTTTTTAAAGAAAGGTGACAAGTCTGACCGAGCCAATTATAGAACAGTCTCTCTCTCTCTCATCAGTTGGTTGAAAATTCCTGGAGCGGCTAATATCTGAGGACATTACCAACAACCTCAACTTACTGGACTGCAACTTCTGAATGCGCGTAAGAAGAAACCAATTATCATACTTGTTTTTATTTTGTTATTATGGTGTAAATAGGAATGTATGTAATCATTTTTGTTTGTAGTTTTGCGGTGAACTTTAAAGCATAGTTTTTTATTAGATTTTATAATAGGTATGCCTAGAAAAGTAGCCTCCATTCTCGGCATCGCAAAGTCGAGCTCTCTATATGCTATTCTCCATGACATTTCTCAACATTGAAGATTGTAGGAAAAGAATTTCCTTCCAAATGTTTGCCTTAAGTTCTTGGATGGTTCGAGGATTATTTCCGTGCACTTTGTCTTTAAGATATCCCCAAAGTCAAAAGTCTGGTGCTGTCGAATCCGGTGAACATGGAGGCCGTTAAAAATGGGAATTTAAAGATATTTTGGGGTCCTGAAACATCACAGTTAACAACTGCATTGTTACTCTAGCTATATGTGCAGTTGCTCCACCTTGTTGCCACTGAAGTTGAATAAATATCTCTATATCTTTCAACAGTTACAGTCATATTTTCATTCGCATCTTCAAAGAAGATGGCCTAATAACGTTTCTGGGGTTACTCCGCTACTGTGACTTTAACTGGGTGAATTGGACTCGCATAGAACTTTGCGAGGATTTTCTGTGCCTCAGAATCTGGTATTTTGCTTATTGACATACCCATTCCAATTGAAATGTGCCTCATGTCCCACGATCAACTTGTGAATAAGCTCATTGTCATTTTTTGCAGTTTCCTGAAACCTGACAGCGTAATTTAGTTGTTTCTGATGAAAGTCTGGTGCTTGTAAAGATTCCACTAATGAGCTTTGCAAGGATACATGTGCAAGTCTCTTTGCATGCGCTGTAAGGAACTTCGTGAGATGGAAAGTTATTGAGAACGCCTTTGAGTCGATGTGGTTGAGTTATTTTCAATGATCCGCCTCACATCTTTAGTATTTTCAGGTGTACGTACTGAGCGACCTTGTCCATGTCTATATCTATCATTTATTAAGCCTTGCTCTTGAAAACGTTACTTGGAGGATGGTAAACATTGAAATAGCGCATATAAGATCATGGTGTTGCAACAATTGACCGTCCATTTTCAAAGTAAAATTCAATTATCTTCACTCGTTGTTCTGTTTAAAAATTTATCCATTCTAAAACTTTCTCAAAGATTCTATTTTATAATTCTGAAAAGAGAAATTAAAATGTATTAATAGAAAAAACGTTATCTAATTTGTTCAATGTAAAATGACTTATGGGCTACCCTATTTATATCATTGAACAAGACTCGACCCTTAATTAATCACATTGCAGAAATTACCCGTCGTGTTCACTATTGAGTTTCCGTCAGATTGATAAATAAATAAAGGAAGTGTCTTGCCAAGGTAGATACATGTTTAAAATAAAAATAAAACGCTAGAAATTTACTCATCTTAGATTTTATAGCATCTGTTTTATAAATATTAAACGTAAATCTAAACTTTAAAGGTGTAAAAAATACGTTCTGATATCATCTGTATTATATACAATATTTTAATATATACGTAAACAACGGTGGGGAGTTGACTGATTTACATAAATGAATTAAGTTAATGGACGCCAATCTTTTATTTAGATAGGTTATTATTAGAAACGTTTAAGAATCACGTTAAGAACACTTTTTTATATTCGGATGGTCGTCTTATTCTTTTGTAAACTAAAAATTCCTCGATTACAAATGTAAAGTCAACATTCATTTCAAGCAAAAATATGAAATATTATTTAATTTTTTTGAATAAGAAGACATTTTTCTCACAAGGAGAGTTACCACTTATCAAGGCCTGGATACCACTCGAGGATAAGGGTTTATGCGTTTAAGATGGTCAGTGAGACAACACTGTAATAATGAGTGGTGGCCGAAATTGGTTGAATAAGATTATTTAAGATGTTAGCTCTACATCGGACTTGAAAACGACCATGTTGTGGTCAGCTGGAAAAAAAGGCATGTTCCACAGGCATGCATTCTAAGAAAAAAAAAACTTGTTCATGGAATTTGGATCTAGATTATGGCACAGATAAATCGAATAATTTGTTATAATTTAAAAACGTTATTAATTTAAATTAACAAGAAAAATGTTTTTAATAAATTTGATTCACATGCTAATTAAAAATTAATAAATCGTTTCATTGTTTGAAACTGATTGCCTCATTGTTGCACGAGCGCATTGTTAGTTTATTAAAATCTTTCTAGAATGTTTTCTGTCTGTGATTTATGAAACTTATGACCATTAAATATTAAAGACAGTTGTTCCTGGGGATTTCTTCAGAATATTATACTCCTCCTACACCTTCTTTTCCTCCCTCTCCCTTCTTCTTAACTCCCTTCTTCTACACTTTCTTTTTATTCAGTAGCTGTTTAGCCTCCTTACTGTTTGTCTTCTCTTTTCCGTACTATACCTGTTTTTATTCCTCCTCCTCCTCCTCCTCCTCCTCCTCCTCCTCCCTTCTCTTCCCTTCTCCTCTCCCCTTCACCTGCTTCTCTATATTTTTATTCTTTCTTTATCGTTTTTCTCTCGTGCTTTATTTTACTTACACTTTTTTCTTCTTCTCTTCTTCCTCTTTCTCTTTTCTTTTGCTTTTCGCTTTTTTAATCGTCATAAACGCAATGACTATCATAATCGCATTAATCTCCTGTACTGTTCTGTTGTTGTTTTTCATTCGATTTAATTTCCATTGTTTTCCATTCTTCTCTTTTCGATTTTCATTGACCTCTCTCTAGCAAAGCTTTTGTACTCCCTTTCTCTCATCCTTCTTTGTATTTTTTATTTATTCTTCATCCAATTATTTTTCTCTTCTTCACTCCCTCCTCTCATTATTCATTTACTCCCTGTCCCTCCTCCTTCTCAATTTTTTCCTAAAGTCTTCCGAGTATTTTATTGCATTATCTCGTAATGAACTCTTTATTCTCCTTCTCATTATGCTCCTTATTTCCTTTCTTCTTTCCTAGGCTGCGTTTTAGTCTTCTTCACATTGGTTTTACTAGACCATAATTTTCATCATTTTATCCGTTTTACGCTCTCTTGTTTCTTCTTCATCCCCACTTATTCATAAGAACATTATATATATATATATATATCCCCTTTTCTCGTCTTCTCTAAATATATATTATTTTATCCTTCGTCTTCTTCCTTTGCCACAGATTGAATTCAGTCAGTTTTATTTCCCTGTTGTAATAATGCCTTGCCCTCTCTTTTTAATAGCCATCGCTTTTCCCGCCATTACCGAAACGGAAAGAAAACAATAGCGTCGAAAATGAGGAATTAAGTCGAATGTGCTTAATTCTAAAACCTAATCAATTAGTCGAAAAACATAATTTCTTTTCATTAACGAAGTTGAATGATTTTCTTCTTTGTTTACAAATAGTGGCTTCCTCACTTCTATGGAATCACTTCGGCGCTATAACTTTTTGATAATAAAGATTGGTGTTTCTGAAAATCTTGAGACATTTGAATAGAATGATGATTCATTGAGGATATGTAAATACGGCAAGTATTAAAATGAAAAGTTATGAAAGAAGTTGGACTATCTATAGCGTATATCAATCTATACATTGATTTATAGATTTTATATTTGTTTTCGTTCCACATAGAATCGTCGCTCTGGCTAGGAAAAGCTCAAGTAGCGGTCACTGGGTTTGAACATCGGACTAAAGTCACATTTGGCCTCCTCTCCTACTCGTCTGTTGATATGACCTTACGACATGGAAATAAATATAGTGACTCAAAATTCTTATGAAAAATACTTATATTTTTCATTCCTGGTGAATGAAGCGAAATTCGCAAAATTGCTTTTAGTCGATAGATTTCTATATTTTTCCGGGGGTCCTTTACCTTTGAAAAAATTAATTAAATATTTTTATAATAAATATTTTATTAATTTATGAACACGCACATATGTTTTTTCCTAATAAGACTCACCGGTGTGGCTATATAAAATTATACTACCATCGCTGAGATAAAACACTCGATTAAATACATCTTGCTATCACCCATTTTTGCCGTTGATATAAACTTACAACATGGAAAGAAAAGATATCTATTTAAGATTTTATAGGGTGCCCATACTCTCTAGTAAGGAGAATAGACAAGTGATATATATATATATATATATATATATATATATATATATATATAATTTGAAGTTGCTATTTTTCAAAGGTAGGGTAACCAGTGAAATGTAACGAAGTTAATACAAGAGTGCTCAATACGGAAGTAGAGCAAGTTAAATTTTTCAATTTGTCTTTACATAAGCAGTAATTTGTTGCTACACAGTCATGAGCATGTTTCGGTCTTCTAGCATTTAGTAACTAGAGACCTCTTCAGGCAACAACGCTTATTTTCAAAAAGAAAATTCTTAATGAAAAACGAAAATCAATTTTCAACAAAAGAATGTGTTTTTTTTTGTTTGTTTGTTTGTAGACGGGTCATTGGAGTGACTTGATTAAATGCAGATTTGTTAGTTTATTTATGTTCCTATTTCTTTATTTACTTATTTACCAGTGTATTAATTCATTCATTTTTATGTTGGTGTAAGGGAATGGAGTTTGTAGGGTGAGGGGTTGAGGAGTTAAAGCTTATGCCGATGTTATCTTAAACAAGTATGTGGTTCGCCTGTCTACTGCCCGCTGCCAGTCTGAAACTTCTAAGAATAAGTGAACCTTTAATTCATTTTATTATTTGTTTTATTTTAGGATTCCTATTTCTATCTACGACAAGGTTAGAATTTACCCGGATCTATTGACCATTACTTAGGCTTCTAGGGAACGGTGGACGAGAGGGAAGGGGAGTACGAGGCGTAAGAAAGAAAGGAAAGGAGGGAATAGGAAGGAGATGGAGATGCAGGAGAAGGAAAAAGGGAAGAAGAGGGAGAGGCATAATTTGTTTAATGGTGGTAGTTTTGTTTTCTCTCACTGAAACAAAATCAGTTTTTACTAGACCACCCCCTAATATTTATTACTATGTCATTTGTTCATTTAATGTTGGTTTATTAATTGATATATTTATAAGTTTGTTATTAAAACTTTTTATGATGATAGAAATTGCAAACTCAGAATGTATGTCATTACTAAACTTACGATGGTCAAATGCAGTCATTTTTTATGACAACGATTAGGATTATTTAAAAAGAAGGATGATTGGGAATTATTCCCAGTTATTTGCTACTAATTAGCAATGATATGAATATGCATAGTCTTCTACGTGCACAAGATCCGTGGGTATTACTATTTACAAATAATTAATATAACCTTCAGTAAAGTTATATCAACATGGAACATGGCTCGAACATGGAACGCGAATGTAGGGAAGAAGGTAACTTGGGAACTGTTTTGCCACTGTCCCAAGTAAACTCACGATTTTGTGAACCTAAAAAAATAACGTTTATAAACACTAACGCGTGCGTTTGTTTTTTTTATTTTTTGTAAGGCACTCTTTCTCTGCCTTTTTTTTTTGTAAGTAAAGGGAATTTTCCATTTGCTTTGAAGGGGATTTTTTTAAACTGTGTGCTTCGAATTTAAACTTAAGTTTGAATTCGAAGCACACAGTTTTAAAAACAAAAATTCCCCCCAAAAAAGCAAATCGAAAAATCCCCCCTCCTAATAAAAACAAATGGAAATTTGAAAACTGTGTGCTTCGAATCAAACTTAAGTTTAAATTCGAAGCAGTCAAAGATTCTGTAGTAATTTTTTTACGACGTGGCCCAGCGTCGTTTAACCCCTACAAAAATGAAGATCTACCAAAAATTAATTCCAAAAACAATTCAATGAAATTGTTCGTCTTTTTATGGTTCTAATGTAATCCTCCCTCTCCTCTAAAAAATTGAATTTGTCATATTTTGTGGTTTGTTTTGTTTATGAAATTGTTAGGTCAAAGTACAGAAAGGTGTCAAAAATTAATTAAATTTATCGTTATTTTATGTTTCAAATGTAATTCCCAACCCCACCCCGCCAAAAAAAACAAATTGCATGTTTTGCCCCCTCCCTCAATCGCCAAACTTGAAAAAATGCTAGCGGTGACATGTCTCGTTGAAGGCTTGGTGGCCAAAAATGGGTGTTTTTTACGTTAAATTTATATAGAAAAGTGGTCCCCCATTCTAAAATGTTCAATTTTTTTTTCAAAATTTCTTCTTTCATATTATTTATAAAGATTGTTTAAACGTATTAGACTAAAAAAAGTAGATCTTCATTTTGGCGGCTGGGGTTAAACGATGCTGAGTCACGTTGCAAAAAATTGCCTTTTTAATTAGAAAGTTAAGTTTGTAATCGATGTGAAAAAAGAAAAAGTGTAAATTGTGGAATTTAGAGGGGGTGGCAGTAGATCTTCATTTTTTTCTTGGGTGCTAAACGACACTGGGGTCACAGCGTAAAAAATTACCGATTTCTGTATAGATGTTTAAAGATTAATAAAAACAAACAACTGAAATCTTTTGAGTTTTTCGTAAAAGTTTTTTTTTAATATTTAAAAAAATAATAAAAACCAAACATTTTTCTATCTACACGGAATTATTTCCCAACTAGAATCTTATTGATATTATCAAATTATTTTATTTGATGAGAGTTTGTTTTTTATGTTTAGAAGTTTCTGTGGGCAAATAACTCTGAAAATTATTTTTAAATGTTGATATTGGAAATAATAATTCCAAATAAATTAAATTAAATATATTATCAATATAATTGTTGTTTAAAGTTTATTAAATAACAAATCTAAATAGAATACTTAAAACAATTCACTCGCTAAAACCATTAACCGCTATTTAGTAAAATCAATTTTTCTTGATGTAATATGCAAATAAAGTGATCTCTTAATTGTATATTTTGCAAGAATCATACTATACATGGAAATAAATGAAATATTAATGTAAGGAAGGCTTTGTATATATTAATGAAATTGTGAACAAACAAACAAATTTTTTTAATTCAAATAACTTCCAACTAAAACAATGGGGGCCCCATTACTCAAATATATATCTAATTACTTGCCATATAGCTCCATTATATAACGCTTGGTTGGACTTTACTTTAATTCGGATTGCAAATTTGTTGTTCGGTGGAGGAACAACGTATCATTTTGTCAGAGTTCGTACTGATTGTTCCTAAACGACTCCTTCATTAGAAACAATATAGTCTATGGAAAACCGTTGATAATATTGTTTAACTATGGAAGGTCAGTGGTAATCAATATTGATGAACCGAACTGAATCGCCTACGCCCATGAGGCCGTTGAGATAAAAAGTGAAATAACTACAGAAAGACGGTTAAAATTATGCGGAATATTCTAGAGAAATTTGACTTTAAAGGCCAAACGATGTTGGGAGGTAATTAAGTAATGAAGGGGGTGTTACTAGTTTCGATTGATGACTCTTAACATGCTTGCATATTTTGTAGCATTTTTAATTAGAGGCCACTTAGAAGTTGGGTTCCTGCGTAAAGTACTATTCATATGAGATTGAACGTTATTTAAAACTGAACTTATTCCACACTGATCCTAGCCGGCACTTAATGAGTGACCATTTATGTATACCAAGTATTGTATATCTCAAAGCTCTCTTCTCATCCTGGCATTATTTATAGTTGTTTTAGACTTATTACCACTGGATTCTAGCAATATTTGCCCAAGAGAGGTGCTGAAGATGATTTCGCATCATTTTTTTCACAGTAGACTCACAGGAGTAATCTATTGTCTCTCGAAATTGGACGGAGGTTTGTTGTTGTTGCTGCTGCTGCTGTCCATTCAATCTGTCCATTCAATGCTATTTAAAAGGCATGATAGACATATAGAGGGATATGCCTTATATATATTTGTAGATGAGTCAAAAGTGTAGAGTAGTCAAAAGGACAATATAGTAATCGATAGTAATGGAAGTTCGGTAAAATTGTTAAACTTAAGTGGAACGGCTCATCAGAAACTTGTTCACGTTGGACTTGAAGACAACCATATTGTAGACGGCTGGAAAGCAGGAAAACGGAAGACAATTCCACAGACGCGCATTTCTAAGAAAGAAGCTTTGATCATGGAATCTACGTTTAGGTTTAGGCACAGATAAAGAGTGGGGGGAATTATTGATAGTGTTTTCAGCTAGACGAGTGTTTCTTGTGAAAGTTTGGCGAGGGGGACCATGAGCTTCAGCTCAGTCAAACACTTTCCATGAAAATAACGATAAAGCAGAGACAAACTCGCAACATCTCTTCTGTGAGATAGAGGTTGCAGCGAAGAGAAAATTATATATAATCTCACATTAAAAAAAAAAAATATATATATATATAAATATATATATATATATATATATATACATATATATATATATAAAATTCGGTTCGAAAATCACGTTCGGTTAAGGAGGTATTATCTCTGTTAACAGAAAGTAACGTCATAAGGAAATATGGGGCACATGAGAGTAGATAATTGTTAGAGAGTGAAAGAAACAAAGATGTGCTTATATTTTGTGGAAATGTTATTTTTAAGGAAGTGATGTAAGTGACTAGTGGAACATATTAGCATATGACGCTTTTAGTTCAAAACATATAATTGAAACAGTAGTAGGTGGAAAATCGAATTGTATGCTTGATGAGCCGTTCCATATAAGTTACCAAATTTACCAAATTTTCATTACTAATGATTACTATATTGTCCAATTTCTACTGTACACTCTTTAACCCTTATCCTTGAGTGGCCTCTTGGCCTTGATAATGTGGTGATGCCTATGTAAAAAAAAATGTATATGTATATGTGTGTGTGTTGTTGTTGTTGTTGTGTGTATGTAATTATTATTAGAATCAAATAACGCTGCAGCTCACACAAACAATGAAGCTGAAAACCGGAAGTCTTAAACTTGAGCCTCGCCCTTCCTTCGGCTCATCATTTACCTGCAGGGTGAATACCCTACCACCTGAGCTATTCCGCCACTTAAACGAAAGTCCATTGATCAACATATATCAAACAAACTGCATAAAATTAAGTAAGTGTATATATGCACGTATTTGCATGTACAGGATTCACTACTAAACATACTCACCAATAATTATGAATTCAGAAACACGACTTCTAGATGTTGGTTTAGTTTTATTTTGTTTTATTTATAATGGATAGAAACTATGTAGCGCATATCTCGTAATTGTCTGAAAATTTAGCAATCCGCATGTAATGCATAAGTTTTTTTTAAACCAATATGTTTTCCAAATTAGACACAAAAGTCATGCAAAACTGGTCTGCTAAGGAAATTAGTTTTATAAAGCGTTGAACGAGTATTCTTTTAGAATTGTATAAATGCGACCAGTATATCATATTATTTGAAATGGACATTTACTTATTAATTATAAAATTTCGGTATATAATGTATTTACTTTCGATATGATAATCTTAAAGATAAATAAGCTTTTAAGGTCGCAAATTATTTTTAAATAACCGAAAAAAAGAAACGGAAACTAAATATATCTAGACTAAATATATCTTACTAGATATATCTAGACCAAATAAATAAATATATCTAGACTTAATAAATAAATATATATAGACTAAATAAATAAATATATCTAGGCTAAATAAATAAATATATCTAGACTAAATAAATAAATATATCTAGACTAAATAAATAAATATATCTAGGCTAAATAAATAAATATATCTAGACTAAATAAATAAATATATCTAGATTAAATAAATAAATATATCTAGACTAAATAAATAAATATATCTAGGCTAAATAAATATATCTAGACTAAATAAATAAATATATCTAGACTAAATAAATAAATATATCTAGGCTAAATAAATAAATATATCTAGACTAAATAAATAAATATATCTAGACTAATTAAATAAATATATCTAGACTAAACAAATAAATATATCTAGACTAAATAAATAAATATATCTAGGCTAAATAAATAAATATATCTAGACTAAATAAATAAATATATCTAGACTAAATAAATAAATATATCTAGGCTAAATAAATAAATATATCTAGACTAAATAAATAAATATATCTAGGCTAAATAAATAAATATATCTAGGCTAAATAAATAAATATATCTAGGCTAAATAAATAAATATATCTAGACTAAATAAATAAATATATCTAGGCTAAATAAATAAATATATCTAGGCTAAATAAATAAATATATCTAGACTAAATAAATAAATATATCTAGACTAAATAAATAAATATATCTAGACTAAATAAATAAATATATCTAGACTAAATAAATAAATATATCTAGACTAAATTAATAAATATATCTAGGCTAAATAAATAAATATATCTAGACTAAATAAATAAATATATCTAGATTAAATAAATAAATATATCTAGACTAAATAAATAAATATATCTAGGCTAAATAAATATATCTAGACTAAATAAATAAATATATCTAGACTAAATAAATAAATATATCTAGACTAAATAAATAAATATATCTAGACTTAATAATTAAACATATCTAGGCTTAATAAATAAATATATCTAGACTAAATAAATAAATATATCTAGACTAAATAAATAAATATATCTAGACTAAATAAATAAATATATCTAGACTAAATAAATAAATATAACTAGACTAAATAAATAAATATATCAAGGCAAAAAAAATAAATATATCTAGACTAAATAAATAAATATATCTAGATTAAATAAATAAATATATCTAGAATAAATCAATAAATATATCTAGGCTAAATAAATAAATATATCTAGACTAAATAAATAAATATATCTAGACTAAATAAATAAATATATCTAGACTAAATAATTAAACATATCTAGGCTAAATAAATAAATATATCGAGACTAAATAAATACATATATCTAGACTAAATAAATAAATATATCTAGACTTAATAAATAAATATATCTAGACTAAATAAATAAATATATCTAGACTAAATAAATAAATATATCTAGATTAAATAAATTAATATATCTAGATTAAATAAATAAATAGATCTAGACTAAATAAATAAATATATCTAGACTAAATAAATAAATATATCTAGGCTAAATAAATAAATATATCTAGGCTAAATAAATAAATATATCTAGACTAAATAAATAAATATATCTAGGCTAAATAAATAAATATATCTAGGCTAAATAAATAAATATATCTAGACTAAATAAATAAATATATCTAGGCTAAATAAATAAATATATCTAGGCTACATAAATAAATATATCTAGGCTAAATAAATCAATGTATCTAGACTAAATAAATAAATGTATCTAGGCTAAATATATCTTACTAGATATATCTAGACTAAATAAATAAATATATCTAGACTAATTAAATAAATATATCTAGACTAAATAAATAAATAAATATATATAGACTAAATAAATAAATATATCTAGACTAAATAAATAAATATATCTAGACTAAATAAATAAATATATCAAGACTAAATAAATAAATATATCTAGACTAAATAAATAAATAGATCTAGACTAAATAAATAAATATATCTAGGCTAAATAAATAAATATATCTAGGCTTAATAAATAAATATATCTAGACTAAATAAATAAATATATCTAGACTAAATAAATAAATATATCTAGACTAAAAAAATAAATATATCTAGACTAAATAAATTAATATATCTAGACTAAATAAATAAATATATTTAGGCTTAATAAAATTATATATCTAGACTAAATAAATAAAAATATCTAGACAAAATAAATAAATATATCTAGACTAAATAATTAAACATATCTAGGCTAAATAAATAAATATATCTATACTAAATAAACAAATATATGTAGACTAAATAAATAAATATATCTAGACGAAATAAATAAATATATCTAGGTTAAATAAATAAATATATCTAGACTAAATAAATAAATATAGCTAGACGAAATAAATAAATATATCTAGGCTAAATAAATATATCTAGACTAAATAAATAAATATATCTAGACTAAATAAATAAATATATCTAGACTAAATAAATAAATATATCTAGGCTAAATAAATAAATATATCTAGACTAAATAAATAAATATATCTAGACTAAATAAATAAATATATCTAGACTAAATAAATAAATATATATATAGACTAAATAAATAAATATATCTAAACTAAATAAATAAATATATCTAGACTAAATAAATAAATATATCTAGGCTAAATAAATAAATATATCTAGACTAAATAAATAAATATATCTAGACTAAATAAATAAATATATATATAGACTAAATAAATAAATATATCTAAACTAAATAAATAAATATATCTGGACTAAATAAATAAATATATCTAGGCTAAATAAATAAATATATATAGGCTAAATAAATAAATATATCTAGACTAAATAAATAAATATATCTAGACTAAATAATTAAACATATCTAGACTAAATAAATAAATATATCTAGAATAAATAAATAAATATATCTAGGCTTAATAAATAAATATATCTAGACTAAATAAACAAATATATCTAGATTAAATAAATAAATATATCTAGACTAAATAAATAAATATATCTAGGCTAAATAAATATATCTAGACTAAACAAATAAATATATCTAGACTAAATTAATAAATATATCTAGGCTAAATAAATAAATATATCTAGACTAAATAAATAAATATATCTAGGCTAAATAAATAAATATATCTAGGCTACATAAATAAATATATCTAGGCTAAATAAATAAATGTATCTAGACTAAATAAATAAATGTATCTAGGCTAAATATATCTTACTGGATATATCTAGACTAAATAAATAAATATATCTAGACTAATTAAATAAATATATCTAGACTAAATAAATAAATATATCTAGACGAAATAAATAAATATATCTAGACTAAATAAATAAATATATCTAGGCTAAATAAATAAATATATCTAGACTAAATAAATAAATATATCTAGACGAAATAAATAAATATATCTAGGCTAAATAAATAAATATATCTAGACTAAAAAAATAAATATATCTAGACTAAATAAATAAATAAATATATATAGACTAAATAAATAAATATATCTAGACTAAATAAATAAATATATCTAGACTAAATAAATAAATATATCTAGACTAAATAAATAAATATATCTAGACTAAATAAATTAATATATCTAGACTAAATAAATAAATATATGTAGACTAAATAAATAAATATATCTAGGCTAAATAAATAAATATATCTAGGCTAAATAAATAAATATATCTAGGCTAAATAAATAAATATATCTAAACTAAATAAATAAATATATCTAGGCTAAATAAATAAATATATCTAGGCTAAATAAATAAATATATCTAGACTAAATAAATAAATATATCTAGACTAAATAAATAAATATATCTAGACTAAATAAATAAATATATCTAGACTAAATTAATAAATATATCTAGGCTAAATAAATAAATATATCTAGACTAAATAAATAAATATATCTAGATTAAATAAATAAATATATCTAGACTAAATAAATAAATATATCTAGGCTAAATAAATATATCTAGACTAAATAAATAAATATATCTAGACTAAATAAATAAATATATCTAGGCTAAATAAATAAATATATCTAGGCTAAATAAATAAATATATCTAGACTAAATAAATAAATATATCAAAACTAAATAAATAAATATATCTAGACTAAATAAATAAATATATCTAGACTAAATAAATAAATATATCTAGGCAAAATAAATAAATATATCTAGGCTAAATAAATAAATATATCTAGACTAAATAAATAAATATATCTAGACTAAATAAATAAATATATCTAGACTAAATAAATAAATATATCTAGACTTAATAATTAAACATATCTAGGCTTAATAAATAAATATATCTAGACTAAATAAATAAATATATCTAGACTAAATAAATAAATATATCTAGACTAAATAAATAAATATATCTAGACTAAATAAATAAATATAACTAGACTAAATAAATAAATATATCAAGGCAAAAAAAATAAATATATCTAGACTAAATAAATAAATATATCTAGACTAAATAAATAAATATATCTAGAATAAATCAATAAATATATCTAGGCTAAATAAATAAATATATCTAGACTACATAAATAAATATATCTAGACTAAATAAATAAATATATCTAGACTAAATAATTAAACATATCTAGGCTAAATAAATAAATATATCGAGACTAAATAAATACATATATCTAGACTAAATAAATAAATATATCTAGACTTAATAAATAAATATATCTAGACTAAATAAATAAATATATCTAGACTAAATAAATAAATATATCTAGATTAAATAAATTAATATATCTAGATTAAATAAATAAATAGATCTAGACTAAATAAATAAATATATCTAGACTAAATAAATAAATATATCTAGGCTAAATAAATAAATATATCTAGGCTAAATAAATAAATATATCTAGACTAAATAAATAAATATATCTAGGCTAAATAAATAAATATATCTAGGCTAAATAAATAAATATATCTAGACTAAATAAATAAATATATCTAGGCTAAATAAATAAATATATCTAGGCTACATAAATAAATATATCTAGGCTAAATAAATCAATGTATCTAGACTAAATAAATAAATGTATCTAGGCTAAATATATCTTACTAGATATATCTAGACTAAATAAATAAATATATCTAGACTAATTAAATAAATATATCTAGACTAAATAAATAAATAAATATATATAGACTAAATAAATAAATATATCTAGACTAAATAAATAAATATATCTAGACTAAATAAATAAATATATCAAGACTAAATAAATAAATATATCTAGACTAAATAAATAAATAGATCTAGACTAAATAAATAAATATATCTAGACTAAATAAATAAATATATCTAGGCTAAATAAATAAATATATCTAGGCTAAATAAATAAATATATCTAGACTAAATAAATAAATATATCTAGGCTAAATAAATAAATATATCTAGGCTTAATAAATAAATATATCTAGACTAAATAAATAAATATATCTAGACTAAATAAATAAATATATCTAGACTAAAAAAATAAATATATTTAGACTAAATAAATTAATATATCTAGACTAAATAAATAAATATATTTAGGCTAAATAAAATTATATATCTAGACTAAATAAATAAATATATCTAGACTAAATAAATAAATATATCTAGACTAAATAATTAAACATATCTAGGCTAAATAAATAAATATATCTATACTAAATAAACAAATATATGTAGACTAAATAAATAAATATATCTAGACGAAATAAATAAATATATCTAGGTTAAATAAATAAATATATCTAGACTAAATAAATAAATATAGCTAGACGAAATAAATAAATATATCTAGGCTAAATAAATATATCTAGACTAAATAAATAAATATATCTAGACTAAATAAATAAATATATCTAGACTAAATAAATAAATATATCTAGGCTAAATAAATAAATATATCTAGACTAAATAAATAAATATATCTAGACTAAATAAATAAATATATCTAGACTAAATAAATAAATATATATATAGACTAAATAAATAAATATATCTAAACTAAATAAATAAATATATCTAGACTAAATAAATAAATATATCTAGGCTAAATAAATAAATATATCTAGACTAAATAAATAAATATATCTAGACTAAATAAATAAATATATATATAGACTAAATAAATAAATATATCTAAACTAAATAAATAAATATATCTGGACTAAATAAATAAATATATCTAGGCTAAATAAATAAATATATATAGGCTAAATAAATAAATATATCTAGACTAAATAAATAAATATATCTAGGCTAAATAAATAAATATATCTAGGCTAAATAAATAAATATATCTAGGCTAAATAAATAAATATATCTAGACTAGATAAATAAATATATCTAGACTAAATAAATAAATATATCTAGACTAAATAAATAAATATATCTAGACTAAATAATTAAAAATATCTAGGCTAAATAAATAAATATATCTAGACTAAATAAATAAATATATCTAGACTAAATAAATAAATATATCTAGACTTAATAAATAAATATATCTAGACTAAATAAATTAATATATTTAGACTAAATAAATAAATATATCTAGGCTAAATAAATTAATATATCTAGACTAAATAAATAAATATATCTAGACTAAATAAATAAATATATCTACACTAAATAAATAAATATATCTAGACTAAATAAATATATCTAGACTAAATAAATAAATATATCTAGACTAAATAAAGAAATATATCTAGGCTAAATAAATAAATATATCTAGACTAAATAAATAAATATATCTAGGCTAAATAAATAAATATATCTAGACTAAATAAATCAATATATCTAGACTAAATAAATATATCTAGACTAAATAAATAAATATATCTAGGCTAAATAAATAAATATATCTATACTAAATAAATAAACATATCTAGGCTAAATAAATAAATATATCTAGGCTAAATAAATAAATATATCTAGGCTAAATATATAAATATATCTAGGCTAAATAAATAAACATATCTAGGCTAAATAAATAAATATATGTAGACTAAATAAATATATCTATACTAAATAAATAAATATATCTAGACTAAATAAATAAATATATCTAGACTAAATAAATAAATATATCTAGACTAAATAAATTAATATATCTAGGCTAAATAAATAAATATATCTAGACTAAATAAATAAATATATCTAGACAAAATAAATAAATATATCTAGGCTAAATAAATAAATATATCTAGGCTAAATATATCCAACTAGATATATCAAAACTGAAAGATCGACAGTTATATTGTATACATCTTTTTCGAAATTTCTAAACGCAACTTGAAATTATATTATTTGTCTCTAAAGTTGAATACTCGAAGAGATGTGATTTTAATGTGATATGACAGAAATGGGTGTTCTTTCCTTAATTCGCATTAAATGAAAATTATTTCTTTGCAGATCTGCGAATAAATGCAATTTCTATTGCAATTAGTTGCGTGAAAAAAAAATGATATTGCATATGCATTTATATCAGCGGCTTGAATTCAATCTCAAATTTCAAGGTCGTCATTTCAAATGCGTTGACACAAAAAATATTTCCAATTCCTCTGGCGTATGCTTGAACCACTTTTTCTAACAGCAAAATAAATCTGAATCATGTTACGAGAAAATCAGTATTCGTAAGTGTCGTTTATAAATTCAATATAATCGTTTAACGGGCGGAAATGCTAGTTGTTGAATTTTTAACCTGAGAGAACGACAAGCGGGTGGGATTTATAGAAAAGCATAGACGTATCTATGAACACTATGTTAAATTTAAATATGACAGACGGACAAAAATTCTGTTTGAATCGCAAGCCTTATACACAGAAGAATCGATGAATCGATCATCTTATGCATATGTTTATTTTTTATATAAAAGAGATAGCAAAAGAAGTAGAGTATATAAGCGAAATAGAGAAATAAATAGCGTGAGTGGAAGAGAGAGGAAGTGAAACTGGATAAAATAAAAAGACTTTTCAAAATGATCATCATCATAGTATAACATTTGTTTATAAAATCATTTCTTTATATATGATCAGTTTTTCGTGACCCAATTGAACCTATATATTTTTTTACCAATTGAACACACACACACACACACACACACACACACATATATATATATATATATATATATATATATATATATATATATATATATATATATATATATATGTTCGTGGACCTATATATATTTTTTCGTGACCAATTGAACGTAAATACATATTTTTTTAATTGGAATTCATTATTGATATGAGTATTTATTTATTGCAGAATATTATCCTTATCTTTATTAGTTATTGTTTCGTGACGTTTCGACCAACTATTCCTCTGGCATTCGTCAGTGAATACGTCGTGAAACAACAACTAATAAAGATGAGGATAAATGTCCGCAATAAATAAATTAATATAAATAATACTCATCTCAATAATGAATTCCAATTAAAAATAATATATATACCATACGCTGCGGACCCGACTAAGAAAGATCAGATAATAAATAAACGTGGATTTATAACACCAAAAAATTCTACCTTGACTGCCCTTCGGGGCCCGTGGCACAGTGGATAGAGACGTTGAATCTTTATGGTTCCAGGTAAGAATTGTCGTAAGATAGCATTTTCAATCCTACCCAAAGGCGGCCAGAGCCTTACTTGCCCAAATCGTGTTGAGACGACAACTATGGATGGCAGTAATTGCTGAGAATGTAGTTAGTAGATTCAGAATTCCTATCCCGTCGCGGTTACCACCTAGCGAAGTCCAGATGAATAGTTGGCGTGAAACAACAACTAATAAAAATGAGGATAAGAGTCCGCAATAAATAAATTAATACAATTGAACCTAGTAATTCTGTTTTAGTTTAGAAAAAATTTTAAACCTCAATGAATTAGTTTAAACAATATTTCAAAGAATTTGGCATCCACAAAAATGAAAAATTAGAAAAAAAAGAATACGGTTAAAGTAATTGGCAATAAATGTATCTAAAAGATATGAGAAAAAGGTGACACTTAAGAGGTAATAAATAATAAAAATAAACATATTTCCTTTATTGTTTTTCCTTTATTCAGGACTGTACCTTGACAACCTAAGTCTCTGACAGTATAGATGATGCATTCTTCTTAGATCATAGTGCTCAAGAATGTGTATTTGGCGATTTTAATGTTCACCACAAAAATTGGCTTGATTACTCGAGTTATGCAGATGCAACTGGTAGCAGCGTAAATAGCTTCTATATTTCTAATTGCCTTACACAGACAGTCATGTTCTCGACCAGCATACCATATCGTGAAGAGCAATAAACCTTACGTCTTTGTGTATTTCTAACTACAGCGACCAAAGATTGTGGAACAAATGATGATAGTCCACTAGGGACACCGATCACTCTGTGATATTCATAGACATCACCTTTAATTCTCTACTCCAGATTGAGGAGCCTTTGCTCAAAATGATAAAATAATTCAAAAACGATGATCAGCTATCAGAAATTACATTAGAGATGCTCCGTGGAGTAATATGTTTCCCTTTCTGCTGAACGGCGTGAAAATAAGGCAACTGAATGGCGCAAAACTGCTATTGAAGTAAATGTTTCCACAGGGTAATTTTACAGTAAGACTCACTGCAGATGCCATTGCACAAAGACAGCATGCATCCCATGAATTCCTACGACATAAGTTAAGTACAAATGTGCAAAACCATAGATGTTAAAAATCAGTATAAGGGTGAAATAACTGCAGCCAACAGAAGGTTTGCTGAAATGATCAGAAAACGTAGTAAGTCGCAGAAATTAGGAATTTCTGGAAACTTTTAAAGTGTGATGAATAATGCTATCAACGATTCTCCCACTATCCAACAACCATGTGGTCGCTTACTCGGCAATCAAAGCAGCTAAACTGTGTGACCTCGATTCGCCTCCAACTCCATCTTAGACTCTCTGCCAAATTTCCCTTAGGAAACAGAATGCACACTCGGAGATGTTTGCTAGATTACTGCTTCTGTCGTATCCGTATTCAAGAATTTTGGTGAAAGAATTGACCTACTCAATTATCGCCCATCAGTCTTCTCCCTCTCTTTGCTGAAATCTTTGAGGAGGACAAAATAGAAAGAAAGAACGTGAGCTTAAAAATAGAGAAAAGGCGAGAAAGAGAATAGGAAAATAAATGAATTTATATATATATATATATATGTATAAAATGAACTCATTTTCCCCCTATGATTCTGATCTTAATAGGATTAAAAATCAAGACATTTCATGCAAATGTAATATGCACAAACTGCAGCACAATATCTGAGGTGTGTTATAGGCATATTACCTCTCCACTTCTTCGATAATCGTAGATTCCTGTATTTTTTCTGTTGAGAGTTCAATGCCACAATCGGTTAAAATCAATGGAAGTAATAAATTCTTTCTCTATAATTAATTCCTCCTTGCCCCGCCACCACTTACACCGTTTCCGGTATCGTTCATAGGGGACGGTTACGAAGGAACGCCGATTTGGGTTTTCTTTAATTCGTAGTTGCTTAAAAAACTGGAATGGAATTTTACCGTGCCTTTCCGTTATATGCTTCCTATAGGATGAAACGCACCACGAAATTAACCGATACCGACATTCTCACAAACATTAATTCTTATCCCACGTTTACTTTTACATTGCTTAATTACCATTTATATTACTTTAACAAAGTGCATAGCATACTATTCAAACACTCTCTTACAAAAATTCCTGCTCTGCAATACGACTTCAGTTTACACATAGAAAATCGCGTTTACTACAAAACCCCAAAACGAACTAACCTTTGATTCCATGTTTTACTACAAACTCAATTGGTCTTCAACTTTTACTTACGTATCCAACTTTAATTATGATACGTTTGTTTCTCTTTCAACGTAGTCTCATCGAATAACACTTAGCAGCCGATATTCAGGTAAATGGACTTTTATATCATATTGCATTATACAACTGTTCACTTTTCCTATATAATTTTGTCGATTACGCCATTCACGTAAAACGCACTTACAAAATGTATAGTCCATTTAGGCTTACCTCGTTCACTGCCTTTCACTGTAGAACACCGCATTTCAATAAAAAAAAATTTTACGTTTTTCTTTCTTTCATGAAATACACTAACGTGCCTCCAAATTAGCCGAATGCCACCTTTCCGTTAATTATGTTTATTTAAACAGTTGCCTAAAAACGCGAATAGATTTTCCCACTTCCTTCCTTTCAAATATTTCTCTTAAAGAACCACATGCATTCAGTATCAATTATTCGCCAGCGAGTGGGGAGAATGAAACCATAACTTATAATGTGGGATTTTTTACCAGTTTTTGCTATACAAAATTAGTGACTCTTTCAATTTTCCCCTCAAAAACATTCAGATACATTTGAAAACAAAATATACAGTTTCATCTGATTGCCAGGGGGGGAACAATTAAATAAATAAATTGAGTTTCATTTCTTTGCCCAGAGGGGCCTACTGGGAACATAAATAATAATGTCATTTTTTCCCAACATTTTTACACTAAAAAAAAATTATTCTTTCCATATTTTTTTATAAAATAAAAATATAAAACATCATTCCGTTTTATTTCGTTTCTAGTTGCTTAAAAAAACTTGAATGGAATTTTAACGTTCCTTTTCGTTCTGTGCTTTCTACTGGGTGAAACGCACCATGAACTTAACCGAATCGAACTAATCTTTGATTCCATGTTTTACTACAAACTCAATTGGTCTCAAAGTCTTACTTATAACACGTTTGTTTTTCTTTTAGCGTACCCTCATCGAATAACACTTAGTAGCCGATAATCAGGTAAATGCACTTTCATATCACATTGCATTATTCACGTTCGCGCCTACCTACCGCATATATATAACAATAACTATTTTTTAATTATTTGATCTTTTCAGCTGTAGAAAATGTTGAAAATTTTACGTACCTACATTTATCTTGTTTAGGTTCTGTATCATAAAATATGGAGGGGATATAACACCTTAAATAAAATATTTCTTCTAATATATTTAACGAAACCGACTTTAAATTATGTAAGTATATTTAATAATGAATAAATATCGAAAATTCCAGGAAAATATGACTATTATTTGATTTTTTTCTATATTTTTTAAACATGAGTATGTCTACGGCTTCACAAACGCACTACATAGGAACGTTGTTTTTAAAGCGTCGATAATGTAAACCCGATATTTGTCTTGCATTTTCATTATTTTCTTATGCTGTAAACAATTTGTAAAAAATATTAGCAGTTTATTTAAAGCTTCTTTTAAATGGTATAAAATATCAAATTACAGTTACGTGGTGTTACATACAGAGAGGGGTAGAAGTGTGGCGCGCGTTGGGGGTACCTATTATACACTTATTAAAAAAATGGAACAACTGATTAGGCTATTTTGGCAAGACAGAACCGTTTCTTTTCTTCGACCTTAGTACATTTAATATTTAACACGTTGATTATTGTAAATAACATGTACGTTTTCTTGGAACATAGATATCGTTTTCGAAAACAAATATTGAAAGCGCTATGTTTTATCATTAAATTTTATAAACATTGTCCAACAAAACTAAGCTGCTGGTTTAATTCTACAGTAGATAAACTTATGTTTACATTACGCGACTTATTGATGTCCACCGAACGAGTTACTTTCAGCGATTGTTTGTTTAAAGAAGTCATTTCGAGGGCCGTAACGTCGTACGTTAATCGTGGAGCAGTAGGTTAAAGCCTTTCCATTCTTTGCAACTCCTTCCACAACTTTCGCTGTACGTTTGTTCCTGATTGTGGATAACTTTTGTATTTTTTCACTTTTTTCCACATAAAAGGCTTAGATTACTTTTTTCCATTAGTTTTTAGAAACGCAAATAGGTTTAAAACAAAAATATGTTGTTTTTCCTATTTCACCATTGTTTGTTGCTTAAATAAACCGTTCTGCTTAAAATATTTACTTTAACAGCTTACTTAAAATGGTCACTTTCTTAGATACCGTTTACATTTTTCCGTGGTAAAGTACAGGTGAGTATAGGAATTAAATTCCCTTTAAGAGACACAGGGATTGATAGATTTTTTGCTACCATAACTCCAGTCTTACCAACAAAAAATGCCTTTCCCTGAACTTTACCCTAAACCATACCCTGAAAAATACCCTGAACCGTTCACCAAATTTTGTGACAACCCCACGCCCAGCACAAAATGGGGTGTCTATTCTGAAAGCCATTTTTAACATGAGGAGTTGGGGGTGGCTAACAACAAAAACAACAGCCGTATTTTAAACTTTTATGCGGTGGGAGGATGCTACCATCAGGCAACGCCGGTTAACGGATCCTGCTTATATATATATATATATATATATATATATATATATATATATATATATATATATATATATATATATATATATATGAGAGAGAGAGAGATTTAGAAGGCTATAACAATGCAGGGAATTGCATGTAGTCGGTATTGAGGAAGAAAGACAAAACAAGTAATAATTTATAAATCAATATATATATATATATATATATATATATATATATATATAATGTATATATATATATATATTCAATTATGTTATGTATCAGTATGCCTTACTTGAAGAATCAAACTTTGGCACAGTAGTCCATGGGGGACCTTCTTGTGAAATGGTGGATGTCACAGACCTATTCAAAACATGTTAGATGGAAACATTTGTCTGTAACATACACCATTTGACAAAGAAATGCATCATGGAACAATGTCATGCACAGTAGACCACTGTGCTAAAGTTATATTTTTCAAGTAAGACAGATTGTTACATAACATAATTGAATAAATATAAATATACATACATATATACATATTAATCTATAGATCGTCCTTTGTTTTTTGTTTTTTGTTTTTCTTCCCCAACACCAGCTATATTCCATTCCCTGCATTGTGATAGCCTTCTAAATCTCTTTTATACACCTATCTCACATAATGATCCAAGCAAAGTGCATTTCACTTATGTATATGTTAGTGCGCGCGCGTGTGTGTGTGTGTGTGTGTGTGTGTGTTAAATCTCAAAGTGATCTACTACGTGTGACGGTACTCCATGATATATTTTGATGAAACCTCTTTGTCAAATGGTGAATTTTACAGACAAATTCTTCCATCTATCATGTTTTAATAGGTCTGTAACATCCACCATTTAACAAAGAGGTTTCCCTGTTTGACTCTTCGAATAAGACATACTGATACATAACATAATTGAATATATATTTATATATATATATATATATATTGATTGATTGATTGATTGATTTATAGATTGTCACTTGCTTTTGTCTTTCTTCCTCAACACCGACTACCTTCCATTACCTTCATTGTGATAGCGTTCTACATCTCTCTCTTATATATATATATATATATATATATATATATATATATATATATATATATATATATATATATATATACCTCATGTAAAATAAACCGAGCAGTATCACGCACATTTTACGTGTTTGATGTTTAAAATAAAGAATGTTTGTCGTCATTTATTTCAAGTCAAAAGCAAACTTTCCCAGACTTATCTAAACAAAACATAATTCTTAAGTTACACCATCGATATTTCAAACACCTTATATAAATGTGGCCAGTGATAGTTTAATGCGTAAGGTATTTATATTGTAAACATAAAGTTTCAGTATACTATATACATATTTCGGAGAAGAAAAATATAAGAGAAAAAGTCTTATATCAGAGATAGCATTAAAAATTAAAAATAAAAAAAATAGGATAGGCAGGAAAAGGATAATGAAATGGAAAATAAGTGAAAAAATGGATATCCGGTAAGAAATGAAAACTTACTCTTATAATGTCTTGAAAGGTTTTCTAATGAATTTCAAGCCAATGTGTACATAACTGTGTGTCTATGTCGTTTACTCATGAAAATATGATTTGAATGTGATATGGCAGTAATGGTTGCTTTTTCTTTCTTATTCCACGTAACATAAAATTTACAGCCTTGCCAGATCACGAAGAAATGCAATTCATAATGCGATCAATGGCGCGAAAAAATGATATTTCATATGCATTTTCATCTATGCATCTCGTTGCTCCTTATTGTCAAATAAATCTCACACTCCAAGGTCATCATTCACATTAAAATATTTCTTTTTCCTCAGACGCTCATGTATGTTTGAACCACTTTGCCTATCATCCGAATACCTATTGGTTTGGGGTATCAGAAAAATGGACGCATCAGCTAAATTAACAATTTTTAATGTCGATAGTCGTGTGTTTTACTTAAGTGTTTGTAAGAAATATACAATGTATTTTCAAATGTGCAGACACAATTGTTTGTTATTTGTATGCTTTTTGAAATAAAAGATTTATAATAAATTATTATTATATTATATACTTGTATGTATTTTTTGTGTATTTGTATGTATAGAATTCAATTCTAAACTAATTGTTATGTAGCCATGCAGAGGATGATATAAACGTGTAAATTGTGTCATATTATGCAGTATGCTATGGGGATATATTGCAGTTTGTATATTCATAAAAGTATCATATTTTATAAGAAGAAGAATACAGATGATTCATATCTTTTCTCTTCACTGCTGGGTTCTTTGATAAAACATGCAATGACCAACTCTATAACCGATTGAGACACCTCTCTTTTCTTCTTTCCACAGAACAACACTTTATATTTTTAAAGCAACACTTTATATTATATTTTTTTTAATTTTCAGCTGTCTCAATAGACTTAACAGGGAGTCTGCATTACGTGTCTACATGCTTGTTCTTTCAGCCCCGCTTCCTGGCTTTGAAGCACGTTTGCTCACTTTTGTGACCAAACTCCAACTCGTCAATCTAATTTTCTTGACCTCTTGACCTGTCAGTTCCGTTACGTACTCATCAAAAGCAAACATCTCCAACATTTTAGTTTTTGAGTTTAAAAAATAGGAGGCCTTACTTAAAGAAAAGAGAGTAGCTTATACAAACTTTTTTGTTCAATTTCTACTTTATCACACAACTAAACATCTGGATGTTTGCCCCTCGCTTATACTGTCTAGAAACTGACGTTCCCACATTGTTCGCACAAGAATTATCCATACACACGCATAGTTTTTTGTTAAGCTTTCGCAACATTTCGCACCATTTGCCACATTCTGGTTGTAATGAAATTGAAGGAACATTTTATAATTAATCACGGAAACTTGAATAGTTCAGATCAGCATAGAATTGGTACCAAAATCATGTTTGTATATATATATATATATATATATATATATATATATATATATATATATATATATATATATATATATATATGTTGCATTGTAGGTGGTATTATTGATGATGTACATATATGCGTGTATGTTACGTGAGTTCTTATTTAGTGTTCTTGTTTGTAGAGATAGAGACAGTACTTATATACAAAGAGACATTGAAGAGATATAGAGACAGTCTTAGGAGTGTTCATATTGTTGGGAGATGGAGACATTGGTGAGATATAGACAGGTATATATAAAAAGGGTTGACAGTTCTTATATATATAATAGACATTGAAGAGATACAGAGACAGTGTACATGTTACTACAATAGCCAACGACATGTAATACACAATGAGAGGAGATTTTATATATAGATAGATAGACCGAGGGTTTGACATTTATACTTTTGACAGTTCTGTGAACGGGAGTGTTTCTATAAAATTTATACTTTGAAACATATACTTTCTAACATATTTTTTAGATGATGATTTTATCAAGGTTCTTATAACATAAATGGACAATACCTTTTCTGTTGAATAACAACACGACGACGCAGATACAAAAACACATGATGACGTCCTTTATTTCATGACCGGTCCTAATTTCGCTCGAGGAATTCAAAGTTTCTTTACATGGCTTTTCTTTAACCTTCGCTTCCAAGGTTTGGTGTCAGCAGTCGTTTCTGACCTCTCTCTCTCTCTCTCTCTCTCTCTCTCTATCTATCTATCTATCTATCTATCTCTCGGCTCTTCTCCCCTCTTTCTCCCAGACTGCATCTAAAACTCTACCTATATTAAGAACTCGTCACGTCATCGCATGATTAAACATGTTCTCATCGAGCATGTTGCATTGACATGCGTTACGTTGCAAAACATCCCACACTGACATGACCCCACGAGTTCAGTAACCTATTTTTCGAGTAACTTCTTTACAAAATATGTTTACAATTTCAATTGACGATTAAATTCCTTATTTTAATTTTCACAGAAACAAATTTCATTATTACATTCCTTTTCCAATAATCAGATATGTAACTATTTTGGGTGACCTAAACAATTATGATTCCACATTCCTTATTTTCAATAACATTCTGTATTTATTTTAACTTATGATTGGAATTCTCAATTCCAAATCTAGCTTCGCAAGTTCGAATCCTTGAATATCCTATTTCATGTTTACTCACTTACAAGAACAGGTTTCTGTTATTGTAACACACACACACACACATATATATATATATATATATATATATATATATATATATATATATATATATATATATATATATAGTGAAATCAATGGTAAACTTTGTCGTAATTAATAAAACATGCATGCGTTTAAATCTTTTTAGGCTGTTCTTAATTTTTTAAATTTATTCTAATTAAGCCAACCATGGGGGATGGCATGTTGTTTTTTTCTTTTAATTTCTCGAATCCACTCAACTAGGGATCAACCTATCTTTGACTACTGCACTATCGACAAAAGCAATTTCCATAATTTCAGCTGCGTTGAAAATTTTCCAACCGGACTAATTCTAATCAATTGGATTTAATTTTGGACTTGATTCTTTCTAAAGATTTATTTTCGCCTGCGAATAACCTTTGAAAGAATCTTCATGCAATTTTAAACTATCTCTATTTGTAGAAACTCACAATCAGGCATCAAGCATAAAAATCGCGCGTATAAATCAGCAATATTAAAATGACAACAGTATAATTAACTTGATTTAAACCCCTTGACACATTTCAAACATAAACGATCGAGAAATCCAGTAGAATAGTTAAGCTGACGAAACAAGAGCATGCTAGCTCGTGAAGTAAATAAAGGATCCCGTTTGAAATTGCGTCCAAATTCTCGAGTTCGACAGAAACATTTTCGAGTTCGACAAGATACACCTGAAGGTCAGCGGTTACATCGACCGAAACGTTATGAAAATGACAGTCAAGATGAGAACAGTAGTCTGAAGAATCCAAATAATACGAATAACCAATCTTCATCTAAAAAAATTCAGAAACGTAATAGCTAAGCTGCTGCATCTGAATGTCTAACATATAAACGTTTCTAATGATTCTCTGAACTATCGTTACTTTACTGGTAGGTGTTCGGCAGAACTCTTATTTAAGTTTCCCCATTCACAGCAATAATACAATACTGTGTGCACGCTACCTAGCTGACAGCAATATGGTTGTTTTCAAGGCGAATGTAAAAAAAAATCTTCTTGGGTTACCCGCTTAAATAATTAAATTCTAACAAGTTTCAACTACGGTCACACATTCTCGAAGTGTATGTCTTATCGTTCAACGAACAAACTCATTAACACCTATTCTTTACTGTAACTTTAATAAATAGGGATGAATTAGTATAAAAGTTTTTCGCTTACCTGAGGTTAACACGAGAGATATTTGTTTCACATTCAGATCCAACCAAAAGAAATAAGTTCGAATATTTTGAAACATTTTTCTTTATATTTCTGTTCTCAAATGCTTATATTATGCACCACACAACCTTTTTAAAACACTTCAAAGTAATTAAAATTTGTTGAATTAATTTAATATTCTTAAATTTTCAAAAACATTAATCATAATGTTGCAAAGAGCTTTCACCCCCTTTCGATTTGAATTATATTAAACTCCAGATACCTTTGCATAAATTGTATTAAACCTCAGATACCTTTGCATAAATTGTATTAAACCTCAGATACCTTTGCATAAATTGTATTAAACCTCAGATACCTTTGCATAAATTGTATTAAACCTCAGATACCTTTGCATAAATTGTATTAAACCTCAGATACCTTTGCATAAATTGTATTAAACCTCGGATACTTTTGCATAAATTGTATTAAACCTCTGATACCTTTGCATAAATTGTATTAAACCTCATATACCCTTGCATAAATTGTATTAAACCTCAGATACCTTTGCATAAATTGTATTAAACCTCAGATACCTTTGCATAAATTGTATTAAACCTCAGATACCTTTGCATAAATTGTATTAAACCTCAGATACCTTTGCATAAATTGTATTAAATTTCAGATACGTTTGCATAAATTGTATTAAACGCAAGATACCTTTGCATAAATTCTATTAAACGCAAAACACTTTTTCATAAATTGTATTAAACGGAAGATAGCCAATAATACTCTTCCTTGCAGTTAGAAACTATGTTCCAAAATCTATTATGATCGGTTTATATCTGTATTTGAAATTAGAAAATACTTCTGTCTTCATTAGTTTATCAGAGCTGGGGAGCATGTAGATATTTTGCGCTTGGAGAAAAACAGAGATTCGAGTTACTGCTTTTTTTACTATCAATACGAAAACAACCGCCAGACAAGCTTTCAAATCTGTACATTTAATATCCGCTGTCTCCCCAAAGACTTTAAAAGAATATTTCGTACTTCGAAAGGATATTATACAGATATTAAGTAGAATGAAAGACGGATGGAAGAGGAAATAATTATTGTGTATAAATTAAAGTCACAAAGAATAAACAATAAAATAGTAAATATAGAAATAAGTACAATTAAACGAGATAAAAGATAAAAAAAAATATAGAATAAAATGTAAACGTGCAACTTAAATGGGATTGAGTGTCATTCTGGGACACATATAAGTGAGTGACTTTTGATAGGGCTGGAATGATATATATATATATATATATATATATATATATATATATATTTTTTTTTTTTTTTTTTTTTTTTGATAGGGCTAGCATGATATGTATATTTTGGATATATATATATATATATATATATATATATATATATATATATATATATATATATATAGGTACAAGATTCAATTTTAAACTTATTTATCTTCAAAGTTCACTTTTATAAATTTTACAAAGTAAGGTATAAAAATTTAATTTCAATTGAATAAAAAATTACTTTGGATTTATTTTATGTAATGTACATTCTGTTGCACTTTTTAAAAGAAATCACTGAAAATTTTATATCTATATCATTAATTGCTAGATGAAAGATAATATTTTTAAATGCACTAAAACGTACATTACATAAAATAAATCCAAATAAGTTTTTGACTCAATTTGAATTAATGTTTTATACTTTACTTTGTAAAATTTATAAAAGTGCACTTTGAAGATAAATAAATTTCAAATTGAATCTTGTACCTTTATTTTTAAAGCCTATAGTAAAAACATTTTGTTTAACTATTTTCATGACTTGAATGAAACGCTTTTCTAACTTGTATCTTATCTCTTTAAGATTATATTTTAAACTCTCCTTCTCTCTATTTCAGTTTGTATTTCTCCTCACACAAAAACTCATTTTTGCAACACCCTGTTTGTATTATTACAGGTATGAATATTCTCTCTGTTTCAGTTTGTATTTCTCCTCACACCACAACTCATTTTTTGCAACCCCCTCTTTGTAATACAGGTCTGAATAATGAGAAAATCTGAATTTTTTAACAAAAACTTAAAAATAACTTTTTTAGAGTAAATATTTTTAAACTTCTTTATGAATAGAAAATCTTTAAAATTTAATAAGGAACATATTTCATATAGGTTTCATTAAAAAAATATTCAGTATATAACGAGAAAAATAGAGATGAAAATTTCAAAAGGAGTGTATAACTAGTTACGGTCAATAATAGTCCTCGCCAGCGAAAGTCTTTGTTATTGTTATTCTTTCTATCATTATTATTATTTTAAAAAAATTATGTCCTGCTCTTTCGAGCGAGGACTAATATATATATATATATATATATATATATATATATATATATATATATATATATATATATATATATATATATATATGCTCCCTATCTTAGGTTGAGCATTTGGGAGGTGATATACAAATTGCCATTAGCGTATGAAGCAATGCTCTTTGTGTAAACAAATTGAGCTTAGGTACTTTGAACAATGTCAAAACATTGTTAATTCACTGCCCGCATAGAAGCAGCCGTATAGTACAACGGTTAGAAGCTCCGACTATCGCTTGAGCAATCGGGTTTCGATCCTGGTATATTTAGGAGGTATTTTTCATTCAAGCAAATATATTATGAATATTAAATCAGCAAGTTCGTGGGCATTGTTGCTAACAGTGTTTGCTGATTGCAATACTCGAATTTTTAATCGACATGTCATCGACTTTATATATTTACCTAACCATCACCTAACGCGGTTTAATGTATTTAATTTCGATCCTTCCCACTTATACTTCCTCAACACCTGCAGATGATTCGTGAACGAATCAAAAGCGCTCGTGACAGCAACAATTTCGATTTTGATATAAAAAAGATTATACGGAAAATCGAAAAATTAAAAAAAAATCATAAATTAAAGTGTCTCCATTGCATTTAATAATGTATGCTTGAATATATATGTGTGTGTGTATGTGTGTGTGTGTGTGTGTGTGTGTGTGTGTGTGTGTGTGTGTGTGTGTGTTTTGATTATGAATAGCTTTCAGGAATTCTTGAAAATAGCAGTACTTGCGGTCAAAAGAGAAAAGAATTGAGGCAACAAATTATAAAGGATATTAAGCCCGAATAAAATAGAGATTGACAATTATGAACTGATGAGTTAAGAATACGTTTCAAATAGGCTTGCCTCTACATGAATAGTGCTTTGGTGTCAATGGAAAATGATGAGATAGCTTGTGTACGACATATGATTAAACAATGAGAAAAGCTTACTAGAACTAACTGTAAATATGAAGGGGGTGTAATAAAGTTATTTGTCCGCGGAGATTAGTATTTGTTTTGATTTTGTTGATATATTATCACTGCTGATGACTAACTAAAGCAAAAAATATATGATATACGGTATACATATATATATATATACATATATATATATATATATATATATATATATATATACCATATATTATATGATAAAAGAACATAACTCTCCCCCCTCCAATCTTAGAAAGGTAATCGTTGACAACATAAAAATTATACAACATGAAAATAATATTAATAAATTAAAAAATTCTTGAAGCGCATATATTAGAACCTTTCAGCCTACTCTAAATGATATTGCATTCGAGAAAAGCAGTAACGTTCTAAAATGTCTTGCGTAATTCCTAGTGGACGGACTTCGTTAATAATGTCAACGAACTTGCTGATTTTAACACTCGAATCTTTAATCGACCTATATTTTTAATCGACTTTTCATCGACTCTATATATTTTAACTTCTCACCTAACGCCGTTTACTGTATATTTTAGTTTTCACTTTTAATTATCAGTTTCGCTCCTTCGCACTTTTACTTCTTTTACACCTGAAGATGATTCGTGGACGAATCGAAAGCGCTCGTGACAGCAACAACTATGGAACTGTTATTAATATTTTTGATGTTGATACAAAGAAGATTATACTGAAAATCGAAAAATTATCGATTATTGATAAAATCCGATGAAAGAAGGAAAACACGATTTTGACCAAATTTAACACCTTGTACAGCCTAACATCACAAGTGCATTTGAGAAGTTTTATCACCACACAAACAGAAAGACTCGGCATATAAAATAATCAGTAAGTTCTTTGATATGACAGGAGAAAAAGAATATTTCTGTTTAGAGCACAACTGAACAATGATACTCAACTTTTGCATTTTAAACTTTAATTCAAGCTGTTGTATATAAAATAATTTATTAAATCGACAGTAGGTTCTCTACGGTGCAATGTTGACTACAATGTATTGTAGACTAAGTCACCGCGGGAAAGCATGTGAAGCTTCCTCCCTGTGCACTGCGTTAGGTTCCCAACTAGAGGAGGCAAGTAATCGATTCGATTGAAAAATGTGCGATTTCACCGAATTCGATGGCAATAAAAATATAGATGTGTGAAACATTCGTTGATCATTATTCAATTTCAGGTAACGGAACTATTTTTTCAAATCTGCTTCCTAAAGATAAGTACAAGCAAGGTGCTTAGTTGAAGCATCTGGTTAATTCGTTCGCGAATTTTGCACTAAATAATGCGTGGTCAGTATCTTGAAGAGGTAGACGAACTGTGACTAAATATATTTAAAACAAACTGCGTATTCTCAAATGAACTTGACTGGAGTTTGTCTTGTAGACATTTAATGACAAATATAACCTTATCTGTCAAACGAAATAACATTCAAACAAATATCTTCTGAAAAAAGCCGTTGATCAGTCGAGCAGCGATAAGTTTTGAAAGAAACAGAGAATGACCTTTTACCATAGCTGAATTTCAAAAGCCATAGAATGAGTATAAGATCATTTCGGTGACATACGACGATCAATCAAAGCAGAATGATCAGTTCAGGTGTAAGAAACACATATGCTATATTACTGTGTGTGTGTAAATGATTCATTTCTAACCAGACGATTATAATATTAATGAATTTTGAGCATAATTTTGTTAGACGTGAAGAGTTTACATATTATATTTTGCTTTAGAAATAATGAAAAACGAAATGAAAGCGTTCTATGAATGCTCAGGTACTTCCGATTTTTTAATTTTTTACAATAGATATTAGTCATGAATTAATAAATATTCACAAATGTTACTTTGAGGTGTAAGAAATTCTGCAGAAATAAACATGCCTTTTATTGGACGGTTTCTCCGCCCACGCATTTGTTTTAACCAATCAGATTGCATGTTATAACTGGCTGCCGAGAATGTTCTTTGGCGCCAATATTCCTTTTCAGATCAAAATCCAGAAATATGTCAAGTAGGTCACACTTGGAATTCTCACTAAATTTCAGGAAGACGTCGAGTTGGACACACGTGGATTCTGACTCGAATCCAAGAAGACGCAGGATGGAACAGACTGGATTTCTCACTCGTATCGAGGCAACGCAATTACTTCGAAACGTTTTAAATGCTCAAATGTGGAGCGGAACTTTATTATTGCAATTACCAATGCTCTCAAGTAGGGTGAACTTTTATTTGCATGTTTGTGCTTCAATTTAATGTCTGTCAAGACAAATTTAAGGTCTACTGTTTGACCCGCCATTGTCCGCAATTGGACAGTTTTCTACATGGACGCCTCTTGTATGTCCTGCTAGCAGCCCGACTTGGAGGTCAACACAACAAATCCAACCTGCGCGTTTCTTCGTCAGCAGGAATTTCAACCCAGCCTTCATCGAAGATGAACTATTATTCTCTTCGAGACTGTTACCAGCCCAAAATGGCAGATAGCTGAAGATGACGAATCTTTTGCAACTATGGATTCTTTTTTACTTTAATAAAATTTACGTTGAAGTTTCAAGGTGAGCTTGTTGTAATTTCTGTTTGGTTTTCTTCCATTCTGCCAAGGGCAAAAACCTTGTGAGAGAAATCTCACATCGTGTTTTTTTGTTTTTTGTTTTTTGTTTGGTTGGGGTTTTTTTGGCAAAAGTTTGCAGTTTTTCTCCCCCCCCCCTCCTTTCTAATCGTTTTTTTTTTTTTTTTTTTTGCAAAAGGAAGGTTTTTTCTTCTTTCCCCCTTTCGAAGTCGTTTTTTTTTTTATATATAAGTGAGCTTCCCCCCTCTCTTCGTTTTTTTTCTTGCAAGAGTCACGTTGCTTTATAATTGTAGCTAAATTCTCATATCATTAACTTGCAGTAAATGTCAACGTTTCTTTTGTCGGACTGTTGATTTTTTTTTATTGAAGCGTTCGTAAATTTGTAAATTGTAAAAAAAAGAAAAAAACACTATCCATCTTATTAAATTGTAATGGTTAACAAAGACCATATCCTTATATTAAATAAATAAATAAATAAATAAATATTGTCCATCTATTTGAATTGTAATTGATAAAAAAACAACGTCATCTTATTAAATTGAAAAAAAAAGTCATTCTTAAATCGTAACTTGAAAATAAGACATCTTTTTTTTCTTCCTTCATTATTCTAATTCTTTGAAGATATTCAATTATCAAAATAAAAAATCTTTTTATTAGTTGTGATTTAAAGTGTTGTCTGTTGCTTACATATTGTGCTGGAGAATTTGTTTTTTTTATGCAAATTTAGTCCACCAAATTATTTTCGGCTTAGTGAAGGGCTCTCACGGTTACGTCCCTTGCACCATTAAATTTATATCGTCGCCTTAATCAGATTTTATCAGCCGGTTTGGGGTTTTTTAGACATTTTTTCCTTCTCGACGACTATAGTTTTACGTTAAAATAGTAATTTGTAGTTCGCACCTTTTTTATTATTCCATGTGGGAACGGCCATTTTGATTTTTGTTGGTTGGGTTATCAAGCATCATGTCTCATTTGAATTTGCTTTCTCGAATAGAAGCAAAGAAATTTCGCATAACATCTACCCTAATTTGGATGGATGAAAGATTAGATGAGAAAATTAAAAAGAATTTTTCTCTGGATATTCAGAAATGGATGTCCGAACTGGACGATTTATTCGACCAGTTAATTTTAAAATCCTCAGTTGAGGATAGATTCAATATTTGTCGTGGTTCGACTGAATTTATGGCAAAAGTTAGGGAAAACTTGGCCTGTTTCAAGCCTGGCCAGGGAAGGTCAAAAGCTATTGTTCCTATGAAAATAGAGTTAGAATGTCCTCTATTCAGTGGGGACCTCACTTCAAATAAATTCGAATTTCGTAGCTTCCTTAGGAAATTTTAATTTTGTACTTCTAATTTAGATGACGCGGATAAATTACTATTATTAAAGGCTAAATTGACGGGAAAGGCATTCAATCTCGTATCCAATTTAGATATAAACCCCGAAAATTACGAACAGGCCCTTGCTTGTTTGAAGGGGAGATTTTTACATCCGTCTTTAATCATTAATCAAATGTTTGAGGATATTATTTCTCGACCAGAGCAATTTTTATCGATTAAAGATCTTAAAATTTTTCTCGGGTCCGTTAAGCTCGAATTGACCGAGATGGACAAGTCTTTTGGAACCCATTTTGTTTTTTTTTTCGGATAATTCTACATCTGGAATTATGGTTGCGCACATTCTGTTCGCTAAATTTCCGAACAGCGTGCGCAGAGAACTAATGAACAAATCTAACGAACGTTTCACCTCTCTTTCTTCCAGCATACCGTACACTTTCGACATTTTGGATATATTGATGGCATCACAATTAGTTATGCCGAGACAGGAAAATAGCGCGCCAAATATGTTAGCTTCTTCTTCAGATTCAAAATCCAATATGGCGAAGATTTCCAAGCCTAAACAGATTTTTCAAAAAAAGAGTAATAATAACTCTAAGTCTCTCGTTAATAATGACGAGATTAATAAATTTTGTAAATTATGTAGGGTTACTGATCACCCGACTAAAATTTATCGAGACTTTGACTAAAAAATTATAAGAGACAAAGAACTCACATTATGTATCATGTGCCTCGGTAAGCACTCTAAGATTGGTTGCAAGTGGATAAAGGGTTTTTCCTTATCCTTGCGCCGTTTGTGGTTTTAAGAACATAATAGAAAATTATGTGCATCAAAAGTCCCAAATCCTTTGTGGGACGTACATCATTATCGGGACAGGAAAAATGTATATTTCCTGTACTCAAAATATCAATGAAGGCGAAAGGGAGCCCAGTCTAGTTTTAGTCCTTTGGATACGGGTGGCCAGAAATACTTCTTTTCTGGAGTAATTCTAAACCGTTTAAGTCCCGGGAAAAAAATAAAACCAGGAATGGTGGAAATGCCTGTTAATACTCTTATGGGGACTAATTCTTTAAAACTTAGGGAGTTGGAAGTGTCTCTTAAATTGGGACATCAGCGTTCCTTTCCTTTTTCTGCCTTATTTGCAGATGATTTGAAGTTAAAATTTCAGATGTACAAATTTGATGAGATCACGTCAAAGTTGACTAAAGAGGGTTTTCGTGTTTGTCCTGGATACTCTGAATTGAATGGGTCTGCTATCCAGTGCATAATTGGCCTGGACCTTATTCCACGGATAGATAATATCTGGTTAATTAAATGTTTGGGAGGTTCTGCATGGAAACTCCACAAGCACATAATTCCCTTCGGTGAGGGGTCTAAATTTTTTAATTCCAATGCAAAAGTTAAGGAAGAGTTACCGGCCTTTGATCAAGTGCAAAATGCATTACTCTGTCTTAACGACAATAACAACAAAAAATCGTAACATGTTCTCGGATGAAGCTGATTCAAACGAGAGTCGTTTACTAATTAAAATATCTGATTTCTCCACATTAACTAAGGCGATTAATGTCTTAGAAAAAGTTTTTAGATTCGGTGACAAAATACGACACTGAAAGATTGACACCGTTAAAAGAGCTAAATTGTTGTTTTTTTTCTCATATGCAAAATGTAGCTTCCTCTCGGGATAGGCTTATTTAAAGCAACCCAGAAATAAAGTTGCACCCCAAGGGTGACGGCCATTGGTTTATTTTTGGATAAGGATGGACTGACGCATTCACAACTATCAACATGCCCCTTTTTTTTAATTATGAAATAAAATAGCCTATTTGAAACAGTAAACAGGCATTTCTTTTTAGTTTGGGAAAATTTTTGCAAAGTAAATCGTTTAATTGATCTGTCAAAGATACAGAGTTACTTTAAATGAAAGATAGATATAAATTAAACGACAGTCATTTGGAAGAAAAAGGGTGTACGCTTGAAACACAAAATGACACACACTATCGTATTGATATATAGAGTATATAGAAGATAGCGGTTTCCGTGTAAATTACATGAAATGATATTTTCAATACTAATTATCTTGTTCCTAACTTGTACAAGTTTGGATAAAATGTGATAAGATTGCAGTTGAATATATAATTTAAAAGATGAATAATACATGAAATAATTTACAAAACTTCTTTATATACAATATTTCTAGTGGAGGTTGTTCCTTTTCTCTGGCCATGAGTAGATTTATTCTGAGGACAAATTTTCACTTTTACACTGTTCATAGACCTTGCTCGTGAGAAGCCTATATAAAGGTGTCCATGAGTAAAGCAAGGTTGGGGTAGATAGATCCCAAATTTATCGAATGTCTGTCCTTGAGCTTTATTAATGGTTATTGAATATGATAGGCGGACGGGAAATTGAGTCCTGTGCAGAACAAATGGAATATTTGCGTCACTGGGATTAAGTTTAATTCTTGGAATTAAAACTCGTGCCTGAGCATTAGATCCACTTATGATTGAAGCTAGAATACTGTGGTTATGAAGCTCCACTACTTCTAAACGTGTTCCATTGCATATTCCTTGCGTTAATGACAGGTTGCGAAGCAGAATAATAATAGATCCAACTTTTAGGTGGAGACGATGAGGAAGCATCCCCGAAGGCGTAAGTGAATTTATGAATTCTATCGGATAATTATTGGCTTCCATTTCATTGCCTGCTGAAACTGAATCTGTACTTAGAAATGTTTTGCTCTCAGTTGGTAGTCTTCGTAGAATATCTTCATTAACTTCCAAACAATCTGCATTTTTTGTTAATAAAATAACTCTATTTTTAATATCGCCTTGTGCACAATTATCAAATATGTTTGAT
This sequence comes from Euprymna scolopes, assembly GCF_053919585.1. NCBI lineage: Eukaryota > Metazoa > Mollusca > Cephalopoda > Sepiida > Sepiolidae > Euprymna > Euprymna scolopes. Next base: position 36,120,243 of record NC_136518.1, on the reverse strand, counting down.
ACTAAAGAGTCATTGCATACACATTGTTTTGGAATATCGATCGTGTCATGAGAAATATTATCAAGTGAACTATGAACTCGACCATTTCCAATTTGTAATAGCCATTGTGAAAAAACTTGTTCGTTTTCATAAGTCTTCATATTCTGAGAGAGCTTTTGTTGATGAAAATGGTGCCACATTGGAGACTTTTTTAGGCATACATCCAATACTGCAGCAGGTGGGGCTCTAGGAAACACAGGCGGAATTTGCCTGAAGTCTTCTCCTAATATGATGACTTTACCACCAAATATACTATTATTGTTAGTAATATCCTGTAAACAATTATCAATGGCATTCAATGCATATCGAGGGATCATTGACACCTCATCACTAATGAAAACTTTCACCTGCCTGAGAACATTTGCTTGGTCAGAATTATGTAGAATATTGCATGCAAATGTCTCCGTCAAAGGAAAAGGAAATTTGAAGATACTGTGAAACGTTTTTCCATTTTTCAATAAAGTTGCTGCAATACCTGTCCAAGCAGAAGTAATAACAACCACATTTTGAGTCATAGAAAAGTTTTACCAGAACCGCCGAGTGCATCCAGATAAAACCATCCGTGCTTAATCTCTAATCCTCTATCTATTGCACTTACAGCGTTAATGACACTATCAAATACATTTCTTTGCCCAATATTTAGTACTTCAGGATTAACTTCTTGAATTTTTTCCACATATTGAATGACAGGAAAGCCATTGATTGGTTCTGGTAGACCAAGCATCGCACTATTCATGTCATTTTCATTCACAATCATGTTTATGTGATGCAGAGCGATATTTTCTGCAATATTTTTATTATATTGGCAAAAAAGGTCCTCTATCATAAGGGGTTTGTTATCATTCCATAATTGTAAAGCATTTTATGGTGTATTGAATAAACAAATCATTGCAAACATATTAAGAAGCTGTCATGGCATTTGATATACAGCTGCATCACTCAAAGCCATTTGTAGTTCGTTGTCATCTTCAAGTAGTTGTAATCGAATACAGACATCCTTAAAGGTCGGCAATTCTTCACCTCCTAAAGTTTTTCAAGTCATCAAAAGAAGTTGCACCTGGTACATGAAGAAGAAGCATCCTTAAATGGAATTTCTCAGCATTTCTAGGATTGGCAGAGTACAATCTTGTTACAATCTGTCGGTGACGTTGTCTTCTGGTCCAGGTGTTACTTTGCTTGTTGAATACATAATATTCAAGGATATCAATATAAAGGTGGGCTCTTGCATCCACGTCACTTTGCTTAAGTTTGAACCATGCAGTTAATTGCGTGTCGCGTCCTTCTGCACGGGTATCAGTCTGCCTTTGTTCACCTGGCCTATAATAAACTTGTTGCTGATCAGGTAAATGGAGCGCCAGTCGATAAACTGTGTGTGATTGTCCATACATTTTATATTCTGACAAACACCAAAATGCTCCAGGCAGGGATACGTATCTACACGAAATATATTGCTTAATTTCATTATATTCATGTTCCTTAGTTTCATTGTTATTTATATTCATTTCCATCATTGCATAATCATATCCTTTATAAACATATTTGAAAAGATATTTCACACATTTTGCCGAGATACAAACTTCTACATTAATGTGAGCATCATATTTTCTGAGCAAATGTTTATTATATGGTACTACAAACCTGAAGTCAACCTCATCTACACCCACTCTAATAAACTCTCCATTATCTCTGCGTCTATATAAAGGATATCCAGAAACATTTGTAATAGTCTCCTTCTAATACATAGGAAATTTATTCTGACACTCTCCCTCTACCATACAGATTGAGTTGGGATTAAATGTACCGCAGGATCCATGAATCATGAGTTTTTTCACTAATTGTCTCAATTTTGGATCATGTTCTGATGGTAATTCAGCTGAAACAATATTATCAATTTGTTCTTTAGTTCTAATTTTATCTTCTGCACGCAGCATGATTAGCATGGGATAATGTGGTATACCTCGTTTCTGAAATTCAATTACATGTATCGCAGCAATAGGTACCCCAAGTACATGTCTGTCCTTTTTGTCAATCATTAATTCATTGAGATGTTGTTTAAAAACTCGTGCCAACAAATCAGGTCTGTTCTGTGCAGTTTCATGCGGTTGTAGGTTTTCGATTACTTCTAGGCATTTTGGATTGCAAGTATGTTATAAATAAATCAGACCTTCCATATTTTCAAACTATTGCCATTGCGTCTTGATAGCATTGTTGCATATTTCGTGGGCTCCCTGTAAAGGATGATGGTAAAATGACTGGTATTCGAGGATCTTCAGTTCCATTGTGTCTTGCAAGGTGATCCATCAAGCCAGAATACATTGCAACTCTTAGTTGTGCTTGATTTTCTGCAATGAATTTCAAACGACAACTTTCTACTTTAACATAAACATCAACTATATATTGCTGAAATAGTTTTCTACCACTGTGTGTTGGACTGAAGCCACCTCTTATCGATAGACGATATGCATATAATTCCTGCATGGAAACCTTGTTACGAACTCTAGTTTGCCTATTTACTACATGAGGAATGTTTACATGCCATCCAAATTCACCATGAGGAAAGAGACGAGGGTAAATCCTTGCGTCGAGATGGCAAGAGAGGTAAGATATCCTCTCCTTCTGTTGTCCTTCTGGATACACTATAATGTCACGATGGACAGGAGGTGCTCCATTATTACCGACACATATTACTGCAACTTCATCATTTGTTGGATTATTATATCTCCTCGCATCAGGGCCGGCAATAAACTGCATGGTTATTTTTCTGGGGGGAACATTTTGTAATGAAGCCCTCTGTAGCTCTTCAAGTTCGACATATTTTATATGCCCCTACATAAGGATTATCAACACATTGCTTGAGATATTTTTTCGAAAACTGAATATAAGCAATAAGAATTTTGATTAACATTTAACCTCAGATGTAATGCTTCATTTGTCTCAATTATATAGAGCTGTCAGTATTTTTTTTCTTCATTTTCATTTAGATGTAAATTTGTTGCATAATGATATCCTTGTATATATTTGTCCTTGCAATCGAAAACAATATGGACCATGTCCTGGGGGTGGCTTCACTGCAGCGCTGAAAGAAGCAAAGGCAAAGGAGAAGTTATAATTCCTAATGTTTTTTCTAAAGTTGGTTGAATCCCTGTCATTTCCTTCAAACAATTCCCTTAGAATGACCGAATATTCTAACAGGGGCTCAAGTGAAACTTTTCCATTATGACAGCAATTCAGAGACTCTCCCTGAAATCGGAGACTCTGACAGTGTTCACAAATAACATTCATTGGACCAATATAGAATCTATCAGGATTTATAAATTGAACACCATTTGCATTATTTCTTCCTATATTATTTCTAGTTCTCATATTTTCAAGGTTCATCAGTCGTTCTCCTTCAGTCGTCATTTCTTCTAACTCTCATCTGTTGCCTGTTGATGCTTCGTTGCTCTTGTCTTTCTTCTTCATCCATTGCGTATCGTCTTGTTCGCAACCGTTCTCTTGCTTGAGTGTTATACAATTCTCTTTCTTCTTCATTCATTTGAGTCATGCTTCTCTGCATTGTTTCTCTACTACGATTATTATATGCATTTTTCTCCTCTTCGCTCATTTGACTCCTTGTTCTTCACATTTGTTCTCTGTTTTTATTTCGTTGGGCTTGTCTTCCATCTGCCGTGAACTGATCCCGCCTCCTGTTATGTCGTTCTCTGGCTGCTTGTCTTCGCTGCCTTCTTCGTTCGTCCATATTGAAGGTAAACAACCACGGTAGGTGAAAATTATTAAAACAAACTTCAACAGGAAATGGTAATAAGTGTAATAAGTATGTAGTGTAAAAACTAATTCTCTGTCAGCGATAAAAAAAATTTAAAATTTGACCAAAGTCCGTGAACCAAATCCAAGATGACCTTAATCGTCTGCTGAAAAAACCGTCAACTCGATTACCTAAAAAAAAAAAGTGAATCGCCGGAACATGAAATAAAAAACGCATCATATAAAATAGAAAGTTTGAGAAACAACTATAAAAATATATTATTGAAAACACTGTGTTAAGAAAAATAATTTATTTAGAAAAAACAACTGTTATGTTACTGATTTTTTTGTGTTTACATTTAATGTTTTTATTAAAATATTTCATGTACCAAAAACAGTTTTTCATGAAACTATTTTAGTTAAAATAATGTGGTAATAAAACTAATTTATTTAGAAAAAAGTGCTGTCATTTAATATCTATATTTTGTTTAGGTTTAATGATTTTATAAAAAATATTTTTATGTACAAAACCAGTTCGTTTCGCTTATAACGTGTCGCTTTTTTAGTTAGTAACGTCAAGGCTTTTCATGAAGGTCGAGGTTTCATAACGTTGTAGTAGTAGCAATAATATTTTAACGAAAACATCAGTGTCTCTCTCTCTCTTTCTCTCTCTCTCTCTCTCTCTCTCTCTCTCTCTCTCTCTCGCTATATATCCATACATTAATTTAATGTCCGTAGTATGTTATCACCTTCTATTCTTCTTTTTAATAAATAGGATCTCCCGATTGAATAATGTAAATATTTTATGTACCAAAAACAGTTTTTTATGAAATTATTTTAGTTAAATAATGTTGTAATAAAATAATTTATTTAGAAAAATGAACCGTCATTTAACATATATTTTTTTTAGATTTAATGTTTTTATAAAATATTTTATCTACAAAACAGGTTTCGTTTCGCTAATAATGTGCCGCTTTTTTGGTTTGTAACGTCAATGCTTTTCATGAAAGTTGAGGTTTCATAACGTTGTAGTAGGAGCAATAATATATTAACGAAAACATCAGCGTCTCTCTCTGTCTTTCTCTCTATCTATCTATCTATCTATCTCTATGTCTCTCTGTAAACAATAAACAAATATAAAAAAATAAACAATGAACAAAAAAACAAATAACTGCTCAATTTTTGTCCCCGCCGGCCGAGAGATTTGTTATCATTTTTTTACTACGGAATAACTTAAAAATCAATTATTTCTTAACAAATTTTGAAAGATAAAATCCTAAATTTTATAGAATTAAAAACAAATATAGCGGTGAGAACATGCTAATCGAATGCAACCTCGAGCATTCGTAAATGTGTATTCCGAAATTAAATGTCTATTCCAGAATTAAATCTCAACCAATCAAATTTGTCGGAAAGCGTGACACACAAAAGAACACACACGCTATCGTATAAATGATAATAATAATAATAATAATAATGATAATAATGATAATAATAATAATAAATATACAATTGTACTTCAATAAGGGTAGAATTAAAAATTACAAGATTTGAGTTTCATAATGCTAACAAGTTAAAGTTAAAATATTTGATTGAAACATTTAGTGGTGGTAATAAGTTGATAAGAAACTTTAGTAGAAAATGAGGAAGTCATTGAAATTAAGAATAATAAAGCTGAGGTGGGTATCTGCTAGGGGTTAGAAGAGTTAAAAACAACAGTAGAATAAGAACAATAAAGGGGCAAAAAATAGAAGGAGGTATAAAGAATAGTAAGGGTTCTAAAAGAAGAATAGTTAGAGGTGTGTGTTATGGATGGAAAAATTGCAGCCAATTATAGTAGATGGTTATAGAAAGACAGGCGAGGTATGTAACAAAGTCCACTTTACTTATTACATGTAAAAAACTCATTATATAGTTCATTGTAATGCAAACAGAAGATATAAATAAAAAATCTTAAAATTATCAAAGGATATCAAAATCGATAAGATGTATTATAAATACCATCTTCTTATCGATTTTGATATCCTAGAGATTTCATTTTTATATTTAGAAGCTTATATCTATTAGTATATAGAGATTTCATTTTTATATTTAGAAGCTTATATCTGTTAGTATATAAATGCGCATATGCATGTGAGTATATGTTTAAATGTAAGTTTTATGTATACATATGTCTGTGTTCACCCATTTTTTTATCTTCCCTTTATATATTTCGTTTAAGGACCAGACTTCTTCAGTGTAACCCAAACTCTATTACGTCGCCTGAGAAAGACTTGTTATTCCTGTCCGACCAGTTGTCTGAAACATTAGCATGTTCAGTGTAGCGACTATGTAATATTTGTCTATATAAATAAAAAGAATATATGTTGTATCAACAGACGCCCAGTTTACATATGATATTATAAATCATACAAATTTCGAATTTATTATCATCGAAGAAATTCTTTATTGATTATTATATTTACCCAGTATATGATTTTATACGTTAAAAAGTACTTGCCATCAGTTGGAATCGAAACACAAAACATTCAACACTCCAGCCTTCTTCATTAAAGTCTGAGCTATCGCTAGATTGACAAAATGACTAAAAAATTAGAAAACTTCAGGCTAAAAATGTACGAATGCCAAAGTCGAGTGTTTTTTTTATTATCTTGTAACCTTAGCAGCTATTCTACAATCTAAAAATCAACTCGAAAATGTCTCCAAGGTCCAAATACCTTATATATCAAGTCTGTAGACCAAATATAGAGGGGTTTTGTAGGGACTTTTCACGCACACAGAGACAAGGTCACTTATCTCCCTTTCGTGCTTTTGTTCTCTCTGTTTCACTTGTTACTTCTCTTTTCTCAACAACAGTGAATTAGTAGCAACAGTAGTCGCTGAAGCAACGTGGTTTCTATGGAAACAAGTCATAGAAAACGTCGCTCACCTCCTTACATAGTTTTACGATTTTGAACATCAGAAAATTTATCATAACTTTTGTTTGCTAAATAAATTTTTTTTACTAATATAGCTGAGGTGAACTATAAACTGTAATAATTGTTGGAAATTGGGTCAAAAAATAAGTGAGCGGTGAAGCTTTAAAACAGTTCTAAATGACTAAAACTGCCACTTAATCATATATTCGGTATATGGCAAACAATTATATATGTATAATTCAAACACAATAGTGTTTGAATTATACATATATAATTGTTTGCCATATACCGAATTTTACTGGGTTTGTATAATTCAGTAAATTTTCATATTCCAATAAGTTTTAAGCCAAAAAAAAGATGACTTAAATTGTAAGCTACAAAATTATCATATTTCATAATTGAGCATTCATATGCTGTATTAACAAAACCAAGGCTTCAAAAAAAGAATTGATAGCAATAAAAAGTGTATTCCATTGTTAGTTACAATTGTTTCAAGACTAATTGGACAAATTCAAACATTATAGCATTTGAAAATTTTTACATAACCAGCCTCTTTTCAGACTTATAGAATAAAAAAACAATTTAACAATGGAACAATATGTAAAGACATTTCCCTTAAAGGAAATAAAGCATGCGAAAACATTTATCCCCGACGCATCTTTGTCAGGAGCTTATTTAAATATTTAAATAAGCTCCTGACAATGCGTCCGGAATAAATGTTTTAGCAGGTGAAAATATTTATTTCTTTTAAGGGAAATGTATTTACATATTGTTCTATTGTTAAAGTGTTTTTTATTCAATAATTCTGAAGAGAGGCTGGTTATGTGAAAATTTTCAAACGCTATAATGTTTGAATTTGTTCAATTAGTTTTAAAACAATTGTAACTAATAATGAAATACACTTTTTGGTATTATCAATTCTTTTTTTTTTAAGTCTTGGTTTTGTTAATACAGTATATATATATATATATATATATATATATATATATATATATATGGAGAGAGAGAGAAAGAGTGTGAGAAATAGATAGATATTAAACATGTGTGTTAGAACGCTTTCATCTTAAATTCTCTGCAATTATGTACAATGTAGAATCCATGCATAGAATGAATTAAACGTAATATTTAAATTAAACCAATCATCGTCGTCGTCATCGTCGTCGTGAGTAGCCCTGCCGGTTAACAGCGTTGGTAGCCAATATGGGCGGCTATCCCTAGTCCGAAACAATTAAAATTTTGACAATAATCCCGTCCAAACGATCAAGTTGTCCATCAAAATGCGTCTTGGTCCACCTCGCTTTTCCAATCCTGGCATTCTACCAGTCAATACCAAACGTTCTATGCCTCTTTGACGGTAATTATGTCCTTAGAAAGTCATTTGTCTTTTCATGATAGTTTTCCATCAGCAATCCTTTAGTGCATTCACATCTAGTCCATATTTCCTCGTTAAAAATGTGATCTTTCCAAATGAGGCGTTACGTTTGTCTCAAAAACCACATTTTCTGCGTTATTAATGCGTTTCTGCATTTTGGGGAAGATAGTCCAGCTTTCACAACCATATAACAACATTGACCAAACATAGACCAAACATACGTCTCAAGAATGCGTTGTCTAATAGTGTGATGGTATTAGAGCATAATATTGAGTTAAATTTGATAAATGCTTTTTATTTATTCTGAGTAATACGTGATCTTCTTTACACACCATGATCGTCCTACAGATGTAATTCATGATCCAAGGTAACTGAATTTATCCACCTGAGCAACTGACATGGCTCCAATTGTTAAATCATACGTAGGTATGACTTCCTCGCCAGATATCACCAAACTAAAAGTCTTCTTTGCATTAAGGTTCAAACCAAACTTTTCTCATTTATTACTATTCCTAGAAGTTTCTAGAGATCTTTTTTAACCATCTAATAAGAATCCATAAAAATGAACAATTAATTAATGAACGCTCGTTTTTTACAAGAATATCATAATTAGTTCACCTTCATGAAGTCGCTCGCATATCTGTTACTGAGTATATTAAGAAATTCGTTTTAATATTTTTAATAGAAGAAATAGGCTTTTAATATCAATGTCAAAGCTAATAAAAAAAATCACCTATTGAGATTGAATGATGATTAACGAATATTGCACACTCCTATATTTTTATTGTCATCGAAATCCGCGAAATCGCCTGGCAGAAAGCTTCACATGCAGTAAATTAGTCCAAAGTATATGTTATTCTACATTGCACTCTAGAGAACCTACTGTTTCTTTTGTGACATTTTTATATGAACTTCTGTCCAATTATCGAAAAAATACATTAAGAAATATGCGTGCGGGATTTTAACCTAGAGACCACATCATGAAAGAAAAACACGTAAATTTTCAAGTCTAATAAAATTCTTTGCAGGTAATGAAAAAAAATAAGAAATTTACGTGTGGAGTTTGAACCGACAGATCACGTCATGCAAAAAAAAAAGAACACGCTATCAACTTACCACAGTAGAATATTCACGGTTCATTGTTGCTAAGCGACAACGTAGGAAAAATTGCTTTACCAATGATAGATGAATTAAAATAACGGTTTCTGTTGTCGATTATCGATAATTATCGGCGGTATTCTGAGACAAAATTGACTAAGATCATTCCCAGGCTTATACAATAAAGTTCTGTAAATTTTACAGAAAATCTGTTCAGCCGTTTCGAAGTCTATAAAGAAAGAACTCACGCACACGGACAAAGTTGCATTTATTTATATATATATATATATATATATATATATATATATATATATATATATATATATATACTATCAGTATTATAAGTGTTCATAAATGCATAAGTATTGTATAAGCAATGTGGTTTTATTGTTGTCATGATGAGTGTTTGTTTTGATTAGTTAATCAAAGAAAAAAACATTTTGGTAAGTTAATAAATTTGTATTTGTATGAATAAATGTTATTTAAAGTGTTAACTAAAGTCAAGTTAATGAAAAAAATGGAAGAACTATTTTAAAATATAAAAAATGTGAAGTTGTACTTATACTGTAATTGAGGTACTACCGCCTGTGAATTCTTGATTTCTGAAAGTAGATTGTCCAATTGTATCAATAAACGTCTTTCCAATTAACGGAGAAACATTAAGATATACATTGTCAAACAAAATAAAAGGAAGAAAGAAAGAGAAAACACGTGTAATGGTCGTGTGTGCGTCTGTGTGTGCGCTGTGAAGTGTGGAGTATTAGTACGAACAATTCCATAAAAGAAATACCGTGTCAGGGTCGGTCTGGTTGGTCGCGAAGAACAATCTGGAAAAATAGCCGGTTATTTTCATTTGCATACGTACAGTAATACATAGCGATTATCAGTTGCCGATTATTGTTGAAAACATTTCGATGCAAAACCTAGCTTAAAACACTGCCAGGCACAGTAAGTGTCTTTGTGTAAAATTTCATAAAAATCGGTCAAGCCGTTTTTTAGTCTATAACGACCGAACTAACACACACAAAGTTGGATTTAAATATTATATATATATAAAAAAATAAAATACTTTTGCATGCAAAATCCGATCCCGCATTTTGCTAATTCCTACCCTCTGATGAGAAGGAAAGTATTTCTTCGAAAGTCCGCGGATTAATGACTATCCACTTATCTAGTGTTTCCTTTTCAGATTAAATATGTTTTTAACTCATGTTTTTAACATGTTTTATTAACTGTTTGCTCGTGTGTGTGTGTATATATATATATATATATATATATATATATATATATATATATATAATTTTTTAATTTTTTATTGAGCCCATAATAAATTTACATTACTGTTTCCATTGGATTTTCACCCCAGGAGTTGAGGTAGAGTACCAATTTCATCGGAATTTATAGGTGGGCTGAAGTTTAAACTTACAGAAATGGATAGAAAGTTATTGGGGGGTATTAAATAGAGAGGGAGGTCGTGTGGTAGTGTGAGGAGGTTTTATAGTAGAATTTCAGTTGTGAAAAGACGCTAAAGAGCTTCTATTAGATACGTTTGAAAAAAGAAAAAAGAAAGAAAGAAAAGTAGACGTTAAAGTTTTAAAAAATACTTAGGGGGAGTGGTGGGAGTAGAGATTTTTTGCGTCATGGTATCTGTAGTTGTGTAAGATGGAGTGGGAGTAAGTGATCAGTAGCCACCGTAGCAGTTGGTAAATATTGTCGCCATGGCAACGTATTTTTTATGAGGACGCCGGATTTTAGATCCTTTGGGGTGTTATTGATATCTGCATAAAATTAAATCATATAATTATATAATTCGAGATGGATGCGGATGCTGGGGGGGAAGGGTAGGAAGGGGGGTTCGACATATACCTGGGGGAGGGGAGGAGGGGGGAATACATTTAATGCGGATTAAAGTTGATTATTTATGATAGTAAGAAGGTGGAAAGTGGGGGTGTCGATATAGACTGGGGGAAGGGAGGAAGTGCAATTAATGCAGTATTTACATTTTGTAGACGTTGTTATTAAGGATAATATATGTTGAGAAAAGAAAAAAGAAAAAAGAGAAGGGGGCAGGTTCGGATAATATAGATAGGTGGGCGGATTGAGGATGATTATAGTAAAGATGGGAATTATTAATTAATGATGGGGGGTCGACATAGACCGGGGGGAAGTGCAATTAATGCGGTATTTACATTTTGTAGACGTTGTTATTAAGGATAATGTATGTTGAGAAAAGAAAAGAAAAAAGAGAAGGGGGCAGGGTCGGATAATATAGATAGGTAGGCGGATTGAGGACGATTATTGATGATAGTAAAGATGGGAAAAGTAGAATTATTGGTTAATGAGTCGGATAATATTAATTGGTAAGGTTATTAGATGTATGTAACTAGGTTAATGGGCGATAGAGGTGAGGATAGATAATTAAGTAGGAAAGTATTACGTAACGGTTATTGGTTGTATCCAGGAGGCAGTGGGTAGGGTATTTCTGTTATGTTAGTTTTTATATTTGGAATGGAGTAAAATTACTAAGAAGATATTGTTTGTAGTGTTTGCAATTTATTGATGTTTCGTATTTTTTATTTTAAAGTTTATCCTTGTCTTTAAAATTTGTGATAAATAATTTTTCATATAAACAAAGATGACATGGGGAGTTAATTGATTTGCAAGTGCTGGATTTTTTTAGGATTTCCCAGGTGATAGTTGGGGTGAGTTGGCTTCTGGTTAGCTGTAGGTAGTGGTTGGTGAGTGAAGTTTTGTTTGGGTGATTAGGGTTGTTTATGGAGCATTTGTGGACCCTGAATCTTTCCTTAAAGGGGGTACTTGAGATGCCTATATAAAAAATTTTATTATTAGGGTCTTCTGTGGGAGCAATAGTTGCTTTATATACTACGTTTGTTGCGAGGCAGTTTTGTTGGAGTGGGAATCTGGATTTAATAATTCAATCATTTGCTCTGATTGTTAATTTTATTGTTGTTGTTATTTAGTATTTTGTTGTTGTGTTTTTTAATTATATTTTCAAGGTTATTGGTGCAACTGTAACTTAATTTGATAGTGTTGTTATTAAAGATTTTATGCAAAATATTATTGGGGGGGGAAGTGCTTTTCAATTAACATGAAAAGTTTTTGCCAAGTTTAGATTTTACCATATTATTGTAAGGAAGGTTGAACCAGAGGACTTTGCGGGTTCTATTCTTTTTCTTCTTAATATTAGTAGTATTGTTATTTGGGATGATAGGTTCCAGATATGTTAATGTAGTATTGGGGTAGCCACATTTTTTTAAAGCGCTCTCGTAGAATGGTTTGTGTTTATGAAATATAGTTGAGTTGAAGGAGTTAGTGCTTAGTCTTTTTTCTATAGATTTGGGTATATGGTTAATTACGTGTTTGGGGTGGTTGGACCTGGGGTGTATATATAGGGGATACGTGGTGTTTTTGTATAGGGTTCATAGGTATCATTGGATAGGTTAAAGGTAACATCGAGAAAATTAACAGTTTTTATATTAGAAGTCACCTCAATTTTCAGGTCCAGTTTCTTCATTTCCTTAATCAGTTTTTTCTTGACGCTTTCACATTTTGGGCCGTTGGAGTTTTCCACTAGTATTAGGCCGTCATCTCTATAAATTCCCACGTTATTGTTGGTGATGTGTTTTGTTAGATTGTAGAGGATGAATAGGCCCACCAGGTCAGTGGCCTCCGCTGAGTCAAAAGGCCCCATCGCAAGGTCGAAAGGTGTAGGCTGGTCCTTCTTAGTCCATTGGGTGTCTTGGTTTATTAATACCGTTTTTCGGCATTTTTTAATTATTTCAATTTCGAAGGTTTGTATGTCCGAGAAAGTGGATGCGAAGTCCAAAGCTATGTCGAAAAGGTTTTTTGTTAAGGACGGATAGTAACTGATATATATATATATATATATATATATATATATATATATATATATATATATATATATATATATATATATAAGTTTTAAAATATTCGGCTTATTTTCTGTGTCCATTGGCATTAAACACTTGTGTCCTTAGGAGCTCAACATTTTCAGACAAGACAATAGATAAATGTGTTCATTAATTTTGGACTCTATAAAGCGTGCTAAGTATTTTAGAAAAGAAAGAGGTTTGATCGAATCTAATTGAAACAAACTCAGTTACCTCAACTGTACCTGACTGAGACCTTTGAACGTTCCGTTAGGAAAGGTAAAGTTCAATAAAAACTAATAAAATCATTTTATCGATGAACCAGCGGCAACTTAAACTCCAAAAGATTCGTATTATCTGTGACCATAGCAAACTTTTGCAAAAAAAATACGGAGAGATTGTTGACGATAATTTTCGTGTCATGCGGAAGCACATCACAAAGCAATGCTTATATTGTCGAACTTATATGAAAAGCTCCACACATTTTTACATAATTTTTAAGTGGTCAAATATAAATTGTTAGTTTTGTGTGATATACACGGTTTTTGTTTGATTTGGATTTTCATCAGATACAAATAAAGATAAATATATGCATAGGTAAATATAGCAAAGCAAAATCTCACCACCAAATATATTCAGAACATGACATATAGATTGAGGGACTAATACAACATTTATTTCTTGCAATGTGAATTCATTTGACAGTGATATATATATAAACAAACAAATATTCTACTTGTTTGAAATTGATAATTAAATCATGAATTATGAATTTCAAAAAAGTAAAATATTTGTTTATCTTCCTAATATTACGTTGTGATTTGCTTTTCAAGCGCATTTGATGCATATTTTATTCAAATTGAATCAACGTTTCCATAAGGAAACTCACACTCTTGACATATATATATATATATATATATATATATATATATATATATATGTATATATATAATTGGATTGGATTGGATCTATGTGGATATCCCTAGTTCTGTTTATGCATATCTTTCTATATGCGCGTGCATGGGTGCATGTGCTCATGGCTCGTGTGCATACACATGAGTATATATTTGTATATCTATGTCTATGTGAGCATGTATGTGTATGCATGCATCTGGATATTAGTTTCTGTATGTATATATGTATCTATATACATGCATGGGTGAACGTATGTATGCAGGTGTAGCTATCTCTGGATTTATGTGCACGTATGTGTTTGTATGTGTCTATATGCCTGTATCCACGAAAGGGCGAATGAACTCTTTTTCTGGGTCAACGGCCAACTAGCACCGTGTATATTTGTGTGTGTGTATATGTGTATTGGGGTAGAGAGGGCTCCCGTAAGCCATGGTGAAGGCAACCTTTCTAGGAGAAGCAAATCTCTGATTTAAAAAACCATAAAGCGGAAGACCAGTACCCGCATTAAGCTGGTCTGCAGTTTAATTTGTTGCTGGCTATCTTGCTCTTGCTTGTTGCTGGATCTGAACATTTTGAACGAGAGAGAGAGAGACTTAGCTGTCGTACAAAGCTAAGACTCTGTAACATCATATTTGTATGGATACTCCCTCAGACATTTGGGCTCATGGATTTTAAATGTCTGAGGGAGTGGCACTCGCCTGACAAGACGTTGCAATCATCATCCACGATGCACTTTACACTGAAAATAAAGTTAAGCACTGCCCAAAGCACAATGTATAATTTGAACACATCTTACAATACATCTACCTAACTTCGCATTATTAACTACACCCGCTTATTTTTTTATCATTTATTTGTTTATTTATTTATCTGCCCTAACTTTACTTTCCTAGTAAAAATATACAAATCTCTATGTATATATATATATATGTCTATATATGTATGTATATTTATACTTTTATGAATATTTATATTTATATAATTGTATATACGTGTATATGGGTACATGTGTGTGTACGTACATGTGTATGTATGTGTATGCACATCTACCTCTTACTGGAGATCCGTACATGTATCTTCATATGTATATGTGTGTGTGTATGTGCAGGCATGGTTGGGTCTATATATATATATATATATATATATATATATATATATATATATATATATATATATATTTATATATGTATATATCTTTTCGTGGGTTTATGTATATGTTTCTAAGTGCGCGTGTATAAATGTATGTGCTCATGGGTCGTGTGTATATGCATGAATGTATATT